>NW_026262673.1:5010082-5554079 GCF_021869535.1 Mytilus californianus
AGACCGTTGAATAAATGATGGTGACATCTAATACAATTATCGAAAAAAAGTGGCCGTTTTAAGGTTACATCTAATACAATTATCTAAAAAAAGTGGCCGTTTTAAGGTATTATGTACTACAGTAATCTATAAAAAGTGGTCGTCCGTTTTTTTAAGGTTACATCTAATACAAGTATCTATAGAAAGTGGACGATTTAAGGTTACATCTTATATATTATCTATAAACCCGGTTAAATCGTGTAAATTATATCAGAAACATCAATAAAGAAAGTGGCTGATTTAAATTTTCTAGCATATGTAATTATCCGGAAAAAAATGGACGATTTAAGGTTACATCGAATACTATTATTTAAAAAAGTGGTAAAAATAACTGTAAAATATAGTAAAATTATCAAGAAAGTAGTGGCCTGTTTTAGATTACATCTAATACAATTATAAAAAAAGTGGCAAAATTTACTGTTAAATATATAATAAATTATCAATAAAGTAGTGGCTGGTTTTAGGGTACATCTGATACAATTATTTACAAAAAGTGACTGATTTAAGTTTACATCTAATAAAATTATCTGTAAAAGGTGGTCGTCGATTCAAGGTTATATCTAATAAAAGTATCAATAAAAAGTGGTCGACTTAGGTAACATCTAATACAATTATCTAGATCATTTGACCGATTTAAGTTTACACTTAATACAATAATCAAAAGTGGTAAAAGATTGTCAATAAATTTGTGGACGGTTTAAGGTTACATCTAATACAATTATCTATGTAATGTGGTCGATTTAATGTTACATCTAATACAACTATCTTTAAAAAAGAAGTCGAATTTATTGTAAAATATAGTAAAATAGTCAATAAAAAAAGTGGACGATTTAAGGTAACAGTGTTTACAATGATAAAAAAAAGTGGTCAAATTTACTGTAAAATGTAGCAAAATTATCAATACAGTAGTGGTTAGTTTAAGGTTACATCTAATACAGTTATCTATAAAATGTGGTCGATTTAAGGTTGCATTTAATACAACTATCTATTAAAAGTGGTCGAATCTTGTAAAATGTAGTAAAATTATTAATGAAGAAAGTATACGATTCAGGAATACATTTGCTATAGTTATCTAGAAAAAGTGACTGATTTAAGGTTCCATTTAATACAATAATCTAGAAAAGTGGTCAAATTTACTGTAAAATATAGTAAAAATAATCAATAAAGAAAGTTGCCGATTTAGGGTTACATCTTATACATTTATCTAAAAAAAAAGTGGTCGATTTAATGTTACATCTAATGCAACTATCTATAAAAAAGAAGTCGAATTTATTGTAAAATATAGTAAAATAACTATAAAGAAAGTGGACGATTTAAGGTAACAGTTAATAAAATGATAAAAAAAGTGATCAAATTTACTGTAAAATGTAGCAAAATTATCAGTAGTGGTTGGTTTAATGTTACATCTAATACAGTTATCTATAAAATGTGGTCGATTTAAGGTTGCATTTAATACAACTATCTATTAAAAGTGGTCGAATCTTGTAAAATATAGTAAACTTATTAATGAAGAAAGTATACGATTCAGGAATACATTTGCTACAATTATCTAGAAAAAGTGACTGATTTAAGGTTCCATCTAATTCAATAATCTAGAAAAGTGGTCAAATTTACTGTAAAATATAGTAAAATAATCAATAAAGAAAGTTGCCGATGTAGGGTTACATCTAATACAATTATCTAAAAAAAAAGTGGTCGATTTAATGTTATATCTAATACAACTATCTTTAAAAAAGAAGTAGAATTTATTGTAAAATATAGTAAAATAATCAATTAAGATAGTGGACGATTCAAGGTAACAGTTAATACAATGATAAAAAAAGTGGTCGAATCTTGTAAAATGTAGTAAAATTATCAATGAAGAAAGTATACGATTCAGGAATACATTTGATACAATTATCTAAAAAAAGTGACTGATTTAAGGTTCAATCTAATACAATAATCTAGAAAAGTGGTCAAATTTACTCTAAAAAAATATTGTAAAATAATCAATAAAGAAAATTACCGATTTAAGGTTACATTTAATACAATTATCTAAAAAAAAGTGGCCGTTTTAAGGTTACATCTAATACAATTATCTAAAACAGTGGCCGTTTTAAGGTATTATGTACTACAATTATCTTTAAAAAGTGGTCGTCCATTTTTTTTAAGGGTAACATCTAATACATTATCTATAAAAAGTGGTCCATTTAAGGTTACAACTATTACATTATCTATTAAAAGTGGTTGAATCGGATAAAATGTAATAGAATTATCAATAAAGTAAGTGGCACATTTAAGATTAGATCTAAGACAGTTATCTATAAAAAGTGGTCGATTTAAGGTAACATCTACTACAACAAGAAATGATTGTAACAGGATGCTATTACGAAGTCTCCCAAAAGAAGCTCCCGTAATTCGTAATTCCCAGGGTCGCCTGACATTGGACAAAGTCCAGTAAAGTTAGATGCATTAGTGATGCCTGGGGACTAACCCTGTATATCATCCAAATCATCTTGGCATGACAAACCAGAATATATATGGTTTAGGGATGGGGATCTCGACCATTTACAAGATACTAGAACATTGGGGGTGGGGGGAACCCCTGGGGACTGACCCTATACGTCATTCAAATGTTCCGAGACATGACGAACAGGAATATATATTGTTTAGGGGTGGGGATCTCGACCATTTACAAAATATTAGAACATTAGGGGTGGGGGTGACCCCTGGGGACTAACCCGATACGTCATTCAAATGTTCGAGACATGATGAACAGGAATATATATGGTTTAGGGGTGGGGATCTCGACCACTTACAAGATATTAGAACTTTCTTAAATGGCAGGGGGTGGGGTGACCCCTGGGGACTAACCCTGTATATCATTCAAACCATCTTGGTATGACAAACCAGAATATATATGGTTTAGGGGTGGGGATCTTGACCACTTACAAGATAAAAAGTAAAATCACAAAAATACTGAACTCCGAGGAAAATTCAATCGGAAAGTCCCTAATCACATGGCAAAATCAAATGACAAAACACATCAAACGAATGGACAACAACTGTCATATTCCTGACTTGGTACAGGCATTTTCAAATGTAGAAAAAATGGTGGATTGAACCTGGTTTTATAGCGCTAAACCTCTCACTTGTATGACAGTCTTATCAAATTTCGTTATATTTACAACGAAGATATTAGAACTTTCTTAAATGGCAGGGGGTGGGGGTGACCTCTGGGGACTAACCCTGTATTTCATTTGATGTGCTTTATCATGACAAACCAGAATATATATGGTTAAGGGGTGGGGATCTCAACCATTTACAAGATATTCGAACTTTCTCAAATGGCAGGGGGTCGGGATGACCCCTGGGGACTAACCCTGTATATCATTCAAACCATCTTGGTATGACAAACCAGAATATATATGGTTTAGGGGTGGGGATCTTGACCACTTACAAGATATTAGAACTTTCTTAAATGGCAGGGGGTGGGAGTGACCGCTAGGGACTAACCCTGTATATCATTCAAACCATCTTGGTATGACAAACCAGAACATATATGGTTTAGGGGTGGGGATCTTGACCACTTACAAGATATTAGAACTTTCTTAAATGGCAGGGGGTGGGGGTGACCCCTGGGGACTAACCCTGTATTTCATTTGATGTGCTTTATCATGACAAACCAGAATATATATGGTTTATGGGTGGGGATCTTGACCACTTACAAGATATTAGAACTTTCTTAAATGGCAGGTGGTGGGGGTTACCCCTGGGGACTAACCCTGTGTATTATTCAAACCATCATGGTATGACAAACGAGAATATATATGGTTTAGGGGTGGGGATCTTGACCACTTACAAGATATTAGAACTTTCTTAAATGGCTGGGGGTAGGGGTGACCCTTGGGGACTAACCCTGTATTTCAATTAATGTCAAGATATTATAACTTTCTTAAATGGCAGGGGGTGGGGTGACCCCTTGGGACTAACCCTGTATTTCATTTAATGTGCTTTTTCATTTAGAACATTTTCAATTAAAAAGATTGTGTCTATCACAAACGGTTTTCAAGTTAAAATCATTTGAAAATTTAAAAAAATAAAATCCCATAGGGTTCTATAGTAAAACCCTCCTTTCTTTTTGCCCCTCAAAGTACCCCTTTATAAACCCCATTGCACAAACAAAACCCTGATTGCACCACAAAACATGTTAGTCTAACATATTGTGAAACCCTAAGTTAATCTGACAAGCGGTTTTGGAGAACGGGTGCGCACAAGTTCATATTAAAAAGCGGCGGAAGAGGAAGAATAATAATAATAATAATAATAATAATAAGAACTGAGCAAAACCAATAAGTCTTCTCCAAACTTCGTTTGGGAGACTTAATTATCAAAAAAGGTGATAAAATTTACTATAAAATATATAATACATTATCAATAAAGTAGTGGCTGGTTTAAAGGTACATCTGATACAATTATCTACAAAAAGTGACTGATTTAAGGTTACATCTAATAAAATTATCTGTAAAAAATGGTCGTCGATTCAAGGTTATATACTAATTAAAATATCAATAAAAAGTGGTCGATTTAGGACACATCTAATACAATTATCTAGAACATGTGATCAATTAAAGTTTACACTTAATAAAATTATCAAAAAAAGTGGTCAAATTTACTGTAAAATGTAGTAATATTGTTAATAAAGTAGTGGACGGTTTAAGGTTACATCTAATACAAATATCTATGTAATCTGGTAAATTTAATTTTACATCTAATACAACTATCTATTAAAAGTGGTCAAATTTATTGTAAAATATAGTAAAATAATCAATAAAGAGAGTGTACGATATAAAGTTACAGTTAATACAATGTTTAAAAAAAATGGTCAAATTTACTGTAAAATATAGCAAAATTATCAATACAGTAGTGGTTGGTTTAAAGTTACATCTAATACAGTTATCTATAAAATGTGGTCGATTTAAGATTGCATTTAAGACAACTATCTATAAAAAGTGGTCGAATCTTGTAAAATTTAGTAAAATTATCAACGAAGAAAGTATACGATTCAAGAATACATTTGATACAATTATCTAGAAAAAGTGACAGATTTAAGGTTACATCTAATACAATAATCTAGAAAAGTGGTCAAATTTACTGTAAAATATAGTAAAATAATCAATAAAGGAAGGGGGCCTCGGTGGTTGAGTGGTCTAAGTAGTTACTACTCTAATCAGTAGCCAGTCAACATTGAAGTTGTGAGTTCGAACCCCGCTCGTGCGGGTGCACTCGACTCCAATCTTAATTGACTAGGATTGTCAGTTTTCTTATAGAAGGTCTATGGTTTTCTCTGGGCACTCCGGCTTCCTCCACCAATAAAAAATGGCCGCCACGAAATAGCCCAAAAGCGATGCGTTAAAGTGGCGTTAAAAACCAAAATATCAAATCAATAAAGAAAGTGGCCGATTGAACTTTACATCTAATACAATTATCTATAAAAAGTGGTCGATTTAAGGTAAAATCTTATACATTATCTATAAAAAGTGGTCAATTTAAGGTTACATCTATTACATTATCTATTAAAAGTGGTTGAATCGTGTAAAATGTAATAGAATTATCAATAAAGAAAGTAGCCGATTTAAGGTTACATCTAATACAATTATCTATAAAAAATGGTCGATTTAAAGTTACATCCAATACAATTATCAAAAAAAGTGGTAAAATTTACTGTAAAATATATAATACATTATCAATAAAGTAATGGCTGGTTTAAGGGTACATCAGATACAATTATCTACAAAAAGTGACTGATTTAAGGTTACATCTAATAAAATTATCAGTAAAAAATGGTCGTCGATTCAAGGTTATATCTCATAAAAATATCAATAAAAAGTGGTCGATTTAGGTAACATCTAATACAATTATCTAGAACATGTGACCGATATAAGGTTACCCTTAATACAATTATCAAAAAAAGTGGTCAAATTTACTGTAAAATGTAGTGAAATTGTCAATAAAGTAGTTGACGGTTTAAGGTCACATCTAATACAATTATCTATGTAATGTGGTCGATTTAATGTAACATTTAATACAACTATCTAATGCTAAACATTATTGCTGTTTACAGTTTATCTCTATCTATAATAATATTTAAGATAAATAACAAAAAACTGCAAAACTTCCTTAAAATTACCAATTCAGGGGCAGCAACCCAACAACAGGTTGTCTGATTCGTAAAAGATTTTCAGGGCAGATAGATCTTTACCTGATGAACATGTTTCCAATATCAGATTCGCTCTAAATGCTTTAGTTTCAGACATATAAGCCAAAAACTGCTTTTTATCCCTATGTTCTATTTTTAGCCATGTCGGCCATGTTGGTTGGCAGGCGGGGTCATCGGACACATTTTTTAAACTAGATACCCTAATGATGATTGTGATCAAGTTTGGTTAAATTTTGCCTAGTAGTTTCAGAGAAGTTTTGGTAAATGATTACAAAAATTTACGAAAAATTGTTAAAAATTTACTATAAAAGGGCAATAACTCCTTAAGGGGTCAATTGCAAATTTTGGTAATGTCCTGTACCAAGTCAGGAAAATGGCCATTGTTATATTATAGGTCGTTTCTGTGTGTGTTACATTTTAATGTTGTCTTTTTGTTGTGTCGTTGTTCTCTTATATTTGATGCGTTTCCCTCAGTTTTAGTTTGTAACCCGGATTTGTTTTTATCTCTATCGATTTATGAGTTTCGAACAGCGGTATATTACTGTATATAGTAAAATAATCAATAAAGAAAGTGTACGATATAAAGTTAGAGTTAATACAATGATAAAAAAGTGGTCAAATTTACTGTAAAATGTAGCAAAATTATCAATACAGTAGTGGTTGGTTTAAAGTTACATCTAATACAGTTATCTATAAAATGTGGTCGATTTAAGATTGCATTTAAGACAACTATCTATAAAAAGTGGTCGAATCTTGTAAAATTTATTAAAAGTATCAATGAAGAAAGTATACGATTCAAGAATACATTTCATACAATTATCTAGAAAAAGTGACAGATTTAAGGTTACATCTAATACAATAATCTAGAAAGTGGTCAAATTTACTGAAAAATATAGTAAAATAATCATTAAAGAAAGGGGCCTCGGTGGCCGAGTGGTCTAAGTAGTTACTACTGTAATCACTAGCCAGTCAACACTGAGGTTGTGAGTTCGAACCCCGCTCGTGCGGGTGCACTCGACTCCAATCTTAATTGACTAGGATTGTCAGTTTTCTTATAGAAGGTCGGTGGTTTTCTCCGGGCACTCCGGCTTCCTCCACCAATAAAAAATGGCCGTCACGAAATAGCCCAAAAGCGATGCGATAAAGTGGCGTTAAAAACCAAAAAATCAAAAATCAAATCAATAAAGAAAGTGGCCGATTGAACGTTACATCTTATACAATTATCTATAAAAAGTGGTCGATTTAAGGTTACATCTTATACATTATCTATAAAAAGTGGTCAATTTAAGGTTACATCTATTACATTATCTATTAAAAGTGGTAGAATCGTGTAAAATGTAATAGAATTATCAATAAAGAAAGTAGCCGATTTAAGGTTACATCTGATACAATTATCTATAAAAAGTGGTCGATTTAAAGTTACATCCAATACAATTATCAAAAAAAGTGGTAAAATTTACTGTAAAATATATAATACATTATCAATAAAGTAATGGCTGGTTTAAGCGTACATCAGATAAAATTATCTACAAAAAGTGACTGATTTAAGGTTACATCTAATAAAATTATCAGTAAAAAATGGTCGTTGATTCAAGGTTATATCTCATAAAAATTGGTCGATTTAGGTAACATCTAGTACAATTATCTAGAACATGTGACCGATTTAAGGTTACCCTTAATACAATTATCAAAAAAAGTGGTCAAATTTACTGATAAATGTAGTAAAATTGTCAATAAAGTAGTTGACGGTTTAAGGTCACATCTAATACAATTATCTATGCTATGTGGTCGATTTAATGTAATATCTAATACAACTATCTAATGGTAAACATTATTGCTGTTTACAGTGTATCTCTATCTATAATAATATTTAAGATAAATAACCAAAAACTGCAAAACTTCCTTAAAATTACCAATTCAGGGGCAGCAACCCAACAACAGGTTGTCTGATTCGTAAAAAATTTTCAGGGCAGATAGATCTTAACCTGATAAACATGTTTCCAATGTCAGATTCGCTCTAAATGCTTTAGTTTCAGACATATAAGCCAAAAAACTGCATTTTATCCCTATGTTCTATTTTTAGCCATGTCGGCCGTGTTGGTTGGCAGGCAGGGTCATCGGACACATTTTGTAAACTAAATACCCTAATGATGATTGTGATCAAGTTTGGGTAAATTTGGCCCAGTAGTTTCAGAGAAGATTTTTGTAAATGATTACAAAAATTTACGAAAAATTGTTAAAAATTTACTATAAAAGGGCAATAACTCCTTAAGGGGTCAATTGAAAAATTTTGGTAATGTCCTGTACCAAGTCAGGAAAATGGCCATTGTTATATTATAGTTCGTTTCTGTGTGTGTTACATTTTAATGTTGTGTTTTTGTTGTGTCGTTGTTCTCAACAAATTGGTTTGTTACGGGTAAGAAAGGCAAAGCTCAGAATAAAGGTAAATGTTTCATTGGTAAGTCATCTAGTGTGGTTGGCATTACAAGTCTCTTACTTAACTATTATTCAAAGGGGGGAAGGTTCTTTGGTTCAACTTTTGGCGTTAATTTGTTGTCAGAATTTGACAATTTTTAAATAATTCTAAATCATTGCAACCATCTTTTTGGTTCAACTCTTTGGTGTTTACTTGTTGTCATATGACTGTTGAATAAAATTTAGTAAACAATGCAACCGCCTGGAGTTCATTTTAGATAATTAACAACTAACCAGCATACACCCCTTTTGCCCGCCTATGCTCTGCTTTAGTTGGGTACATGCTGGAATCAGGGAGGTAAACACACGCATACGACTATCTCTTATTGAGATGACTGTATGCTGATTTAGTTTATATGCAAGTAGTCTCAAGCCTCGTTCGAGTGGAAGAGATGATGGCGCTCCCATTGCACGATTCCTAACAGCTAAACAGGCATTACAAGAGTGGAAGGCCCCTTATTTTCTTGTTACTAACACTTTTTAACTCCATACATGTTCAGTAAACCACCCATTGACCTCGTTCCATTTTTTGCCTTTCAGTAAAATGTCAGACGTACAGCGTAAAGTCATTGCCAAGGGTCCTGATTGCGTTCGCTTTAATTTTTACCCCTGTAAGATTCGCTACAAGGGTATAGATTGATTGATTGTTGGTTGCTTTACGCCGCATTAGCACAACAAGGCTATATCGCGGCGAGAGCTAATTCGAATATTTTTTACAATTTAAAGCATATTCTTAAAATCAGACAAAAGGCCCTTCAATAAACTAAAATTCTAGATTAAAGCAAATTGATTATTTACAAATAAAAATGAACATTAAGATAACGTGATAAAATTTAAAATCGTTTTAAATATAATAACATTTTTATATTTTAGAATATATTCCAACTTCTTTTAAAAATGAAACAATATTTGTAAATGAAACATTATTAAATAAATCATACATATTATTGACATTGAAATGCTTCTTACGAATATCAGCAAAGTCAATACAATTGATTAAAACATGTTTAATAGTATACTTGCATCTACAAGGTATACATTGTGGTTCTACTTCATTTTTTAAAAGATATTCGTGTGTTATTCTAGTATGACCAATACGACATCTAGAAATAACACACTGATCTTTTCTGCACATAAAATTATTGAAAGGTTTACATAAATTAGGTTTAATTTCATGTAATTTATTATCATCTTTTTTACTCCATTCATTTTTCAATATATTAAAAACATATTCTCTAATACTAGATTTAAAATCGGTATATGGTATATCACAGTTAGATAAAGAGTCACCCAGGGCATTCTTTGCCTCAAGGTCTACAGCTGTGTTTCCAAGGATTCCAACATGACTCGGCACCCATAGAAATAATATTTCTTTAAGAAGAATTTTTAAATTCCTCATTACATATAAAATTTTGAGAATTGTTGGGTTTTTAATTTTAGTATTTTGTATAGCTTGTAAGCATGAAAGTGAATCAGAACATATAATAAATTTGGATTTATCTGAAGAAGCAATAAATTTCAAAGCCAAAACTATTGCTTCTGCTTCAGCAGTAAAGATCGATGCATCAGATGGCAAACGGAGAGTTGGAGCTCTGTCCCTGGAGACAGCAGCAGATGCAACTCTGTCACCATCTTTTGATCCATCAGTTTAGACAGTTGAAAAATCTGAATAATTGGCTTTGATTTCAGCATAGTGTTGCTGAATTAAAAGAGGATTTGTTTTATTTTTATTGTGTTCACGGAGATCAAATATCATTTTTGGTTTGGGAAGTTCCCATGGAGGACATTTGCAAATTTCAACTTGAGCAACAGATTTTAAATCAAAAGAAGCTTAATGTGATTTTAAACGTATACCTAACGGAGGAATTTTATTTTCATGTTTTGCAAAAATATCTTCATAAATTGGATTAAAAACACAGCTGTAGGCAGGATTATCTGAGTAGGCTTTTAGTTTGACAGGATATTGAAGTCCAAGCTTCAAACGTCTGTTAGAGAGTGAGAGCTCATCAGCCTCTACATACAGACTCTCAACTGGTGAGGTTTTAAATGCGCCAAGACAGAGACGCAAACCCTGATGATGCACAGCATCGAAAATCTGTATGTAGGACTTCCTTGCAGAGCCATACACTATAGAGCCATAATCTAGTTTAGATCTAACTAGAGATCTATATAAATTAAGTAAAATGTTGCGATCAGCAACCCAGTCGGTGTTGCCGACAACTTTTCAAATATCTAATGCTTTTAAACATTTCGATTTTAACATTTTGATATGGGGTAGAAAGGTTAACTTTTTATCGAAAATTAACCCAAGAAATTTGGTTTCATCAACCATTTTAATTGGGTTGCCGTACAAAGTGAGTTCTGGATCAAGATGCAATTGCCTTTTGTTACAAAAATGCATCCCGACCGTTTTTGAAGTGGAAAATTTAAACCCATTTTCCGAGGCCCATTTTTCAATTCTTCCAAGACATAACTGTAATTGTCTTTCTATGTTATTCATATTTTTGCCTCTATAACATATTAAAAAGTCATCAACATACAATGAACCTTCAATATTACTTTTTAAAACTTCAACAAGGCTGTTGATTTTAAGACTAAATAATGTAACAGATAAAATACTGCCCTGAGGGACACCCATCTCTTGATCATACAGATCAGACATGGTTGAATTTACTCTAACATTAAATTGTCTGTTAGATAGAAAATTCGAAATAAAATTTGGCATATTGCCTTTCAACCCCATATCAAAGAGATCTTTTAAAATACCATACTTCCATGCAGTATCATAGGCTTTTTCTAGATCGAAAAAGACCGACACTACATGTTCATTTTTCGCAAAACCATTACGGACAAATGATTCGAATCGAACAAGATGGTCAAGAGTACTGCGACCTTGGCGGAATCCACACTGGATATTGGCTAAAAGCCCATTGGATTCCAGGAACCAAACAAGGCGATCATTGACCATCCGTTCTAGTGTTTTACAGACACAACTGGTAAGAGCAATTGGCCGATAATTAATAGGATCCGTGTGATCTTTACTTGGTTTTGGAATAGGCACGACGGTTGCAAGCTTCTAGATTGATGGTAAATCACCAGATTCCCAGATGTTATTCATAAGCTGCAAAAGAGCTTCGAGCGAGGAATCTGGCAAGTGTTTTAACAGTTGGTAGTGAATATTATCAGGCCCACAAGCTGTATCATGGGCGTTTGACAGAGATGTTTTAAGTTCTTCAAGAGAAAAGAGTTTATTATAATTTTCACCATTTTTTGATTTAAAGTTTAATTTATTTTTTTTCTTTTTGTTTTTTAACTTTTTTAAAATCTTCCCTGTAGTTGTTAGAAGAAGATTGATTGATTGTTTGTTGCTTAACGTCCAGTGGCA
Source organism: Mytilus californianus (assembly GCF_021869535.1). Taxonomy (NCBI): domain Eukaryota; kingdom Metazoa; phylum Mollusca; class Bivalvia; order Mytilida; family Mytilidae; genus Mytilus; species Mytilus californianus. The sequence continues at coordinate 5,022,181 of NW_026262673.1, forward strand.
AATATTTCATGCATATTCAGGACGAGAACAAATTAACAATAAATACAATAGGTAGGTTCTGTAATAGAGGCGTCTGGGATTGAGGTCGGAGAAATTTAGACTGCCACGGGAAAAGAGGGTATATTGGATAGGGACCGAAATTTAGCCTTGCAACAGGTCACCTACGGACCCCTCAAAGAGTTGTTGCAAGGGTTCTTAACGTGCAAAGAGCGTGGCACTCTCTTTACACGATTGATTGATTGATTGTTGGTTGCTTTACGCCGCATTAGCACAACAAGGCTATATCGCGGCGAGAGCTAATTCGAATATTTTTTACAATTTAAAGCATATTCTTAAAATCAGACAAAAGGTCCTTCAATAAACTAAAATTCTAGATTAAAGCAAATTGATTATTTACAAATAAAAATGAACATTAAGATAACGTGATAAAAATTTTAAATCGTTTTAAATATAATAACATTTTTATATTTTAGAATATATTCCAACTTCTTTTAAAAATGAAACAATATTTGTAAATGAAACATTATTAAATAAATCATACATATTATTGACATTGTCTTACGAATATCAGCAAAGTCAATACAATTGATTAAAACATGTTTAATAGTATACTTGCAGTTGCAAGGTATACATTGTGGTTCTACTTCATTTTTTAAAAGATATTCGTGTGTTATTCTAGTATGACCAATACGACATCTAGAAATAACACACTGATCTTTTCTGCACATAAAATTATTGAAAGGTTTACATAAATTAGGTTTAATTTCATGTAATTTATTACCATCTTTTTTACTCCATTCATTTTTCAATATATTAAAAACATATTCTCTAATATTAGATTTAAAATCGGTATATGGTATATCACAGTTAGATAAAGGGTCACCCAGGGCATTCTTTGCCTCAAGGTCTACAGCTGTGTTTCCAAGGATTCCAACATGACTCGGCACCCATAGAAATAATATTTCTATAAGAAGAATTTTTAAATTCCTCATTACATATAAAATTTTGAGAATTGTTGGGTTTTTAATTTTAGTATTTTGTATAGCTTGTAAGCATGAAAGTGAATCAGAACATATAATAAATTTGGATTTATCTGAAGAAGCAATAAATTTCAAAGCCAAAATTATTGCTTCTGCTTCAGCAGTAAAGATCGATGCATCAGATGGCAAACGGAGAGTTGCAGCTCTGTCCCTGAAGACAGCAGCAGATGCAACTCTGTCACCATCTTTTGATCCATCAGTATAGACAGTTGAAAAATCTGAATAATTGGCTTTGATTTCAGCATAGTGTTGCTGAATTAAAAGAGGATTTGTTTTATTTTTATTGTGTTCACGGAGATCAAATATCATTTTTGGTTTGGGAAGTTCCCATGGAGGACATTTGCAAGTTTCAACTTGAGCAACAGATTTTAAATCAAAAGAAGCTAAATGTGGTTTTAAACGTATACCTAACGGGGGAATTTTATTTTCATGTTTTGCAAAAATATCTTCATAAATTGGATTAAAAACACAGCTGTAGGCAGGATTATCTGAGTAGGCTTTTAGTTTGACAGCATATTGAAGTCCAAGCTTCAAACGTCTGTTAGAGAGTGAGTGCTTATCAGCCTCTACATACAGACTCTCAACTGGTGAGGTTTTAAATGCGCCAAGACAGAGACGCAAACCCTGATGATGCACAGCATCGAGAATCTGTATGTAGGACTTCCTTGCAGAGCCATACACTATAGAGCCATAATCTAGTTTAGATCTAACTAGAGATCTATATAAATTAAGTAAAATGTTGCGATCAGCACCCCAGTGGGTGCTGCCGACAACTTTTAAAATATCTAATGCTTTTAAACATTTCGATTTTAACATTTTGATATGGGGTAGAAAGGTTAACTTTTTATCGAAAATTAACCCAAGAAATTTGGTTTCATCAACCATTTTAATTGGGTTGCCGTACAAAGTGAGTTCTGGATCAAGATGCAATTTCCTTTTGTTACAAAAATGCATACCGACCGTTTTTGAAGTGGAAAATTTAAACCCATTTTCCGAGGCCCATTTTTCAATTCTTCCAAGACATAACTGTAATTGTCTTTCTATGTTATTCATATTTTTGCCTCTATAACATATTAAAAAGTCATCAACATACAATGAACCTTCAATATTACTTTTTAAAACTTCAACAAGGCTGTTGATTTTAAGACTAAATAATGTAACAGATAAAATACTGCCCTGAGGGACACCCATCTCTTGATCATACAGATCAGACATGGTTGAATTTACTCTAACATTAAATTGTCTGTTAGATAGAAAATTCGAAATAAAATTTGGCATATTGCCTTTCAACCCCATATCAAACAGATCTTTTAAAATACCATACTTCCATGTAGTATCATAGGCTTTTTCTAGATCGAAAAAGACCGACACTACATGTTCATTTTTCGCAAAACCATTACGGACAAATGATTCGAATCGAACAAGATGGTCAAGAGTACTGCGACCTTGGCGGAATCCACACTGGATATTAGCTAAAAGCCCATTGGATTCCAGGAACCAAACAAGGCGATCATTAACCATCCGTTCTAGTGTTTTACAGACACAACTGGTAAGAGCAATTGGCCGATAATTAATAGGATCCGTGTGATCTTTACTTGGTTTTGGAATAGGCACGACGGTTGCAAGCTTCCAGATTGATGGTAAATCACCAGATTCCCAGATGTTATTCATAAGCTGCAAAAGAGCTTCCAGCGAGGAATCTGGCAAGTGTTTTAACAGTTGGTAGTGAATATTATCAGGCCCACAAGCTGTATCATGGGCTTTTGATAGAGATGTTTTAAGTTCTTCAAGAGAAAAGAGCTTATTATAATTTTCACCATTTTTTGATTTAAAGTTTAATTTAATTTTTTCTTTTTGTTTTTTTACTTTTTTAAAATCGTCCCTGTAGTTGTTAGAAGAAGAAGATTTCGCAAAAGTTTCACCAACCTTGTTGGCAATATCCTTTTCAGATGTTAATAAATCATTGCCATTTTTTAAATGTTTAACTGTGGCTTTAGAATTTTTACCTTTTATCTTTTGTATCATGTTCCATACTTTTGTCATCGGAGTGCGAGATGTTATCTCCGAGACAAATTTCTTCCAAGACGTTCGTCGTGCTTGCCTGCAAGTCCGCCGTGCCTTAGCGCGAAAAACACGGAAATTACTCAAGTTTTCTGTCGTTGGTTGTTGGTTGAACCGTCTTTCAGATTTTTTACGGTCACCTATTGCTTGATCACAAGCATCATCAAACCATGGTTTGCTGGGATGTTTCGGATTTGCCGAGGTCTTAGGAATAGTTCTGTCAGCAATTGACGTTAAAACTGTATTAAAAGTTAAAATTGGATCTTGTACAGTCTCAAACATCTTTGACTGAAGTTCCGCTTGACAGAGATTCTCAAACAAGGACCAATCCGCCTTGTCAAGTTTCAAACGTGGTACTCTCTGTTGGGCAGAAGTAAAAAGATGTTCAAGTACTATTGGAAAGTGATCACTTCCACATAGATCATCATGAACACGCCATGAATAATCCAGAAGAAGAAAGGGATCGAGTCTGACCGGACGTGGCTGCAAATTTGTACATCCCGCACAGCCAAACGGACGCCCCACTTTGACGAGGGTTTTACCGCCGGTCGGAGGAAGACCAATGGTGACCGTACTTCTATTCCCCAGTCACCCTTGGGGGAGTTAGAAGAAGATTTCGCAAAAGTATCTTTTGTATCATGTTCCATACTTTTGTCATCGGAGTGCGAGATGTTACCGGCCTTAGCGCGAAAAACATGGAAGTTTTCCGTCGTTGGTTGTTGACTGAACCGTCTTTCAGATTTTTTACGGTCACCTATTGCTTGCTCACAAGCATCATCAAACCATGGTTTGCTTGGATGTTTCGGATTTGCCGAGGTCTTAGGAATAGTTCTGTCAGCAATTGACGTTAAAACTGTATTAAAAGTTAAAATTGGATCTTGTACAGTCTCAAACATCTTTGACTGAAGTTCCGCTTGACAGAGATTCTCAAACAAGGACCAATCCGCCTTGTCAAGTTTCCAACGTGGTACTCTCTGTTGGGCAGAAGTAAAAAGATGTGCAAGTACTATTGGAAAGTGATCACTTCCACATAGATCATCATGAACACGCCATGAATAATCCAGAAGAAGAGAGGGATCGCAAATAGTGATATCAATAGCAGAATAAGACCCGTTTCCAGGATGAAGATAAGTATTAGATCCATCATTAAAAATGCATAATCCTTCTTGAGAGACAAAGTCCTCAATGATCTTACCTTTGATATTATGAGACTTGCTTCCCCACAAGGGGTTGTGTGCATTGAAGTCGCCCATAAGTATAAATGATGAGGGTAATTGATCAGTGAGGTTTTTGAGTTTAGCTTTATCTATAATTGAATTGGGTGGAATAAATATAGTACATAATGTAATTGTTTTATCTAATGATAAACGAATTGCAACTGCCTGCAGATCCGTGGTGAGTTGGACTGTGCTATGAATGACGTTGTCCTTCACAAAAATGGATGATCCGCCTGCAGCACGTTCATCTACCTTAGAAAATGTGCTATACATGTTGTATCCCTTTAAAGATACATTGTTTTTAATGAGTTTCTTGAAGACAAAATGCAGTATGTAAAAATGACTGAACTAGAAGCGTTAACTCGAGAAGATTTATTTTAAGACCTCGGCAATTCCATTGGATGATATTAGTCATGATTTGTTAATAGACGGGCGAATGCTATCGAGTTTGCCAGCATTCTTATTTCGCTCACCCTGAGATTGTAATCTTTCGGGTGGCGGAACACTTTCGATTTCCATTTCTGATTCGTCGTTAAGTGTTGAAAATCTGTTGTGTGAGGAGAGTCGTCGATCTCCAGGACCATGCGCAGCTGGTTTTACTCCGACTCGACCCCTACCCCGCGACCTCGAATCAGAAGACCTCTGAGAGGATGTATTTGCTGGCTTCTTTGGGACATCCTACTGTTCTGGAGAACGAAGAGGAGACGGGGCTTTAGAAAACTTTTTACTGGATGCAGAAGATAAACTAGTTTTATTAGATGCAGATGAAGGAGGACTATTGGAGATGGAAGAATCATCTATGTCACTGGGAAGATCCCAGACAGATTCACCGCCCCAACTGTCTGATTTAACTGTATCTTTTTTATTTGATTTCTTTTTTCATTTTTTTTAGATGATGACATTGAGCTCTGTAAGGAAGATTGAGTTGACTGAGTACTGGTTTTAGAAGGTGTTGGTTTTCTTGGAATTAATATTTTATCGTTAGGTTCTGTTTCAACAGGTAGCATTGTAAATGTCTCAGCATCAATTGGCCAGGTCATGCGAGTTTGTGTATGCTCGTGACTGAATGAGCGGACAACTTTGCTGGCGTACGATGGTCTGTTCGAAACAAGGAGATCATTCGAAACAGAAGCTATCTGTTTAGCTTCTGGGTAACTGATGTTTCTTTCTGTTTTAATTTTGATAATATTTTTTTCTTTAAGGTAAACAGGGCAGTCCCTAGATGATGAAAAATGGGATTCACCACAGTTTACGCATTTAGAAGATTCAGAGCTACAGGTTGTTCCCTCGTGTCCTTCGTCAGAACACTTGAAGCATCTCTGCGTACCACGACATTGTTTGGTTCCATGACCAAACTTTTGACAAGTGAAGCATCGAATTGGGTTAGGGATAAACCTGTCAACTCTGATTCCGAAGCAACCTAAAGTAATAGATGGAGGAGGAGTTGGAGTTCTAAATGTCAAAAGATATGTATTTAATTTGATTATATTTCCATTCTTTTTTATTTGAAATCTAACAACATCAGTTACACCTTGGCTTGAAAGTTCCTCACAGATTTCTTCCACGGTAAGGTCACCAAGGTATTGACTTCTGTCTCGAATGATCCCCTTACAGCTGTTCAAACTGTTGTGAGGAGAGGCAGAAACAGGAAAGTTTGTAATTGTTGTCAGTGTGGGCAAATTTGTTGATTGACTTTTGTTGGATTGATTGATTGATTGTTGGTTGCTTAACGTCCTGTGGCAAATATTTCATGCATATTCAGGACGAGACTTTTGTTGGAACATTCAACCAACAAATTGCCTGATCTCATTTTTGAAACTTTTTTTACAGTACCAGCAACGATTTGAATTTGTTTGTTAATCACAAAGGGAGATATTTTGGAAATTGGTTTTTCATCTGTTCCTTTTATTACAATAAATCTGGGCCAACTGTCATCTTCCTGACAGGGCAGTGAATCATCACATTTTCTTTTTTTATGTATTAAAGCTGATTTAGAGGGTTGGTTTTGTTGCGCCATAGGAAATGAGAAAGATTCACCATTCTTGTCATCCACCCACCTCGGAGTGCCTACAAGGGCGATGCTGTGGCGAGCCGGGGTCAAGTGCTAATGCTGAAAACGAGCTCCAGTTATAACATGTATAACGTAGGTGGTCCCCAAAATTAGCACCCAAGATCCACTGCGGAAAGCATCAGATGTTCCAAGAATAGTATACTCAAGCAGAGCGTATCCATCAAGCGAAATAGAAAGCGTACCACTTGATTGACCCATGAGCCATCGCCTTCTTCAGTTATCCGAAATATAAATAGCTTAATTTAAAACACATGTGTATATAATGAAAATTGTTACAAGAAAGCTTATTGTTGAGGATTAACTGAAGGGCTCGACATGACCAGCCGATTGATCGAACCGGGTCAATCCGACCTCCCGTTTAAATGATATTGGAGCCAAAGCAGCTTATTGAACTATAGTCTCGTCCGTCCGGGTATTTTCTGACCGTAAGGAGTCTGGCTACAACCCTCATCAGCAAGGATCTCGTCAACCACCGACACGGGTAGCAACCCACGGCCAACGGGTTGGAGAGCCTATTTTATTCAAAACATCGGGCAACTCGTACGATGTTCGGATCACTTTAGTCTTGTCTCTACCCTTCGACCTGTCCAGCATGGGTAACCCTACCAGGAGACGAAGCTCCAACTGGCATAGCTCTTGGGGTCACTGAGACACGGAAGCCCCCCGACCACGGCAAGGATAGCGATCCACCGGGGGGCACAAGGGTATAGAGTTTCGTAGTATCGAGCACCTGTATCAGTGGTCTAAGGCTCGTTTTCATAATGATCCCATCTCAGCCGCTCTCATTCTACAGTCATCATTGCCTTCCGATGCTAAGCGTTTATCTCGGCGTATTACAGTATCCCCCGAGTGGGACGTTCATCGCGTCGATCTTATGCGTCGGCTTCTTAAGATGAAAGCTCTTTCTGTCCCCGAGTTCAAGTTAGGTTTATTGGCTACTGACTGTTATATAGATCACGCCGTTCCCGATACTTTCACTTCTTACTTTCGGTTTCTACTATCCCTTTTATTGGTTGGTACATTTTTGCGATACACTTTTGATTTCTTTACAACAGTTCACCTTATGTGCAGTTCGAATAGGCTTGAACTTTGTCCTTTAAGTAACGAATCAACATTCATTAGCATGACGTGTACTTTATTCAGAGTGTCTGGTAAGAAACACTATAAACTCCATTGGTTATCTGTTTTAGGACACTGAGGCATTGTTTTCTTTTCATTCATTTCTATGAACTCTGTTATTGCTGTTCGACATTCTTCTGGTACACATCAGATAATTTCAGTATTCACTACAATTTTAGTGGCAATACTTTCATCAATAATGTTTTTATTATTGCATGTAGATCATTTTAAAATCATAATATTTTACCAATTTATTCATATTTGTCCCTTTTCTTTTACGGTTTATTCTTATTGAATTAGTATCACATACTTCCTTTTTTGTCGACCAAATCAATAGTTTGAGATGATTTTGACCAGGCTCTTCTGCTTCCCGAGTTCTCCGAGTGTAATTCAGAAAGTTTTTACAGGATTTTGACCAGACCCTTCTACTTCCTGAGTTCTCAAAGTGTAATCCAGAAAGTTCACTCACATCAAGTCCAGATGATTCATTATCAACAGCTTCCATTCCATTGCAGAATTTTATCATTGATGCAACATTAATCTGATGAACTTCTAGCTTCAAGCCTACTTCAATGGTCAATTTTCTTACATTATTTTTTACTTTGCCATTTTGGAAATGAAACTATATATTCCTGTTGTCCATTTATAAGGGTCATCATTGGTATTTCAAGTTTAAAGTCTGTGTCCATTGATGAAGATTTGACACATTGGGCTGGTAAAATGATGCTAGTTTGACTGGTATTCATACGTTATCACTTTGCTTGCTGTTTGTACATATAATGAAGTTGTGCATGTGGTAAGGGTTTATATTTTTATTAATAATTGCTCTAATGGGAGATAGTTGATCTTTGTCATTTGTTGAAGGATATACTTGCATAAGAGGTGCATAGCGTTTCCGGATAACTCCTACAGTTTGAATGCTAGGAAATTTTCACTTTGCTGGCTTTTTGTACATATATTGAAGGTGTGCATGTGGTCAGGGTTTTGATTTGCTCTTTTTGGGAGATAGTTGAAACTTTGTCATTCGTGGAATAAATACTTGCATAAGACCTTCATAGCGATTCCGAATAACTCCTGCTACAGTGAACCATAGACCTAAGTGCTCCCATTCTCAACTATGTGTATATATTTAAAATAACACTTTGCATCTGCGGGGGGGGGGGGGGGGGGGGGATCATTTGTGTCTCCCAGACTCAATACTATCTCAAAGAAAGTCTTGCATTGACTTTGTTACAAATTTTAATCATGCAAAGCTGAAAGGACTTCTAGGCACTTTGAAGCCATGAGTAGATGTATATTTATTTGGAATTCATTATCAGTAGTTATAAAGTACCTGTTCAATTAATCGATTGAACGTGGATATTCCGCTTCGTTATCAGACCAACACTCTAACAAATCGCTTATTCATAATTGTATTGTGATAATGCGTTGTGATAGCATTTACAATCAAAATATTTTGAAACAGTTAGTCCAGTAAAAAGAAATTATCCATTCCTAACATGGAAGTCGCTTAGTACAAATGTCTATTGTTAATGTATCTTCCTCTCCTCGTATGCCACCGCCTCTGGTGTTACTATTACGACAGTCTCTTCTCAGACTGTCTTTCAGCTCTTGTGGTTCTCTTTTCATCTCCTCTATATCCTTGTCTTCATTTCTTGGTTTTGCTTCCTTTCGATCTTTGGGGCGATTTTCGTCCTTCACTTCTATCTTTCCGTCGTCATTCCTATATCGGCCAGCCATTTGGCAACCATTTCGTTCATTTTATTGTTGAGCTTTCTTAAGGCACGGCAGCTGTCCTCTTTGTTATTATCTAACACTTTTTTAACTCCTTCTTCCTAAGTGTTGGACATTTCCTTTGTCATTTTGGCATACAGTTCATCTGAAGAGTTAAACATCCGATTACGAAAACAATTCCTTAATTCTGAAGTTACCTCAGTGGTCTTCTCCTTAAAGAATTCAGCTTCCTCCTCTGACCAATAAGAGGGTGCAAAAACAGCATGCAAGCATGCATAAACTGGCAATTCGTCCTTCTAGAATCTTCTTTAACCCATCAGTAGGCTTCCAATTGGTTTTCTCTTTGATAACAATCTGTCAATTTTTGTAGTAAATTCTTCTCGATCAAAGTCATGTAACACTTTAATACTTGAAATTATCATGGGTAACTATTTTTCAAAGTAAACAGTAGAAAAATATGAGTTACTAGTAAGTAAGTGTTTATTTTGATTAAGATTAATCATGTTAATGGCCTCCCTGTTTTGTTTTTTTTTTAGCACGATTTTAGGTATTTTTATTATTTTGTAATGTCCTAATACTTTCAATTATTAATATAAAAATGTAAAAGTTTATATTTAATTATTACCATTTACAAGTTCATGAGCTTGATTATGGCATGAATTTTCTATTTCTACTATATTTTCTGTCTAAAATTTTCTAAATGTTATGTATGCTGGTGATTTTCGTATTAAATATGTAGATGTTCTCACTTTTTTTCACTGTGACTTCTCAAGACCTCTAACAAATTGTTATCTAAAATAGAATAAATTTAGTTTAAAAGATAGCCTTAAAATACATTCTCGGTGTTGTCTGTCGGATTATTGTATTGCCGACGACTTTGATATTGAAATAGAACTTGTTGTTGTTGGTTGAATACATAAACTGAAACATAGGGTCTCTCAATACTTCATCATGAAGTAAATAGGTTCCCATATTTAAAATACAGTCATCTCTACATTCATAGGAATTTGATTGATTGATTGATTGTTGGTTGCTTAACGTCCAGTGGCAAATATTTCATGCATATTCAGGACGAGAACAAATTAACAATAAATGCAATAGGTAGGTTCTGTAATAGAGGCGTCCGGGATTAAGGTCGGAGAAATTTAGACTGCCACGGGAAATGCGGGTATATTGGATAGGGACAGAAATTCAGCCTTGCAATAGGTCACCTACGGACCCCTCAAAGAGTTGTTGCAAGGGTTCTTAACGTGCAAAGAGCGTGGCACTCTCTTTACATGAGGCATCGGATTTAACGTCCCCATTCTGACCGGACGTGGCTGCAAATTTGTACATCCCGCTAAGCCAAACGGACGCCCCACTTTAACAAGGGTTTTACTGCCGGTCGGAGGAAGACCAATGGTGATCATACTTCTATTCCCCAGTCACCCTTGGGGGTCATAGGAATTTGAGCTGCACATGAACTGTTAGGGCAAAGATTCTTATAACCTACAAATGATAAAATATACAGATACATATCATGTCACTCATCTTTTTCCTTTTTCATATTTTATTGATGCGATTAGTTCATTATTGTGTTATTCTACTTTAAGCGTTCTTGGCTATGTTGTGGCCCAGATAGAACCGATTACCTTCTTGAGGATAAAACAGCCAATCCTAGTCAATCTAAACGTTATCTATGTGATTTGCGTATACTCTCTAATTTCAAATATATTTTCGGCTTAGAATCTAATTTTTCTTTTTTAGTTAAAGGTGTTTGTAAAATATTGTCTTCCGTTACATAATTGGCAAGGGTTGGTCAGTTTCACATACAAAATTGATGGTATCAGATTTTGCTGAACTAAAAACTATTGCCAAAGTTTGATACGCTGTGTTTGCATCATGGAGAGAACAATTTGACTCCATTATTCTCCAAAATGGAGCAGTAATAAGCTTGGAACTAAGTCCAAGAGCCTTGCATATTGCAAGATAAGTGTCTTCTTGTACATCATAATGAACAGCTTTTTGAAGAAATTGTGCGGTGGGTGGAAATCAACATATAGTTCTTAAATATACTGACATAAATGAAATACAATTTAGGCATTATAAAATACAATATTAAAGCGGTTTCCACTGAATGGTACTTGCAAGTTTTCCCTGTCTTTTCCGCTATGTTCAGTAATTTTACTATTCTTAAATGAACGAAAATCTTTATAGCACTCCCCTTGCCAGGCACTTACCGGTTGTTTTTATTAAACAAATACTACCACTTTTCTCTTTGGAAACTAAACGAGCCATCTCTGCTTTTGCTCGTTCACCTGCTGGTACGTTTAACATAGATTTGTCATATTAAGATATAATTTTATCTGTAACTTATCAAAAATTAACTAGAAGGTGAAGACCACAAAAACCTTATTTAACTGAGTCACTGTGATTGTACCATACCTCCTCACACGCTGCTATTCCTCGTCATGTGGAATATTCGTATACAAAATAGACACGTCCATGGGTAAAGGATTTAGGTTTTCAGTTTCTTTAAATAATCAGTCGTCCTTTCAATGTTAAATGGGAGGTCTTTAACATTAGATCCTAAGTGATGGTCTACTAATTCATATATCTCTTTTGAAGGTGACTTTTTGCTGGAACAATTGATCGACCTGGATTACTAGTTATGTGTACTTAAGGCAACATATAAAATCTTCAAGTTTTGACTGAAGAAAATCAAAGGTGTCATTTTCAATATGCTTTTGTGAAACGATGGCAGGATACAGATAAAGAGATGACATACTTACCGGCAACTCTTCTGAAACCAACCATTTCTTAAATGGCCTTCTCACCACCAAGGAAAGAAATTACATTCTGAAAAACTGCTATAATGGCCTGACAAACGTCTCTACATGCCATTCTAATTGCTGACTGATATTTTTTGTTATTTAACTTTTTGACACCTCTAAACTGTCGCTTGCCACGAGCCTTGGGAACAATAACAGCTGTATCACTTGAGAAAGATATTTTTTTCTTAACAAGTGTTTACTTTTGTTCAATTGCTTCTTGGTACAGCCTTTTCTTTACAGTCTTTCGGCTAAATAGTTAAGGTTGTTGTTGTGCAGATTATGGTGAGCTTGTCTGTAAAAAATATAGATCAAGTGCATACCAATACAATTAAACTGTTTCACTTCAAGTGTTCCCCATTTCCATTCTCAATTTTATTGTCCTGAAATGCAAGGAATATCGGTAGTTGGCATTAATATTCAATCAATACAATTTCACTACTTCTCTCAGGTCTATAACTTCCTAATATTAATATAAGGTATCTATAACTTAAAAATCTTATTTTATAAAATGTACAGTCCCTTACATAAACAGAACTCTATTAGGCCAGATGAGAAAATTATCTTGTTTTGCCCTGTTCCACAAAGAAATAATCCAGGAGTAGGTTTAGAGTTGTGTTCCATTAAACGGGCTGGGCTGTGCTGTTATAAAATTGAGTATGCTTGTTTATTTAATCCCTGGATATTGCTCTGTTTGAAATTGAATTATAATATTTGCAGTCAACGGTTAAATGATTTATATGTCAATTATTATTTCTTTAATGACCTCTTTGTTGTTAAAGAAAGGCTTTTAAAAACTGCCTCTTAGTACTATCTTGTACAGATTCCAATGGCTGTTGAAGTTGGTATTTAATTGGGCTCATGTGTCCAGTAGAAAGATTTTGAAGTGGTTCATTCAATATATGTTTTCCACGACTGAGCTGCTTCTGACCATCTGAAGTTAGACTCCAACCATGATAAAGATGGTTCAGACTGAAACACAAATGTTTACAATTTTGCTTTCTTATCAAATTTTGACAACTGTTAACTATTTTAAATAGACATGAAGTTCAAGATTTTCATCGTCCATCTTCTTAATCTTCTGTGGAAGCTCCATCACTTTTCCTTTTAACTGCCTCCATGATAGCTTCATTCATGTCAATTCTTTCCATGGGGTTGTCCTTTCACATAGAACATCTCCATCCTTTTCACAATACCTCTTATTGTCCGAGATGCACGTTGCCCTAAAAGTTCATTGACATTTCAAAATGTTTTCCTCTTTGTAAATCCAACACATCCTTGCAGTAATTTATTTCAATTATAATGGACATGACAATTGCATCGGCACACAATGCAGTGCATCCATCTGCGATTTTTGTGGGCGTATGTGCTTTTATTACTGGGATTTATGAAGTTGAATTTTATTCCACTTTAATTTCTTTCCATTTCTGTCAATTGGATGGATGTGATATGATCCTGGATTGTTCTGATTTTCTGAAATGATCCGCTAATAGAAGATGTTACAAGGCGCTTCTAATAGTCTGATCGCTCACCTGGTAAAAAATATGTCATTTTGATATACTAATATACAATTTTTTCTTTATTGTAATCAGAAATATGTTTGCTTAGATCTAAATCCTTTTAAGTGTCTCTTTTAAATTGTATGGTTTGTATTGAATATCATGTTTAAAAAATGAAAACAACACTTTATATATTGCAAACGTCCGAGGCGCTTTTCTGGATTTTTCTTCATCAGGAACGCTCAAAGCCGAATAATTGATAGCCAATAATGTATTACGTAAATAGTTGAAAGAGCTATATGACAAAAGGCACATAAAAAAAATTAAGGTATAGTTCTTCTGAGGGAGTTTAAACATAAGTTTCTAATAATTTCAAAATTTATTAACGGACAAATTTGTTATAAATCATGTCAGTACCGATGTACTCACTACTGAGCAGATGATTCCTTCGGGGGCTGTTTACAATTTATACTAAAAGAAATTTAAGATGATTAGTCCTGTTGTAAAGTTCACCATTCTGTAGTCTGATCATCAAACTATGTACTTGTTAATAAATTATTTTTAGAAACTGGATTGTATTATTATAAAGCAAATATATTACACATTTTGGCGACGAGGAAAACTGGATTATTAACATAAATGTGATTTTCTACATGTAACAATGGCGACTTGTGGGAGATTACAATATTTTGAAGAATTTTACAGTATGAAGCGAATGGAACATTATGTTAATGCTAATGAAATAGACAACGAAGACCAGAAAAAGAGACAATTTCTTGAGTGTATGCGGGAAGAACATTTATAAATCAATAAGGGATTTATTACCACCGGCAAAACCAGGAACTAAATCACTTGCCGTTTTTTAACGAAATTAGTGAAAGACCATCGAGATCCAGAACTATTAGAAATTATTCAAAGATTCAAATTTAACGGCAGAACAAATTTATGCTTTTATACCACCTTGTTCTTAACGTTGTTATCTCGATCTTAAATCATGCTTTTACTTTTTTTCTACTTAGTTTTTTATCTATTGTCTTCAATATTTCAGGCCAGTGACCAGCAGTTGGGTAGACAAGAGAAGCTCCACGACTTATTGTACTGCAAAATGAAAACGGTACAATTTCAAATTGTTTTGGTTGTAGATGATGGGGTACAAGTATAATTAGGAGACAATGTACTAAATGGTATAAACTATTAATTGTATTGCTACTATGTACGAGACTTATCATACCCAAAGCTATATCAGCTGCTTTGGTTTATTCAGTATTTTATTCTAGATAATAAGGCTAATAATTTTAAATGAGAAGTAACTACCTTAGATTCACCAAAAAAAAAAAAAAAAATGATGAAACTACTTTGTAATTGAAATTGTCGTATTTTCAGGCTAAGTAAACTGTGTATTCAGTATTGATTAATACTGATAAATTTATAGTTAGGTGTTTGTAAGCAATATAAAATTTCTTGAAAGATGTCCTTTTAACTGAAGTATACAGCCAGGAATAATAACGAAATTCAGGTGTGATTGAGCCCCTGTAGATAGCAAATCGCGAATTACACCGTATGGTGGGCGCCTGACAGAAGCGGAATGAACAGATTAGGTAGGTAACAACCTAAAATGGAGGTAAAATGAGGCCCCTCATGGGGGTGTCCAGGTTATCGCATAATCACATATTTTTTGCCAATATAATCACATAATCAAAAACCCCATGAGGAGGTTTTAAAATTACTTTTGACATTTTTTACACTGATCTATACAAAAAATATAAATTACGGAGACATGTTTGACGTGGACTACAAAACCCAATATTACTAAATAACATTACGAATAATCACCGTAGTGAACGTACTCTTCAATCACTAGGACTTAAATATCGACTGTCTTGAATGCTGGCTGTCTTGGAGAGTGGCTGTTCGGGTATATTGTTTCTATGGACACTGAGGTGTATGTAGACAGGCTGGTATGACGCACGGACATTTAGAAGGCCACAAACCGAACATTCTAAAATGTAAGTAACAGGTCACATACAAAATATCCTATTATTTATGATAACATTACTGTGAACATGTTCATGGCTGGTGCATCTGTTAGCTGCATTTAAGGCGTGTTTCATTACACAAATGGCATTCAGCAGAAGAACGTCTCAGATCAGAGAAACTGTCACGAAATGGAAGTTCCTTCGTAATATTAGTTCCAACTGGAAGAAATATTCGGCTATATCCTGATTTTACCCCCAACGGGGTTGAATGTCATATCAGCATTTCAGGCAATGAATATTCATGATGGAGTAATATTTTGAATAAAGGAAAGATTTCAGTGGTCTGTTTTAATATATTATTTATATCTATGTATAACTGATCCTGAATCTACCCCGTAATTGAAAAGTCAGAATTTTTTAGAAATTGTCGGGGTAGAATCAGGAACAGTTATATAAGATAGTGTTTTAAGAAATTTACGGGGTAGAATCAGGAACAGTTATATAAGATAGTGTTTTAAGAAATTTACGGGGTAGAATCAGGAACAGTTATATAAGATAGTGTTTTAAGAAATTTACGGGGTAGAATCATATAAGGTAGTGTTTTAAGAAATTTACGGGGTAGAATCAGGAAGTTATATAAGGTAGTGTTTTAAGAAATTTACGGGGTATATATTAGACTGTTTCAAGAAAGAAGGAGGATATTTTGTTGTAACATTCATTATTTTTGTTAAAATAATTATTTAATTATTTCCTGACACATATAGCCAAGCGTCTGAAAGGGTTTTCTTTGGGGTTATATTCAGGAAAAAAAAGGGCTAGGATTTTTTTGGGGGAAATGAAAAAAATAATGTAAATTAGGGGGGAAAATCAGGGCCAGTAATAAAGAATTGAAAATGGGAGTCAAGATGCTGAATGTATAGGGGAAGAAGCTCGACCAGTAAAAATTTAATAAAAATATGATTTAAAGGAAGTTGTTGTGGAAATCGGGGTTGAAATACTGACAAAAATAATGACAATTAGGGGGGAAATCAGGACCAGTAATAAAGAATTGAAAACGGGTCAAAATGCAGAATGTATAGGGGAAGAATCTCGACCAGTAAAAATCAAATAAAAATATGATTAAAAAGAAGTTGTTGTGGAAATCGGGGTTGAAATACTGAAAAATTATAAAATGTGGCTGAAATGTAAGGGGGAGAATCCGGACCAGTTAAAGAGAAACTGCAAAAGGATAAAATATAGGGAATGTAGGGGGAATCACGACAATGAAAGTATACTAAAAAAGAATGTAAAAACTTATTTAGGCGGGGAAAAGGGGGTTAAAACAAAAAAAAATATTGATGAAATGTAAAAGGGGAAATCAATAATTATGACCATGCAGTAAAAGATATACTTCAAAATACGACGGAAAAAGGAATACTATACTTATTTACTTTTTTTTAATAACATTTTGATAAATTGATCAAAAAAATTAGATTAAGCATTCCCCTTTTTCCGTCGTACGTACTGTTTAAGTTATGTTTCACTCGTTATCAGGTCAGTAGCAGTGGTTTGACATACGACGGAAAAAGGATATTTCATATAGAGATGTTAAATTCTGTCCTTTTTTCTTCTTTTTTTTTTATCTTTAACTTATTTAGGCGGGGAAAAGGGGGTTAAAACAAAAAAAATATTGATGAAATGTAAAAGGGGAAATCAATAATTATGACCATGCAGTAAAAGATATACTGCAAAATACGACGGAAAAAGGAATACTACACTTATTTACTTTTTTTAATAACATTTTGATAAATTGATAAAATAAATTAGATTAAGCATTCCCCTTTTTCCGTCGTACGAACTGTTTAAGTTATGTTTCACTCGTTATCAGGTCAGTAGCAGTGGTTTGACATACGACGGAAAAAGGATATTTCATATAGAGATGTTAAATTCTGTCCTTTTTTCTTTTTTTTTTTTTTTTATCTTTTCACGAATTGAGTTATATAATTGTATAGTTTTTTGTTATTGAACATATATTTGATGATAAATAAAAAATAGTGTAACATATAATCAATATCACTTGGGTGATATAGCTTAAGGTAAATATTTGTTATGACAGTTCAGGCGATTCGTTTTCACTTGCCTAAAATGAGTTCATGTTCAGGTAAGTTTTATAACTGTATTCTTTCTATTCTTCTTTCTTTCAAAATGGCAAAAACTAAAGTGGATAAGGATAGGAATAAAAATATTCCAACTTTATGGAAAAAGATTCAGCAAGAAATTGGGGATGCCAAAACTTGGCCTAAAAATGTACGGAGACTATTTTGGACTCCCGCAAATAACTTGCATGAAAGTGAAGTTTTGTGTTCCTTCGTTAGGGTTAAGAGACTGGACGTGGCGTTATTCCTTGACTGGGCCAGTTTAATGAGTCTTGGAAACATTGGGAAACTAAACAAATTAGTGAATTATAGGCAATTATGGAGGGAAAAGTTGAGATCGAGGAAGGTCATGGAACTGTGGATGACAATCCAAGAAATAATTGGCCCTGCCAAAAAATGGCCACGAAAAATTCGGGAACTTTTTTGGACCCATAATGAAAACTTTAAGCGGGAGATTCTGTGTGCGTTTGTATATGTCAATGGATTAAATCCAGAGATTTTTATTGAATGGGCAACGCTCATGAATTTAGGAGATGTGAAGAAAATGGCAAATATCTTGAGATATTTCGAGGAGGGAAGATATCCATATTTATATGGATACCACGTTTCTAATGGACGGTAAGTCTTTCACATTTATAGCCTATTTTGCATGCAAATTACGAAAGTTAAAGTCTTCTAGCTATAGCTTCATTTTTTATTGGTGATATATATATAAGTTTAAAATTATGTGTTTAACATTAACATTAACAGTAAACAAAAATTATATTATAATTTCTGATGAACCATATAACAGCTTTTTTGAGGATAAAAAAGAATTAAAAAGATAGTATTATTGAACCCTTTGATGCATTGTTAAAAATAGTTCATTCCTAAAAAACAGAAATAAAGTTACAATTTTTAAAAAATTTTTTTTTTTAGTTTTGAATATGTGGATGGAACCATCGGTTATTACGTACATAGGAGTGAGCAAATGGTAAGTAGTAAATACTTATTTGAATATTCAATTTTCCACTGAATAGCCTGGGGGTTTATAAAAGGGGAGGTCTTTGTGAATTTAGGGTAGCTTTATACTGGGTTTGTGAATAGAAGGCGGTCTTTAAGATTTTTTTTTTTTTTTAAATTTAAGTGATTACAATTTAAGTTCTATCAGGTTCTTATCATTCCCAAAATGTCTGGTCGTGGAAAAGGAAGGACAAAACATGGGGAAGGCAGTTACCATCTACAAAAGAATATTCATGAAGGCATTGACTTTCAGGATTTCCGTAATCCGTGGACGTTTTCCAATCTTTGTCTTTCTGCAGATGAGGATTTCTTCAGCTGGCTTAGACAAAACGGGTTACTATTAACGAATTTAGATTGCGTCAAGTGTATCCGTAAATGCACTCTTTACAAGCGCGCAAAGGCCAGTGATGGGTATTCATTTAGGTGTTCGAATGGCCACGAATTCGGTATGAGAAAGTTTTCTTTTTTTCAAGGTTCTGCCTACAATATCAGAGATTTATTGCTCTTTATGAAGAACTATTTAGATGGGCATACGTTACACCAGAGTGCAATTAGCGCGGGAATAGAATACAGACATACGTCCGTCAACTGGGCGAGTTATGTTAGAGAACTGTTCTGTGAACATGTTCACACAGAGTATCAAAATCTAGTATTTGATGGTGATGTCGAAATAGATGAAAGTTTATTTGGTAGGAAGATTAAGTATAACCGGGGAAAACCAACAGGAACCCGAATTTGGATTTTTGGGATGGTCGAGACATCATCAAATAGGATAATTATGTATCCGGTTGATAAAAGGGACTCCAATACGTTAATTCCGCTTATCAAGAAGCACGTTTCGCCGGGTTCACGCATTTTTTCAGACAGTTGGGCCGCGTACATTCCTCTCAATGAAGCCGGGTATGAACATTTTTCCGTTTGTCACAAAACGAGCTTTAAACAAATATATAAAAATGCAGATACCGGAGAAGTTGTCAAATGCTGCACAAATCGTATTGAAGGTGCATGGAAATTGTCGAAAGATCATTTTAGGCGCATTAACGGAACCAACACCAAGCAATTTGAACAACATCTCGCAGAAATTATATGGAGGAATTACGCGTCGTCAAACAGGAGAAACGTATACGACGCCTTCTTCAATTTAGTTATGGGTACATTTACTTCAACCAATGATCCGAACTTTACCTATCCGTCGCCATTATTTCAAACTTGGACCCCTCCCGTCAAAGAGGTAGAAAACGCACATGCTATAAACATCGTCCAAGGAAGCGATGATGAATCCGATGATGAAGCTGTCTCTACAAATCCTCCGAGTTCAAACAGTACCCCCTCTACAGTTATGGCTCCTGCTGGATACGCTACGGCTTCTTCTTCAGCCAATTATAATCCTCCTTCAAGTTCTTCTACTATGGATACTGCTGTCGCTTCTACAAGTGCTTTACAATCCTACCCTAAATGTGCACAGCGTAAAAAATCAGCAACCGCTTCAAAACAAAACACATCAAGCGAATCAGATAGCGAGGAAAATATTGCAAAATTGATTTTTCCTTCAGATTTCAAACCGATGAAATGTAGCACAACTAAAAAGACAAAGCCACAGAGACCTCGGAGAAGTAATCCGTATGCTAAGTCCGCATTTCAATACAGCTTTTCTAGTGACAGCGACTTTGCATGATTCAGATTTGACTTTAAACATGAATCAATCGTTAACTTTCACGAGGACGTTCAAATTGTGTTTTATCTTTGTATTCAGTATGTACATATATTTTGTGTTTGTTGTACTCCATAGACAGAAACAATTTTACTGTGCTTAAATTATGAACATTTATAACTTTGATGGATTGATTGTATTGGGAAATATCAAACAACTGATTAAATCAGGTAAATATGTGTTTGACGATGGTAACAAATTGAACTGTTATCAAATATCTAACGAATTTTAAACACTAGATTGTGCTGAATATGAATGAAATATTTTCCACTGGATTTAAAACGGCAAACAATCAATCAATCAACTTAAAAACTGTAACAAAATTGCCAAATGTTAAGTCTGGTTATGTACACGAGAACATTTAAGGTAGCACTACAGTCTAACAATGATTTTTTGAAGATATTTTTTTTATCACATAATTTTGAAGTAAGTATTATTCTGCACAGTTTGTAAAAATCCCAAAGTCATTATCATATCACAACAGGGAGTAAATTGATAATGAACTTTTGTAAATAAAAGCACATGTAATTAATCTAAATATATAGGCATTTGGGAGGGGCTAATATGTCAATCATCTGTTGATACCAGTGTCCAGCTGTTAATCCCTGACCACAAGATAAAAATATCTCATTGCATTGCAACAAAACGAATTTATAAAACATGGAAGTTTAGAACAGAGAAAATGAAAAAGATATGAATAGGAAAAAATTTAAAGGGAAAAAATCTACCAAAATGAAAAAAAACTATGGAAAAGAGTGTGAAAGTATCTTTGAAAGCCTCTGACTGCCTGTATAAATTTCTCGTCTTTGGTCTTCTACATTTAAAAATAATTTTAGGCATTTTAACTAATTTTAAGTTTATGTGAAATTTTTTAATTCCATGAAACTCATAAATCATGTTGGACAGTCTATTTTCAAGAAGGGGATGGTCTTGATCTTTTTATGGACATGTATTTTAATTTTAATATATTAGCTAATTTCAGTCATCATGGTCATATTATATTTCTTTTTAAAATTCAAATGAAAATTATTCTTTATAGTGAGAATAATGATGTTAAATATTAATTATGATGCAGCTGGCCAATCCTGTTATTCTCTTATCTTAGACTGTCTGGACAGAGGCGGAGCTTTGTCTTTATTTAATGACTACATCACAGATGTTGGTCAAATCTGTGACGTCAAACTCCCGCCAAATGCCAAGTTAGTGTTATACAGTGCACACAAAATGCAAATTTTACAGCATTAGAGCATCAAAGACACAATGTGTGTGGTTCTATTGATAAAGTAATGGTGTTAGAACACTCCTGGGGTGTTCCCAGTGGAATTTTTGTATTTATGTGGCATTTATAGGGGTTCTTAAGAGGAAATTCAGTTTTAAGGTCATTTCTCAGAACAATTTTTTCATGAGAATTGTAAGGAAAAAATGAAAATAGAAACTTTATGGGTACCCCCTTTGGCTTGACTTTGATATATGTGATTGAAGGGAGTATTTTCTACAATACCGTGTCCCAGTTTTTGGATAATTTGTTTCTAAATGAATTTATAGGTCTCCAAAGATGAAAGGTGAAATGAGGTTTGGCATCCAGCAGTAAAAATAATATATCTTATTACTGGAGGCATATATCAAAAATCTGAGACACGGTTTTGTAGATTGTGAATGGTTGATTAAAGGGATGAAAACAAATTTTTACTACCATTTGACCTGAATGTGCCATTTTCATCCAAGTTGGAAGACCACTTTTTTGGCAATTAATGAGCTATATTTTGAGATTAATCATACCAAAAATAAATTTATCTATAGATTTAGAAAGAGTTATATTTCAGCTTTAAAATGAGTTAAAGATTTTAAAAATCCATCGAGTAGTTTTGGAGAAATTAATCTTTAAAGACTGTTGGTTGGAGTCAGAAAATTCTGACTGTAGTGCTACCTTAATTACAAAGGCGGAAAAGTAAACAAAAATCAGTTTTTACATGTATTTAAAAAAAAAAGGTTTAACAGTAATCCAATGTCTATATAATTCTTTTTTATTTATTAGTTGTATATGAATTAATTAAGTATTCTTATTCTAATACTTACATTTTTGTTCTGTAGGGTAATTGAAAGCAATGAAGTAGGATCCACAGGGCAGCTAATAATGATTACATGTGAGTAGAAATTATTTATACCATATTTTTTTTTTATAGTTTTTTGTTCTGAATATGTGTTTACACAATGGATGATTCCATTATAGTAATATGACTGATTGACCAATAGTTGAGATAGGTTATTACAAAAAAGAAGATGTGATATAATTGATAATGAGACAACTCTCCACGACAGACCAAATGACACAGAACTTAAAAAAACTAAAGGTCACCATACAGCCTTCAACGTTAAAAAAATCCTATTGACCCCAAAATTATGGTCAGTAATGTTCAGTAGTACTGCTATAGAATCGAAAATATCATATGCTGTTTTTTATATTTATGAACATAAACTTTTTGTCACATGCAATAATTTTGTAAAATTTAGATTAAATATGACAGGCCATGTTTTACGTTTTTTCTTTTATTTCAGATACTGGAAACCAGCTGCATCAACATGAACTTGTTCGAATAAATAAATACCTTGTACTTACACATGTATATAATATTGTTACTGTCCAATTCAAAGAACGCTATGCAGTCTGATTTTGGTAATTTGTCAGTTGTTTCTATCGGCAGTTTCTTATATTGCCCAGGTTATACATGTATATACCTTGGATTATTACACGAACGTAAGTGTAATAGTCCCAGTTTGTATACGGATAAGCTTTAGACGTGCTGGTATATATTGGTATATTAATATCATTAACATTTTTGTTGCAAGTAGATATAAGAAGATGTGGTGTGAGTGCCAATGAGACAACTCTCCACCCAAATAACAATTTAAAAAAAGTATTGGTTGTGTATTTTCAAATAGTTTAAATTTTAGTTTTATTGAAGTATTTATCAGGTTAATTTATATTCTGTGCTGCAGTTATAATAGTATCAATACTATTCCCACTCTTTACTAGGTAGTTACTGATTGAAATGAGCAAGATACACTAGGAAAGAAATCCGGAGATAGAGAACTCAAACAAATGTTTTTGTTGTATATGACCGATAATGTTTCAAGTTTGATTCAAAGAATATACCTTTTTACATCATACGTATATTTCACTCGTATATCTTAAGAAATAGTAAGCATGTGAAGAATAAGGAATCAACTATGTGCAAGAGGTTTCAGGTAATTTGCGGTGTCATGTCTTCTTTTGTTTGTCTGTTTGTCTTTTTCATTTTTTGCCAGGCGTTTTCAGTTTATTTTCGATCTATGAGTTTGACTGTCCCTCTGGTATTTTTCGTTCCTCTCATACATAAGACACTTTAGACAGTGTTTCAAGAAATTTACGGGGTAGAATCAGGAACTGTTATATAGAAGTGTTTTAAAAAAAAATTACGGGGTAGAATCAGGAACAGTTATATAGAGCAGTGTTTTAAAAATATTACGGGGTAGAATCAGGAACAGTTATATAGAGCAGTGCTTTAACAAATTTACGGGGTAGAATCAGGAACAGTTATATAGAGCAGTGCTTTAACAATTTTACGGGGTAGAATCAGGAACTGTTATATAGAACAGTGTTTTAAAAAAAATACGGGGTAGAATCAGGAACAGTTATATAGAACAGTGCTTTCAGAAATTTACGGGGTAGAATCAGGAACAGTTATATAGAACAGTGTTATTAAAAAAAAAGGGTAGAATCAGGAACAGTTATATAGAACAGTGATTTCAGAAATTTACGGGGTAGAATCAGGAACAGTTATATAGAACAGTGTTTTAAAAAAAATACGGGGTAGAATCAGGAACAGTTATATAGAACAGTGCTTTCAAGAATTTACGGGGTAGAATCAGGAACTGTTATATAGAACAGTGTTTTTAAAAAAATTGCGGGGTAGAATCAGGAACAGTTATATAGAGCAGTGCTTTAACAAATTTACGGGGTAGAATCAGGAACAGTTATATAGAGCAGTGCTTTAACAATTTTACGGGGTAGAATCAGGAACTGTTATATAGAACAGTGTTTTAAAAAAAATACGGGGTAGAATCAGGAACAGTTATATAGAACAGTGTTTTCAGAAATTTACGGGGTAGAATCAGGAACAGTTATATAGAACAGTGTTATTAAAAAAAAAGGGTAGAATCAGGAACAGTTATACAGAACAGTGATTTCAGAAATTTACGGGGTAGAATCAGGAACAGTTATATAGAACAGTGTTTTAAAAAAAATACGGGGTAGAATCAGGAACAGTTATATAGAACAGTGCTTTCAAGAATTTACGGGGTAGAATCAGGAACTGTTATATAGAACAGTGTTTTTAAAAAAATTGCGGGGTAGAATCAGGAACAGTTATATAGAGCAGTGCTTTAACAAATTTACGGGGTAGAATCAGGAACAGTTATATAGAGCAGTGCTTTATCAATTTTACGGGGTAGAATCAGGAACTGTTATATAGAACAGTGTTTTAAAAAAAATACGGGGTAGAATCAGGAACAGTTATATAGAACAGTGCTTTCAGAAATTTACGGGGTAGAATCAGGAACAGTTATATAGAACAGTGTTATTAAAAAAAAAGGGTAGAATCAGGAACAGTTATATAGAACAGTGATTTCAGAAATTTACGGGGTAGAATCAGGAACAGTTATATAGAACAGTGTTTTAAAAAAAATACGGGGTAGAATCAGGAACAGTTATATAGAACAGTGCTTTCAAGAATTTACGGGGTAGAATCAGGAACTGTTATATAGAACAGTGTTTTTAAAAAAATTGCGGGGTAGAATCAGGAACAGTTATATAGAGCAGTGCTTTAACAAATTTACGGGGTAGAATCAGGAACAGTTATATAGAACAGTGTTTTAAAAACATTACGGGGTAGAATCAGGAACAGTTATATAGAACAGTGTTTTAAGAAATTTACGGGGTAGAATCAGGAACAGTTATATAGAACAGTGTTTTAACAAATTTACGAGGTAGAATCAGGAACAGTTATATAAGATAGTGACACGCATAGATATCCAAGCGTCTGAAAAACTTTTCTTTTGGGTTATAAAAAAGGTCTAGAAATTTGTAGGGGTGAAAAAAAACAATGTCAGTTACAATACAAGTATTTTGTTTTTGACTCATTACAAAATAAAGAAATAAAACAGTTTGAAGTAGAGATGTGATTCAAAACAAAATCTTTCTTTTATTCGTATTGAATAAAATTGCGTATTTCAGTGCTCTTGGAATTCTTCCCCGAAAAATTAATGTACGGGGTAAAATCAGGATATAGCCAAATATTCTGCAATATTATTTCTATTTGGACAAATATTACAGTATTTGTTCCTTTATACGGAATAAAGGGTATAGCATGTTTGTTCCATCAAGAACATATATTATGTCATTGTTTAGTGTCAGTGGAACTTCTGTTAAATGGAACAAATGTACGTTGATGTATTGCAGGCAACTTTGATATTGAAATTGAACATTCTAACAACGAAATAACTACTTTTTTTATACAATTGACCATACTACCAACGAAAAAATAATTTCCATTTACCTGTGTGACTTTGGACTAAATTTAGAATCTACCTAATAAGCCACCGATCGGAAACGTACGAGGATAACGCACGACATGTGACAGAAACAGACAAATGGAAAAACATCCGCAATATATGTCGTGCGATTGTTACATGAATTGTACAAGAAATATTATTTCTGTTTATGCCCCACCTAGGTGCATTATATTTTTCGTTCTGTACGCCCGTTCATCCGTCCGTTTCTAGTTGATATTTCCTATATAGGTGACGTCTTTGTGTCATTGAAATTGCAATTTTCTTAAATCTGGAAAACTAGGAAAAGTCTGCTCTGCTATAATGGTGTTGTAGCTTTCAAGGATTGTTGATGGATCGTATGTTTTTTTACACCTGACGTTCTTATGATTTTGTAAATGCAACCGGTCAACAATCTTCTTAATGGTCTTCCTTAGCTTGTTAGGTGGACCTGGAAAAGGCAAGTCGTCTTTAGCTGCTTTGATGCAGTCTAGGTGGCACATGTTAAAACGTTCCACAATTTGGTCTCCCGGCACTGTACTCAACTTCTTGTTGTTTCAATGAAAACTTGGCACGGTTCTCCTGACCTAGAAAAAAGTAATAAAAATTTCATTCCAGTAAAGTATATATATTAAACATAATTGTGTAAAAAACGTATATATTTTTGTATATAAATTTAAAATACAGGAAGTCGTGTAGAATGGTTGCCTGCAGACAAATAGTATCTTATAAGACACGATACATTTCTAGATAGTTTTTCTACCACTGACTCTGGTGGCAACCATAACTCTGGGTTTCTTGTGTCTTCTATTTGTTTTTTGCTTGGCAGTTGAATGGATATCCGACAGTTCTTTGAGCAGTAGATGTTTTTTTCTTCAAATAGTCTATATATACTTTTGCGTCAAACAGTATAGATACAACCGTGATTTGCACTTAAAGTCGATTAATGCTTTCAATTTTCATATAGGTGTCCATTTTGTGGTATGAGAAATGAAATGAAATTTAGGCAGAAAAAAAATCGTTTCTTCCTAGACTTAGTGCTACAAGATTTTGCGGTTTTGACACATTGCTTTTTTAAATATTTCATGTCCGTTTGTCTGTACCTAGTCGGGGCTTCGGTGGCCGAGTGGTTTAAGTAGTCCCACTACTGTACCACTAACCTGTCAACACTGGGGTTGTGAGCTCGAACCCTGCACGCGGCGGTGTTTTCGATGCCAATCTTAATTGAATAGGACTGCCAGTTTTCCTGCAGAAGGTCGATAGTTCTCTCCGGGCACTCCGACTTCATCCACCAATAAAAACTTACCAACACGAAATAGCCAACACCTATCAATAAATCGATCAGTCAAACAACCTGTACCTAGTCTTAGAACGACTTTTAAAATATTTTCACACATTTAACATTATATCCGTGTCTGAAATAAACAGTAGAAGAAACTTTCCTGTTTTGAAATGTAAATTGAATAAAAAAACAACAACAAAATTAAAAAAAAAAAAAAAATGTAATATTTTATTGTAACATTCAATAATTATAGAAAAAAATAAATACATTAACATAGCAAAATAAAATCAGTATAAACAAGCAGCTGATATAATTCCTATTACCAAAACAATTCAACAGTGACATAAAACATTTCCCAGCCTTTTTTTTGTTTAGGCAATTCACTTTCATCTATTTCTGTAGGTAATATTTCCCACGTGTCTATATTTGGGACGCTAATTGGAGATTCCTCGGTTGGTTCAAAGCTCCAGAAGTCGTCCTCGATCGGTTCAAAGTTCCAGAAAGATATATCTAAAAACTCATTACCAAGATTAAAACCTGATTCCATAAATCATACAATAGATAAATCAATCAATCAATTAATCAATCAGTATTATCACACTGTATTGTGTAGTAATATATTTTTCTCTCCATTTTTTACTTTTACATAGAATTAAATAAATAAATAGTCCGATAGCGTAGAACCTTTATTTTTAGTACAACAACGTCCGAAATGAGTTAAGTGGTTTTTAAAAATTGTAACAATTTTGCAATACTAATAAAATATGCTTCTAAAAAGATCTTTGCAGTATGATTTCAGTTCGTATTTGCTTTGATTCAACTTGGAAGATGTACAACGGAAAACAACCATATATAGTTTACATGTAATTAGGAGTAAAATGATATTATATATGTATATGATTTTACGGTTATCAAATGTGATTTACCTTGCTGGTAGAATTCTTCTTCAAATTCAAATTGTATATCATTGCGGTTTCTCTGGCTTCTTGAAGATGATTTGCACGTTGTCATCAGCTAGAATTAAAAAGAAATAGTAAAAACAAAAAATTCGCATATATTTGCAGAATTATATTCCTTGGGGGGAAGAAGATAAAAAGAGCGATGTTCAATTATAGTTATGATCCTACATATACATACAAAATTTAATTAATGCATACATAATTATGAAAAAAAGATAAACATTCCGAAGTATTCTGAATAAATCAGGGAATTACATTTCACATTAGCATCACCACGGGACAAACTTAAACTTTCCTAACTATTATAGACATAAGTGTATGCAGATTATGTATATAATCGTTATTACATTTAAGACAAACTTCTCTACATATTATAGACATAAGTGTATGAAGATTATTTATATAATTGTTATAACATTTAAGACAAACTTCCCTACATATTATAGACACAAGTGTATGAAGATTATGTATATAATTGTTATTACATTTAAGACAAACTTCCCTAAATATTATAGACAGTCAATCCGCATCTGATTTCAGATGTTTTCGTGCTCAGAACCACCCCCATATATGAGTGGGCTGAAAATTATATGAGTTGGCTGAAAATTTTATGCATTAATATATGAATGGGGGTGGGTCTCATTCCAGCCGCACTTCGGTACCCATTTTTTACCGAAAACTGAAGTAATCCCCCACCCTTTTCATGTTGTATGTTCCCCGGAAGGAAAAGCTCTTGACGTGTAAAAATCTGTTGATAAATTGCTGAGAGCGTCAAGGGAATGCGTATCACAAAGTGTTTCAGTGTAAGGTCAATATCTACCGTATCTGCTACGAAATAAAATTTAATTTTGCCGGGCAGATGTGGAATGACCAAAATGATGACGACACGTAAATTCAGAGCCGAACGTCGTGAAGGACGGTCGATCTGAACTGGCTTTTTTCCGATTTTACCCCCCAAAAGGTCTTGGAATGAACACATAATAAACTACGCTGGTCATTACCCCCTTTGTGGTATAAAACAATATTCGTGGATTTTATGTGAGAGAAGAAAACGCGACACCCAATTTCAACTCTATTCATTTAGTAATATAGATAGCAACTTTTACTCCAATATGTTTGTCCTAAACTTTTCCAAAATTGCTGCAATATAATCATAGGAACGCCTTCTTTAAAATAACATACACTGTATTTTCGGAGGATGCATTTTCGTTTCTTGAACATTAATGTGGGTGTAAATAGTGCAGAACTATTGCTTCAATATCACATGAGCACACTATACATGCACATGAATAGCGAGGAATGCACTATATCAGAGGACACATCTATTTCTTCGTCAATGGAGTATTAATTGTCAATGACATTAAAATTTCTAGCACAACTATTACACCATTGAATGGCAGAGTAGTAAATGCAGAATCAATGGTTCTGTCGTTTGTGGCAGAGAACTCACTGTCCCTGTCACTTGTTCCTGGACTGATAGACCTTTCAAACACTTCGACCAGGGATACAAAGGCATTAGACCCGTTGAATATGAGCAGGACAACTGCTCCTTACAAAACTAGGTTTGGTGTGGGAAAAACGTTTCAAGATATTGTGATAGATGAAATGAGATCAAATCAGGTTTCTCTAAATATGGATGAATCCACAACTTCAAATTTTCAGAAGATTCTGGAAATTCTTGTAAGCTATTTCTGTTCTGTGAAAAATGAATTTGTCATTCATCACTTTAAATCAGTAACATGTATTGAAGTAAATAGTGAATCACTGTTTTTAAAATTGGTAACACTCATGGAAGATAATAGAATACCATGGACAAATCCTATGTCTGTTTTGATTGACTCCTGCAATGTGATGAGAGGATAAAGAAATATATTAAGAAAATTGTAGCTGAAAGCAAAATAACTTCATCAACTAAAATTCAATTGCTTCTTGATATTCATGTTAAAAATGACTACCTTCACCTTTAAACAGTAGATTCTGGTCAACCTTGAAAGTCATCCAGAAATACTATTCTCTTTGGACTATTATGAGAATAAGAAATAGCAGTGTTGATCAGCAATTGTAACAAATGTATCTTAACTTAAGTTGAACTCTCAAAATGCACGCACAAGTTCATAGATAATAGTAAAGCTTTTAAAATGAAACTACTTTCTTCGCCTCTTTTCCACAAAGTATTGCTGCGTTACGCGTATTTTAAGTTTAAAAGGGAGTGTATCTTTAACAATAGCTATACTCTGTTGTTGTTATTTGAAATGTCTTGAATCGTTATTATTTCGTGACATACTTATAAGCATTGCAAAAAATGCCAGAAAAAAAACCGCAGGACAAATACATGCCAGTCAAAATAGATGCTTTACACCAGAACATCACAAAGCTTCCACATTTATATAAGACTCATCAGTGACGCTCGAATAAAAAAATGTTAAAGGCCAAATAAAGTACGAAGTTGAAGAGCATTAAGGACCAAAAATTCCTAACAGTTTTGCCAAATACAGCTTAGAGAAAAAGTGTCCTTCATAGAAACAACAGTATTTCATGTGAAAAGTGTCCACTTTCAATACCAAACAGTTCTTTATCTAAGTTAAAGATTTAAAATTGGCATGGTTTTTTTTTCTCTCTATTAAAACATGGCATGTAAACTGGAGTATTGAATTCATACAAAATGTGATCATCACCATGTTTACGTATACATATAAAACATGTACTATGCACATAAAAACTGCAATAGAACGTAATATGAACTGTTGGAATAATATATGAATTCATTTAAAAAACCAAATGTTTCAATTTACAAAATCATGTAATATTAATGAATAGTACTCATAAACACTGTTTACATTTTGCCAGGGGTTGTGACAGGAATATATGCCTGTAAAACATCTTTATAACTAAGATAATTGAAAATGCTTTTGAATTCAACATCAGTCTATGTTTTTTTATATTAAAATATAACATGTTCTTTATTGGTTTGTTTCGGTAATAGAAAATTATATATAGCTTTAGCATTTCATTTGACTTTTTATTATCTCCCTTTAAAGGACTTTTTTTATGTGATAAGGTGTCCTCTTATTGAAAAACAACCTTTACATGACAGCATTTAACAGTATTTTATCATGAAATTATGTCCTATTGAATGGACACTTTTTCACAGCATCGGAAACATTTACATATAGCTTTTCTTTGACACTTTTTCACTTTTTTTATGGATTTAGTCGGCCAATCGTATTCTTGCGGCTTTCTCTTGACAATAATGCATTAACGGCGTTTATTTCTTTTAGAGATGCATGCCAAGAGTTAGAAATACCGTCTAGGATAAGGACAGGCCATGGATTAGAAAACATGGAAAACGCAGCTTTCGTGGTAGCGCAGATAGGCCCATACAGGGGATCAGTATTAACTGGTAAGTGTCCACAACCAGAGAACAGAACAATTGTGGAGGGATGTGTTTCAGAGTTGTACACACGTGTTTTATCAACTATTTTACTTCTTAGAAAGATGTGGATACATTGATGTTACCAGTGAAATCCAGTTTACAGTATGTATATTAACCACGTCAGGTTGCTCTACAGGTATTTACAAGGAAAGATGGAATACCCATCGTCTAGATTTCGAAATTCCGTAGCAAGTTTTTGTTAGGACCGTTCCTCAAGAGTCTCGGTCTGGGACGCTGTGGAGTAGACGATTTGTTTTTAAACGATATGTTAAATGAAGATTTTGACAATTACGGTCTTGGAATGGTCATCTACCTGAAAATTACTTAAAATCTATTGTTGTACCACATTTAGCTTGTTCCATGTGATCTACATGTATTGTGCAATATCAATATTAATCAAGACCTCAATCATGAAATATCACAAAGTATTGCATGGATTGAAAGGTATTGTTTTTATGTAGCATAAACAGTACCTGCCTTAAAAGTATGAAATGTTATATATTGTTGTTATCTGTTGTTATCTGAAAGAAAACCATAAAGCAATGGTTTGTGTATCAAAGTACATTTTTTAAAATAAATTTTTAAAAGACAATTCATATTTGCAGGTTCAGTAGTTGAAATTTTCCTTGATGATGACAGTAATCTCAAAGCATTATTTTATCAGGATGTTGAAATGCAGAGAGTTTTGCAACTTTCCCAGAGATTATACTTGTAGATGCTACATACAATTTAAATGATAGGTTGAAGCCACTTTAAGTAATGATGGTTGAAAAAAGTCTAGGCTAAAGTGAGGTAGCAGCAATAGCGTTAGTTAATTCTGAGGAAAGGTCCGTTTTACAGGAATTAATTCGCTGCTTTAAGGATAATAATAAAGCTGCTGGAAAAACCAATGCATTCATGGCTGATAAAGACATAAATGAGAGAGATGTATTTAAATCCGAATTTCCAATGCAATGCTGTTGGCTTGTCAGGTCCATGTTTTAATGTCATTTAATTGAGAAATCATTTCAAATAAAATGGGGAAATCTTTTGCTCAGAGACATACAGCCTTAGCACTCTAACAGATTGATTGATTGATTGATTGTTGGTTGCTTAACGTCCAGTGGCAAATATTTCATGCATGTTCAGGACGAGAACAAGCTAACAATAAATACAATAGGTAGGTCTTGTCATAGAGGCCATCCGGGATGAAGGTCGGGGAAATTTAGAATGCCACTAGAAAATGAGGGTATATTGGATAGGGAAAGAAATTTTGTCTTGCAACATGCCACCTACGGACCCCTCAAAGAGTTGATGCAAGGGTTCTTAACGTGCAAAGAGCGTGGCACTCTCTTTACACGATTGATTGATTGATTGATTGTTGGTTGCTTAACGTCCAGTGGCAAATATTTCATGCATATTCAGGACGAGAACAAGTTCACAATAAATACAATAGGTAGGTTCTGTAATAGATTAAGGGATTAAGGTCGGAGAAATTTAGACTGCCACGGGAAATGAGGGTATATTGGATAGGGACAGAAATTTAGCCTTGCAACAGGTCACCTACGGACCCCTCAAAGAGTTGTTGCAAGGGTTCTTAACGTGCAAAGAGCGTGGCACTCTCTTTACACGAGGCATCGGATTTAACGTCCCCATTCTGACCGGACGTGGCTGCAAATTTGTACATCCCGCACAGCCAAACGGACGCCCCACTTTGGCAAGCGTTTTACTGCCTTCGGACGAAGACCAAGTGACCATATTTTGTTTCCCCAGTCACCATTTGGGGTCATAAAATGGAGATAACAGAAACAATAAAACAACCAAATTAAAAGAAATTAGTTTATTGTAAGTCAAGAGACATATTATGAGGCATCATTGGAAGAAATTAAGCGTAAATGTCCAAAGCAGGATAATGAATATATCATTAACAGTTGGCATGAAATAAGACATGAATGGGTGTTAGGACTAAAGTAATGTGATTGATGCTTAATGAACACTACAATCAATAGATTGGAGTCATTTGATCATAAATTAAAACAGGTTATAAAACTCTATTTGTGTCTTCATGTGTTCTTGGTAAAATTTCAATGAAATGTCTTGTGCTGAAGCCTAGACTAGTATACAGTCAACATAGACTTACATATATTAAAGCAAATGACATCTTATGTCCTGACAAGTGAACACGACTATACTTGCGGTGGACTTCTCCTACCACTATTCAATAAAATGTATAAACACGTGGTGTTTTGTACACCAGTCTTATGCAACAGTTGAGGTCCAGTACTGCCCCAGTGGTTTGTTTAGGTAGACTTGAATTCTTCAGTTGACTCCGACTTGAAGAAGAAAAAATCGAAACTGTATTGCGGCATGTAGAGTGTGTATTCAAAATGGCATGGTCGTCCATATGGCAAAAAAATTCAAAGGGGCTTCTGAAAACTAATTCATACAGTAGTTAACTATTTTCAATGACGTGAACCACACTGTGATAGACCTGAGGTCACTTCGTGTTGCTTAGTCTTTGGTTTTCTCTGTTGTGTCATGTGTACTATTATTTGTCTGTATATCACTGCATGAACGCATGCGTTTACTAACATTTATTTTTTCAATAAATTCCTTTTTACTTAAGTTTAGAAATATACTTGAAATTTAAGGTAAATTCTACTACAAGTTTGTCAGAAATTACTGAATTGCTTGGATTTGAAAATTAATTCACATTAAAGTAAATTTACAATACAATATATTTCAAGTTTATCAGAATTTATTGAAAGTTTTGCAGTTGGAGTTTAATAACGAATAACGCGAATTTAAAATATTTTCTACTTCTTATTTATGAGAATTTATTCTGCTATGTTTATTTGCAATTTAAAGTCTAGTTAAATCACATTTAACTCTATCTTTAATGAGATTTATTTTTATAGTATACATATAGTTAGGAGTAGTTCAAAGCAAATTAGTTTCAGATAATACTTAATTTCATATAAAACATGTTTCTAATTACGTTTGAAAAAATATATGTTTGAGAAAGTATAATATTTCTACTCAAGTTTTTAAAAAAAATATAGCATTAGTTTTTTATATTCAAGTTATTCTAATTTTTTTTTTCTTTGTTCACTGAATTATCGGATTACGAGGAAAGTTACTGTGACATTACTTTTTGTATAGACCTTTGAGTAGTATGATCAGAGACAACAGTACTAGTGTTGTACAGTAGATTAATCTCAGGTTGGATATATCGGCTAATGAATCATTTATTAAAGAAAACTATTTTTTGGGGGGTCAGATTTCAAGTAATTGATCATAATTCTTTACTCCCTTTTCCATCATAATATATATAACTTCTTTTACATTGCAAATTCCTATATTCCTCGTACATAATTTAACATTTTCGAGGGTTATTAAGAAATAAGGCTTTTAGTTTTCTCAATTTAATTGTTTCATAGTTTTCATGTCGGGGCTTTTTGTAGCCGACTATACGGTATAGGGTTTTTCTCATCGTTGAAGGACGTTCTGTACGGTTGCATATAATTTAAATCCACTTCATCTGAACATTGGTGGATAGTTTAAACTTAGTTGCCTCATCGGCAAATATACCACATCTCCTTATTTTTATATACATCAAATATGCTGTATTATGCTAGTAAACTGTTTAATCAGGTATTTATCATTCGTATATTCGTTATTATCTATATTCATTTGCATTATCAGTATAGTCAGGGTTTTTAAATTTTGCAATAAATTTATTTTATATTGTAATTGTTTAGCATACATCTACAACTAGACATATATAGTACTGGTTTTGCACAGTAAGAATAAGAATACGAATT
The DNA here is from genome assembly GCF_021869535.1 of Mytilus californianus. Classification (NCBI taxonomy): domain Eukaryota; kingdom Metazoa; phylum Mollusca; class Bivalvia; order Mytilida; family Mytilidae; genus Mytilus; species Mytilus californianus. Next base: position 5,057,619 of record NW_026262673.1, read on the forward strand.
TTATTAGTTTAAAATCCAAACAATAGGATTCTTACTAAATAAACAAACCAATACAAAACCAAAACAAAACAAACAAACAGACAGACAGACGGGCATATTAATGACAAAACGATAGACATTAAACAATATAAACATGTAGCATTATGAATCCTAAATTGTATTCTTATGTTCGTACAGTTTACCTCCCTTTGATTGCAAAAGATGTGTTCAGGGGGAACTAACTGCGCTGCATTTACAGCAACTTTTTATTTGGTTATTCATAAATACAAGTTACATGTATTATCTAATTGGTTAATGTACCGTTTACCTCTTTCTATTTACTAGCACAACAACGCCAGCACATACAAGATTTTGTAATATATGATCAAGGTTAAAAAAATAAAAAGATGTAAAATACTGAAAAATATTAAGGGCATGGCTATTTTCTAAACAAATTATATATCTAGTATTTATTTATGTAAATAATACAATTGGAACAGTCTGGCCAATCTTTGTGTTAAGAAGCAGAAGAGAAATGAAAATATGAAGCAACCACTACGGAATGAAAAAATGCATTCTTTTTTCCTTTTTTCTTTTTTTATTTTCGATATATTATTTTATTTATGTCGTATCTGCTAATACATTTACTGTAGTTGCAAACAGATTTCCTTATACAAGTTTTAGTGACAATCTGTCCATGATATCAATACAAATATGACCATGATTATAGGGAAATCTCAGTGTAATGGTTATGTTGACAAGATGATATGTTAAACATTATATTGTCTTCTATAGATTTTTATTTTCTCACAATTAAAATAAAACCGATTTGTATAAGAATTAGGATGATACATAAATCCACCTGAGACCAACAGACATGGGTTCACCGCATGACCGTCACCAATGAGCTAATCTCATACATTGTATATATTGAAAGTAAGCCATCAATTAAAAGTAATTAAATAAAAACAATTACAATTAAGCGAAACTACTGAATTACTGGCTAATGACTTGGGACAGGAACTTACAAGCCTTAGAACCGGTTTAAACATGTCAACAATCCGCTTAACTTGGACAGTGGTGTTACAATCGCCGATGTCGGATTTAGGACAATGACTGCTCAAAACTTATCTGACATAAAACATACGTTATGTGCTTGTTTCTAATTGTTCTTACTATGAATAATATCTGAATCAATGTTCGTGATTAATAATTGTAATCATACTTGTAATATAAAATGTGTTTATGTCATAATATTATTTGGACTGTCCATAAAAAGAAGATATGTTGGATAGAAGTTTCTCCTTACAAAAAGCCTCATTCTGAAAACTCACTTATTTTTGCTAGAACGGTTCTAAAGCGCGAAAAAGCGTATACCATCTTTTCCGCAAGATTATTGTTTTCTGTTTGGTAATAAATTATAATAAGATCCATTTTGTTACATCTGGTGATCCGTTTATTTGGCAATCGCCAATGGCAGTCAGCAGGGTTTAAGAACATCAGTTGTTCGACCTGCTAGTCAAATGCGTTTTGTTAAAATATACCTTTTCACTTTTTTGGTCTTTTGGAAAATGTTGTTTGTGCTGTATTAAGACCCCTCTACCAAGAAATTTGTTTTGCATGCACACGTATAAAAATTGCGGTTTTTATCAAACGCAATCATAGGTTTGAACGTTGTTTTCAATTTAGACTTGGTTATATTTTTTCGTTTTGGCTTGTATTATATTTGCCTTCGGGTTTATATGATCCGTTCATCCTATTTCGACTCTTTCAAAATTCAAGAGTCTATCCTAAATTGAGGTAAATTATATGGCCTTCCAAATACCGTTTCGATTCCTAACATCACTGAAGAGACATTAATTGTCGAAATCCGGATATGGTGTACACATTTATGCACCTCATGTTTGCGGTATACCATCTTTTCCGCAAGATTATGGTTTTCTGTTTGGTAATAAATTATTATAAGATCCATTTTGTTATATCTGGTGATCCGTTTATTTGGCAATCGCCAATGGCAGTCAGCAGGATTTAAGAACATCAGTTGTTCGACCTGTTAGTCAAATGCGTTTTGTTGAAATATACTTTTTCACTTTTTGGTCTTTTGGAAAATGTTGTTTGTGCTGTATTTAGACCCCTCTAACAAGAAATTTGTTTTGCATGCACACGTATAATAAATTGCGGTTTTTATCCAACGCAATCATAGGTTTGAACATTGTTTTCAATTTAGACTTGTATATATATATATATGTGTATATACATAGACCGCTTACTTCTCTCATAAAGCCAAGAATAAAATCAAGAAAAAAAATCGCCCCCTAGAATTTTACAACAGAAGAGTAACATATCAGATTGATATGATTTTACTGTTGATGTTTAATATTTTTTCAAGCTTCAATCTTTGACGCGATCAACCAGAATATTTTTTTTTCAAATCTAACACTATAAATATAAGGCATGGGGTGAATTTTCATTCAGAATAATTTTTTAACCCCCCCCCCGGACCCCCTTGGAAGTTCAATGGTCGTTCCTTTACGCACCTAGTTTCGATTGTTTTCTAAATGAAAGAAGAATAAGTGGGAAATTATAAAACAAAATATAGGCCTTTTTTTAAAACATTGATCCTTTGGGATTTTCTTGCTATAAAATCAACAAAAAAGCTATAGTGTTGTCGAGTATGCTAGATGTGTATCTATTTTACCCATCAACGAATCTTTGAAGCCTGCTTGAATCTGTATGTTTGTGTCATGTAAGATTAAGTTTGTGCGAAAAGTGTTTCAGGGATAATTATTTTGAATTGAGCATGCGAAGCATCCGCTCCTTTTTTAATATCATACGAGAAAGTCGAGCTGTGAATGTTTTTGTTTCGTAATAGAAAACTAGACAAACTTGCACAACTATTTGAAAGTTTTAGTAGTCAGTTTATAACAACCGATGACGAAAACACAATTTCAATTTCCCTCCCATTATTACATTTTGACGTTGTGCATTTCTCCGTATATTCTCTACACCCAGGTTGTCATGAAATACCACAGAATTTAATAGTCTGGCTAAAATTAGTTCAAGTTGTTATTGTATGAAAATTTTCTAACCTTCAAACCTGAAATCTTTTTCTTTTTTTATTCAATGTCACACGAACACACAGTTCGAAACCGATAACTTTTTTTAGAGAACCAATATCATGAATAAGTAAGATTGACAAAAAATTACACCAACTCATTTAACATCAAGTCACAAAGGTTAAGTCAAAGGACTTTATTCGGATAGGTAACATCAATACGAATAATGCGACATTGATATTTTGACATTGAGACCGAACTTAAAGGTAATATACATTTTGTACCAGTCATGATGACAATTAAGCCGAACATCATCGTATGTCGTAGGTCTTCTTCAAAAGAAAAGTTGTTTTTTACAATAGCACTTCCACACAGGTAGAATGGCACACACAATAGGCCTACCTTCTTTGAAAGGGCGGTTATAAATGAAAGTATTTTTACATGGAATATCCTATACAACTGTTGTTGCTTTTGATTTAAGTTCTATTTAACTCTAGATTTTTTTCTTGTATTACCACATCGGTAGTTTCACGGTAAGGGAGCTACCCTTTGATTTTTATGGGGGGCTAGGATAAAATTTGAAAAAAATAGGCAGGACAGAATTTTTGAGTTAAAAAAGCAGGATGAGATTATTTGCAAAAAAAAAAAGGCAGGATGACAATTTATGTAAAAACAAAAGTCAGGATAAACTGAAAAAAAAGGCAGGACCGAATAGAGTGAAAAATAAAAAGGCAGGACCGAATAGAGTGAAAAATAAAAAGGCAGGACCGAATAGAGTGAAAAATAAAAAGGCAGGACCGAATTGAGGGAAAAATAAATAGGCAGGACAAAAATTTTTCATCCTGGCCCCCCCCCATAAAAATCAAATGGTAGCTCCCCAAGAGCGTGTATTTGTCCCAGGTACAGGCGTTGAGGTTGTGGGTTTGTCCAAGTCGGAAAAAAACCAAAGACTTTACAAATGGTATTTGTAGTTATAAGAGCAAAGACTAAGTCTTGACAAAATATTAAACATTGAGTTCTTTTTTGGACTAATAACGGAGTCATCATTTTAAAATATCAACTCAGTGTGTCGGTCTACATAAATCAGAGTATCTTCTAAAACATTTCGCATTAACATTAGAGTATACTGTTTGTTGTTTGTTGATGGTACGCATGCAGCTATCTAAAAATCTCTTAATCAATTTTCTCTATCAATATGTATAAAAAATAATAAAAGATTTTCCGGCTTTGTTTATATGTGAACGACCATTTGATATTCTTGGAGGGGGATTATTTCATGAGTCTTCTGGCCTTGTTATACATGTCTCTGAAAAAAGACCATTTTAGATAAAAAAAAAAAAAATAGCCGGCTTCGCAAAAGGGGAAAATTTATATTCTCTTCCCGAAAATCATATACTGCCCCCTCTCCTCCAACAATAACATGGTCATCCCCTTAACAGTACGTAGGAAATGATATTGATAATCAAAATTCAATAAACAATTAGTCTTACTCCCAGTTGAAAGAGTACAATTTCGCAATTCCTATAAATGGTTAATAGATCATTTCGTCGTTCAGTGGCAAGTATTACAGATATATCCAGGACGAACCAATTCAACAAAACCCTATCCATTTCAAAGAGTATGATATAGAATATTCATTTATCATAAGAAAACTGGAACTGTCGATATGTGAAGGGAACTTGATCATCGAGTTGTATACGTAGTACTTTAATGGCCACTAGCGTGTCAAAACTTTGTTTTTTTTTCTTCGGCAAAGCGTGTTCGGCTTAGATCTTTAAAAATAGACAGACGGTTCTTTATTTTCCTGTCGAAGGCCAGTGGTTCTCTCTGGCTTTCTCTACAAATTAGTCTTGATTGACATGGAAAGCCAAGCGTAATGAAAGTGGCATTAAAGCCAGCAAACAACTAATTGTTCATCGATATTTTGATCTTGCTGATGTGCGTTAACTCATCTATAGACTTTGATAATCGATTTATAATTTGACAGCTTGCAGTTTTTAAGTTTTTAATTCACATAAGTTTAATTTCAATACAACTTTAATAACAATAACTCATCATACATTTACGATTCTTTTCGCTTACGGGTAAAATGATTTTATCTCAGTTTGAACCATTTTCAAGACATGATTGCGCAAACATTTTTCTTCACTTTTTTGATACTGCACTTCTGAGAACCCTAATTGGGCGCCTATTCCTGAAAACAGATATACTGTATTTGTTGCCCAAAATATTGAATAAACCATTTTAATTTCTGTGATCTGAAATAATATCGTTAATACAAGAGAAGGTATGCCATTGTATCATTCAGGTTTGTTTATAATGAAGACACAGAAGACTTCGTCAACACCGACTCCAATGAAGTGACATTTCGATTACGACAGTGGGCAGATGAGGAAGTGGAGGGGGCAGGGGGACGGTCCCCCTTATTGAATTGCATATTTGTTAAGTGCATAGACTTTTTAAAAGTAACAGTCCAAATGTTGGCTAACTAGCCCTTCCCCCTTTTTTAAGTGGTTTATCATTTTCAGACAAAATGGGTGACGGATCTATGAAATGTCGTAACATATGGGCATTCGCAGCTCAATCCAATCTGGAGAAATCGTTATTATGTGTCTTTGTATGTTCATGTATATTTCCTCTTTTAGTATCATAGAAAGGAAGATGCAAATGTGGTTCAATGGAATCTTTTGTGTAATCATAACAGCTATGTTTGTTTACCAATCACAGTTTCTATGATATAGACAGATGTGGCATATACGATTTGGTATACATTGGCCTTATGTATTAAAGCAGAGTTCAAGATTAAGATAAAGCAAAAGTTAAAGGATATGAAATTTTACAGAGGTACGGCCAATTTCCCCTGTATTTGTTGTACTACATGTAACGTGTCCAAATCCTAATTATTCATTGGATAAGGCACATATGATTTATATAACAATGCACAATACAAGTGTACAACATATACAACATAAGTGAAAATTAAGTATAGGCTTTAACCACAAGTCTATTTTATTGGAAGGCAAAATATACTTAGTCCATAACCTCAAGCTGTGTACTTAATGCTAGCCTAACGAATGGATACCAAGAATATTTTTTCAAATTCAAACAACTCTGAACCTTTCCAAATGCAGTGTCTATGTATGGAAGTAATATATAAATATAATACTTCTATGGTCTAGGTATCTATTCAAATCTGAGATCCAAATTTCCAAAAGTTTCTAAAATATAAAGGTCTGTATATAAAGGTCATAACTTAAGTTTATCAATTATTATCAAATAAGGAGTTTAAAACTCTCCTGCGATTTAAATTGCTTATGGGTGTCCAACAGATCAATTTTTAATAAATACTAAAAATTTGCAAATATCTGTAAAAATTGAAGTCTTGTGCCATGTTAAGAAATTTCAATAATAAGATAATCACGTGTGCGAAAATATGTAAAAAAATTACATGTTTAAATCTAAAAGTATTCATTTGACACTACATGTATGACTTTTCAAATAACGGAGAACTTTTTATAATGGTCTTAGTAGAAAGAAATTTAGAGGAAATTAGCTCCACCGCTTTCCATGTTAAAATTAATTTTTATTTTTGCCCTATTAAAGTTAAACATGATGAATTTCACTCCTTCTTTCATTGCGAAACAAATAAACATGTGAGAAATGATTACTTCTCTGAAATTGCTTCTCAAAATACTGACTTTATGAGTTGCACTAACAAACAAAAACTACAATACATACTCAATCAATAAAATTTTCAACAGGTACAAAGTTTAGGCTTGTTTTTAAAACAGTCAATGGAACAGGTACAAAGTTTAGGCTCGTTTTTAAAACAGTCAATGGAACTGAGGACAGGGGACTCTTGATTTACCGATGGTTAAAATTTTTGTGGTATATTAATATGTTGTAATTTGTATTTTGATTTTTCACTATATTATATACTTGCAACAATTGATATATACATATATATTATATGTATGAGTGTATGTTAGTTTTTTTTTCAGTTTGTCACAAACATGTTTAATTTGTTTATATGACAATAAAGATTATTATTATTTATTTTATCAACGCTTGACTTTTTAGTTTTTTTAGTTTTTTACCCTAACCATGGAAGTAAAATAACTAAACTGGTTATATGAGCTCCTTGCCCTAATTTAAACTCTAATGTAAAATCTGGCAGATATTTTCACATCCGCAAGAACAAATGTTTCGTAGTAGGGTGCATTTTCTGATAAAGGATCAAAGGACGCCCATAGTACTCTATTATCAAACTTTCATCACATTAAGATCGTGGCGTTCCTTATCAATTAGCTTAATGGGACGTGTTAAATTATTACATAATAATTTGAACTCTTGACAGTCGTTTATCTTCAAATTCAGAAAATCGACATATAATCTAAACAATGTAAAGTTTTTTTAATATATTTACCAATGTAGACGGCTGTTTAGATAATAAATAATATAAATGTATATTCTATACATTTTTTCTCTTTCTTTTATTGATTTTTGCACCATGTATGAATAAACTAAAAGGAAATATGTCTACTAGGCTGAGAAAGTCGATGTAAAAACAAATAAATTATATTCTAAAATACATTTTATAATATCATAACGTATTCTACAGTATACAGGTTTAGACAAGGAATCTACATTTTTTGTATTGATCCTTTATAAAATTTTGGTCTCTTGTGGAGAGTTGTCTCATTGGCAATCATACCACATCTTCTTTTTGTCGAGCCTTCGACTTTTGTCGAAAAAGCGAGACATAGCGATCCTACATTCCGTCGGCGTCGTCGTCGTCGGCGGCGTCCACAAATATTCACTCTGTGGTTAAAGTTTTTGAAATATTAATAACTTTCTTAAACTATCCTGGATGTCTACCAAACTTGGACAGAAGCTTGTTTATGATCATAAGATAATATTCAAAAGTAAATTTTGTAAAAATAATATTCCATTTTTTCCGTATTTTACTTATAAATGGACTTAGTTTTTCTGCCAGGAAACATTACATTCACTCTGTGGTTAAAGTTTTTGAAATTTTAATATCTTTCTTAAACTATCCTGGATTTCTACCAAACTTGGAAAGAAGCTTGTTTATGATCATATTAAGATAGTATCCAGAAGTAAAGTTTGTAAAAAAAAAAAATCCATTTTTTCCGTATTTTACTTATAAATGGACTTAGTTTTTCTGCCAGTTAACATTACATTCACTCTGTGGTTAAAGTTTTTAAAATTTTAACAACTTTCTTAAACTATCCTGGATTTGTACCAAACTTGGACAGAAGCTTGTTTATGATTAAAAGCTAGTATCTAGAAGGCAATTTTGTTAAAATTTTGTTCCATTTTTTCAGTGTTTTACTTATAAATGGACTTAGTTTTTCTTCCAGTTAACATTACATACAGTCTGCAGTTTAAGTTTTTAAAACATTTATTAGATTCATAAACTATCCTGGATTTTTACCAAACTTGGACAGAAGCTACTTACAATCAAAAGATAGTATAGAGAGGAATATTTTTATTAGTTTTTTCCTCATTTTTGTTGAGCCTGTGATTAACAGCAAAAGTAGGCGAGACACTGGGTTCCGCGGAACCCTTACGAATTTTTTATAGATACAGATATCTGGTTTCAGGGAGGAATAAATCATACTTGGTAAAAGACCCCAAGGGTTGACCGGGATTTATATATATATTGTCCTCTTTGGTACTACTCGTTCCGGTAGTAAAAACCTTGCGGTAGTGCGGAATGAGGACAGGAAATTGATGTTGAGTGGTTGTCGTTTGTTGGTGTGGTTTTTTTAAAAGATTAGACAGTTGGTTTTCCCGTTTGAATGGTTTTACACTACTTATTTTTGGGGCCCTTTATAGCTTGCTGTTCGATGTGAACCAAGGCTCCGTGTTGAAGACCGTACTTTGACCTATAATGGTTTACTTTTACAAATTGTGACTTGGATGGAGAGTTGTCTCATTGGCAGTCATACTACATCTTCTTATATCTATGTAATCCGATGCTTTGTGTAAACGAGTGCTGCTGTTTGCACGTTAAAGAAGGGGTTCGTACGTAACATACCATTATTTTCCAATGACAGTCCAAAATTCCCGTCCGCCATCCCTGTCGACCAGAACCTTGCATATCCTACCATTGCTCATGGTCATCGTCCTAAATACACATGAACTATTTGCCACTGAACATTTAGCAATGAACAATTAATCAACGTATTGTAAAAAAAAACTACTCTATATATTCATACAGAAATTTTCTGAAGCTGCTTTTTTCAAGATGCTTGATTATTTTCATTGACAACATCTTTTCGACAAGCAATAGGCATTATATGGGAATCAACTGCGTTTCTGCTTGTCGACTATTTTTCTATTCATACGAGTTAAATTTCATTCAGAATCTTCGAATTATATTTACATTCCGCTATGTAGATGATGGTGACTTCGTCGAACGCATCGATCTGATCTATCACATCGAACTTGAAACAAAGGATAGCACTGTACAGTTAAGTTTGTCTCTCATCTTGACTTAAACATCTAGAAATTGACCATGATAGTCGATTTCAAACAAAAACTTGACATAACAGAGATGATGGCATCTACCAAACTTTTCATTTCTTTGCAAAAATATTTTGGCAGCTCTTGTATATAGCTTGTATAGCTTCCATTTTATACGATATTTCAGAGCTTGTATGTCCTCACACAATTTCTGGGATAACTTTATTGCTGTTTGATTAACGTCCAGAACAAATGTTTCATGCATTATCAGGATGAGACAAATTAAAAGTAAATACAATAGTTAGGTCCTGCAATAGGGGATAGACCGGGATGATCGCTGGAAATTTGGAATGCAAATTGAAAATGTAGGTATATGGAAAAGGGACAGAATTTAGGCCTTGTAACTGACCAACGCCCGTCCTCTCACAGAGTTGTTGCAAGGGTTCATACCATGATAAAGCACCGGCATGGCGGGAGTAACGTTCTCTTTCTGACCGGACGTGGCTGTGAATTCATACATCCAAAACAGCCCAACGGCCTTTTTTTGGGATACGATTTTACTGCCGTCGAGAGAAGACCAAGAAATGATCATGTTTCTAGATAGACTCCTGTCAACTAATGGGATCTCCTTGATAATTAAAAGCAAGCTATTAACCCATGGGTTCCACGTAATATAATTAAAGTTATCCTTTCAAAAAGAGGGGCGAAAGATACCAAAGGGACAGTCAAACTCATAGATCGAAAATAATCTGACAACGCCAAGAGCTACTAAGAGAAAATCACGCGTTGGTTACAATTCAGTAATAGTTATGTCACAGATAACCACCGATATGTTCCTTAGAGTATTGCATGTCTTGATCGTCCTGTTTCCCTTGAATGTTACATCACGGAATGAGATTTTTTATCGAATTTGTTCATAAATAATCAACATGACGGGTGCCATATATGAAGCATGATCTGCATATCCTTTAGGAGCCGGAACAATTTTAGTTCATTTTTTGGAAGCACAACGATAATTTTTATATACGTATTGTTATTTGAAGTTTATGTTAATTAATGGTACAAAATCGTTTCTGTCGATAAAAATTGTAAAACTGTTGATGGGCAATGATAATGTTGGCTTGTCGGGGCCTTTTATTGCCGACTATTTATACGGTATGGGTTTTTTGTCATCGTTGAAGGTCGTACGGTTGCTTATAATTGCTTAAAATCACTTCATATGAACTTTGGTGGATAGTTGTCTCATTGATAAGCATACCACATCTCCTTTTTTTATATTGTGTTCTCCATCCGAATACTTCTCTAAGCAACATAAAAAGTAGGACCGTCATAAGATAACAAAAACAAGAATGTGTCCATAGTACACGGATGTCCCATTCGCACTATCATTTTCCATGTTCAGTGGACCGTGAAATTGGGGTCAAAACTTTAATTTGGCATTCAAATAAGAAAGATCATATCATAGGGAACATGAGTACTAAGTTTCAAGTTGATTGGTTATCAACTTCATCAAAAACTACCTCGACCAAAAACTTTAACCAAAAACTTTAACCAAAAACTTTAACCTGAACTTCGCACTATCAAAACTTAATTTTGCATTAAAATTAGAAAGATTATATCATGGGGAACATGTGTACTAAGTTTCAAATTGATTGGACTTCAACTTCAATATCAAAAACTACCTTGACCAAAAACTTTAACCTGAAGCGGTACAGACGGACGGACGGACGAACGAACGAACGAACGTACGGACGCACAGACCAGAAAACATAATGCCCCTCTACTATCGTAGGTGGGGCATAAAAAGGTAGGAAAAAAACTATTTCAATGTACGGCAGAGAGGTCATGTTTACATTGCTGGTATCTTTTCCTGAATAAGTTAAACAATACTAATGTCTTCATATTTCAAGCTTATACATATTTTAACAATTCAAAATTATAAGATTGTGTTTCTTGATTGCCTATGAAATTGACTTTAATATACATGTATATATATATATATATTATTTTCTGTAATTGTTTTGGCCTGTTATCTCTATCTAGCATGAAAAGATATTTTCTGAATAAAACTGATATTGAGACATTTCCATTGAGTATTTCCAGTTCATTGATAACTTTCAAAAGGTATAAAATCAACCATTTTGTGAGTTTCTTTAATGGAAATCATCAATGGTTATATGCAATTTCTTCAATTTGATACAAAACACTCACACCTTTCACATGAAATAAAATTGAGAATGGCAATGGGGAATGTGTCAAAGGGACAACAACCCAACCATAGAGCATATATATAAGAAGATGTGGTATGATTTCCAATGAGACATCTCTCCATCCAAGTCACAATTAGTAAAATCAAACCATTATAGGTCAAAGTACGGTCTTCAACACGGGGCCTTGGCTCACACCGAACAGCAAGCTATAAAAATGACTAGTGTAAAACCATTCAAACGGGAAAACCAACGGTCTAATCTATTTAAAAAACGAGAAACGAGAAACACTTATAAACCGTTTCAACAAACGACAACTACTGAACATCAGATTCCTGACTTAGGTCAGTAGGTCAGGTGCAAACAAATGCAGGGGGTTTAAACGTTTTGATAGGTACAAACCTTCGAACCTATTCTGAAACAATAGTGTAACATCACAACACAGAAAGACACGTGACAGACATAGAAAGACATATATAGCTTGTCTTACGTTTTGTGAGCCGTTGTCAATCGTAGTTGAGGGGCCTCGGTGGCCGAGTGGTCTAAGTAGTTACTACTGTGATCACTAGCCAGTCAACACTGATGTTGTGAGTTCGAACCCCGCTCGTGCGGGTGCACTCGACTCCAAATCTTAATTGACTAGGATTGTCAGTTTTCCTATCGAAGGTCGGTGGTTTTCACCGGGCACTCCGGCTTCCTCCACCAATAAAAACTGGCCGCCACGAAATAGCCCAAAAGCGGTGCTTTAAAGTGGCGTTAAAACACCAAAAATCAAAATCAAATCAAATCAATCGTCGTTGTTATCTTTAGATATTTATCTTTGGTCGCATGTATTTATAGCATGCTTTTTCGTTTAATGCTTCGATCTTTCATTTATACATTTGAGTTTCCTGATATGGGACAAACTTAGGATGTTCGGAAGGGGCGATTTTTTTCAAATTAATCTAGAATCCTTGTATACTCAACTCAAAGGGACAATTGAAAATGAATATTAAGATTATATGTAAAACCCATCAAAGTAAACGTCCTTTTATTCAGTAAAAATAATGTGTTTAAAAGATTGGAAAACAATTGATAAATAAAAATTCCGCTTCATTCATAAAACTAATTCACAAAGAGTTAACAAAGATATATACTAGAAAAATCATTCAAGAGGTCTAGATGAATAAATAATGATTTGAATTTAAACAATACACCACAACACTGTGCATAACACAATCGTAAACTAGTTAAAAGCGTTTTAAAATCTGTAAGAGTGTCTAAACACATTTATTTACCAGACGCTTCATTAAAACGACCCCTGTCAAACTTCATAGGAAACACATAAACCTCGTTTCTAGAAAAGCGGGAAATTAGATATTTTTAACAGAAAATATTTATCGAATATACCCAAAATATATGAATGATAGTAATTATAATTCGGCTATCTGACTGTAAATAAAATCAACGTGCAGACATCTTAAACGATCAGGGTTAAACTGCTCGAGTTTTGTTCCGAACGGACGGATTTTTCTACACGTCCTACGATAAATTAGTACTACGCATGGATATCTTAACTTGAGTGTTTTTTGCATATCGGCCCATGTATTTAGAGAGTAATTTTATTTTAATACATGATACACGCGTGGAATTTTGTTTACATAAAGTGTTTGCCAATTATAAACTATAAAGTAATTAAAAATAGCATCTGCAAAATCTTGTTACTCGCGTAAAAATTTATGACATCAAAGGTTGTCCATTATTAAGAGGACAAACAAAGGAAACTGTCTTATTAGATATAAACCCGTCTGCCTGAACAAATCTACAGTAAAATCTCTGTACGGGTATGAAAGCTGATGGACCAAACGTGTCAATAAGTTCACTATTCCAAGCTTCGATAGGTTCTCCACAGTGATATCGTAATGGAGCTGGTAGAGGCGTAAACCAGTTTACTTTGGCTAACAAGTGGATCTGATTATTGCCTTCGACGATCAAGTTGTGGAGGATATACTTTTGTACAATTCCTGGAGTCAGAACAACACTTTCAGCGTCTTGCATTATTCTCCCATCGAAATCATTCCAGTATGCCATAATATATGATGATCTCCTCTGCCTAGAATCCCACGAACCTAATACCTCATTCCCAAGAAAGAGTGAGTTGCATCTTCTGCTGGACATCGGGATAACCATATCTTCTCTTCCCGGATACAACATCTTGTACATTTGTTTTAATACAGCATGTTCGCCTGATGAAAGACTGTCAACCATTGATTTTTGTATTCTATATGGTTTGATGTTGGTCCATTGTTGATCACCAATTGGGGCATTTTTCTTTCCCATATACATAATCCATGAAACGTCTTCATCGGTTTGCACATCTACCGAAACTGCAGTTGGTTCTTTTAGAAAGAGCGCTTTGTCCAATGTTTCTTTGTATTCAGATGGTACTTGTAGGCAATTAACGAATGAATCTCGAAGAAAACGTCGCATGATTTGAAGTTCAATTGATCTGCTATTGTTAGGTAACGATCCAAGATGACCATTGTATCTTTCAAAGCTGAATAGCCAAAAAGAGTAAACAGGTCCGTAATCTCGAATACAATCTGCCATGTGGTAATGAAGATGCATGTTTGGAGTTACTTTTGTATCCCCATAGATCCGCTCAAATCCGGAGCAAAACTCCAAAATTAGTTTTTCGTACTTCAGTATATCTACATTGGTTATTGTTTTTGTTGTGATGCACCGACTGGCAAGAACAAATTTCCGCCACACTTCAAAGTCTTCAGATGGTATGACACCTTTTAATGCAAATATAGAAAAGACATTTGTCCAGTTTTTCCATTGATCAGCTGTGAAACCTCCAAATGATGTAGCTATTTTTCTGGGAAGGCTGCCGATATTAGCTGCAACAGAAACAGAGTCAACACGCTTTTCAATAATTTTTAATTTGTCACTTTCTAAAATTTTAAGTTCTGACCAAAGTTTAATCATCTTTTTTGCGGTTCCTTGGTATAAATTGTGCATTGGATCAATGACAGACATACGAATTGGATCAAAGTAATCAAGTTCGCATAAAGGTGAATATCTAATGCCGAATTGACTCTCCATGTTTTCTTTATCTGTTTTTGTTGTAGCTTCTTTAATTCTCTCGAGGTTATGAAGATGATCAGGTAAAGAGCGAGATCTCCAATTGAGTACATCAAAGCCTCCATAATTTTTTTTCCCGACTTCTCCAGGGAACTTCTTCGTGCATTTGGAGCACCCAAGTGTTGCACCGTGCCCTAAAAAACCACATAATTTTCTCGTAGCAGGTATATCACATCCAACACAAAGGCATGCTAATTTAAAAGTTGCATCTTTCTTCGGATTGTTGTGTGATCGCATAGAAAACCCGGTACTCCAAGCAATTTTCATTTCTTCGACAAATGGTTTAATAAATGTTTGGACTGATGGTTCGCCAGACATGTCGGGAATAATGCCAACTAGAAACACATTTTTCAGTTTGAATCGTTCTTCTCGTGGCAGATTCAACACAACAGCATAGATGACGCCAACAGAATATCGAACATGCTCGAATGGTTGAAACCAGTCAAGATTTAACATCAGACCGTAATTTCTCTCGGTTTTCAAAAAGTGTTGTTTTTTGTCTTCCCCAAACTCTTTCCAAATTTTACCGTCATACACGTCTGTCATAACTCCTGGTTCCTGTCGTCTTTGTCTCCATTCTTCACACTTATCTTCGAAGTTTTTTTGTTTCACCATTGTAGAGAGTGATTCTTTCACAGATTTGTAACAGTAGGTCTTATACGGATATAGTTTTATGTCTCCGCTCTTTAGTTTCACTGATTTCAGTAATGGTTCACCACATTGATTTCGTCTAGCAATTTGTCGATGGTTTGGAAACATTATCTTCGAACATTTCTTTGAAGACGTTTCTCCTTCAATCAGTATAATACAGTCTTCATAGTTGTACAAAGTGAAACATTTCTTACATATAACGTATTTCGAAAAATTGTCCTTTTTCATGCCGAGATTCTTGTACAACATATAAACTGAACAGGGAAATATTGATGCAACACCTGTAAGTGCAATATTTTCAGCAGAAAGATGTTGAAATGCTGTGGATAAAAACGACAAAATGCTACTTAAGGCAGTATCTGGAATTATATAAAATGATTGCCAACAGCAAAGAAAAATGCAAATTGACTGAAATATTGCAACCGTTGACTTGATCATCTCTGTTTTTGCTGTATCAAAGTCCGTCTGCTGTTTTTTCTCTTGGCTTTCGTGAATGTTTTCATTTTCAATATCCATATCAATATCGTTTAAAGTTACATTTGACCAAAATTCTTCATCCTCATTGTCAGATTCTGGATAGGTTTCATTTCCACTGAGGCTTCGTAAGTGATCTTTGAACTTGCGTTTCACTTCCATCATTGATTGCGTATGAGCCCAAGGTTGCTGAATGCCAGAGGTGCTTGGTTCTTCACAATGGTCCCTTTGTGGCATTCCAGGTATAGTGTGTTCTGGCGGCACTTCTTGGTTGCTGTTTTCTTCTCGTTTTGATTTTTTTGACTTGCCACACTCCCATTTGTTGTCCCAGAAATATTCAACTTTATGGTTTTCTAAATGCCTATCGACAAATTCTCCTCCACACCCTGGACACATTTTCCTTCTTTTCTTTTTCTTGAAATACTCATGACCGATAGATAGTTTGTGCTTTGGTGGCATGTCTTGTCTGTAAAAAGAAAAAAAACTACATTTAATTACTAGTACATAAGTGCCTATAAATAGCAACACATGATATACAAATCTATAATTACTAGTATATAAATATATATATTTTATTGAAACATTGGCGATATTTCGGACTGTCTATCTTTCTAAGCATTGCATTTTATACTTATTATAAAGTAGATACACTTAAGTTGGACTGAAAATATAATATAAACACTGGCTAAATGACTGCAGTCCTATTGTGTCGATTTTTTTTTTTGCATTTGCGCATAATTTTATCTTCAAAATATATCATTTTCGCAGGAACAGGTATCTTAATTTCTTAATTATGCTAGAAGTCTTATTTCACTTTTGCAAAAATACTTGTATGCATATCTTATATAAAACTATCTACGTTAATCTGTTTTACGTTTCAGTCATTATTTGATTTTCGTTTATAATTTGCAACAAAGAACATGAAGGGAAAAAAAACATATTCCTTTAGTTTTAATATCAAATTATAAATCTTACAATTAGGTATGTACATAAAATTATATATGAAAAAACAATTATAAAACAATGGCATTTATTGCGGTCAGATGAAGATGCATAAAGGAGAAGAAGACATTTCAACTAGATCAAGGTTAAACTGTCTTAAGCTGGGACGGTCACCATGGAAGTCAAATGATAATATGATGCTTCCATGCTGGGATAAACCTTAGATTTCATCCTTAAATTTAGACGATATCAGATCACACAATCTATTCTTGTTAATTAATTCATTTAATATATTACAACCTGCTGTTAGAGATAAGTAAGTTTTATGACTGAGAATGAAACTTTTATCTGTTACCGTGGTAATTGGACTATTGACGATAGATAAAAGTAAATTAAAGCAGACACGTGAATCATTCAAATTTGTATTAGAGCACTACTTCGGAGATCTGTATTGAGTGAAATTTGTGCCAGGAAACCAACATGTGTGTTTGGAATGTAATATTAGGATTCAGATATCTGATTTTAAGAACTTATTTCAAATAATTAGTTAGAGAAATGAATAATTGAAAGTGACATAAAAATATGATTCTGTGAACTTTTAGATATAAGATTTAATTCCTTATATATCTTTGTTATAAAACTATAAAACAAGTTTAAGCAGTGTACTATGTCATGTCTGGGTAATTACTACCCACAACCTTTTTCTTTCTGTTTTTTTTTCGAAATTTGTAGAAACTTCTTGAAATAAGGATTCTTTTAAAAATTAGTGGTGTGTTTTGAAAAAGCTTGAACTGCCAATTGATCAAATATTATTTGACTTGTTGTAGAATCAGAAAGGATCCCCGGAAAACCATATTATTATAAAAAATATAGCATTAAAATACTGAGTATATGAATCCCCAAAGATCTCCCGTCTCAAAACTTACCATCGTGTTACTTTAGAAATTCCGGAAAACA
Organism: Mytilus californianus; assembly: GCF_021869535.1. Taxonomy (NCBI): domain Eukaryota; kingdom Metazoa; phylum Mollusca; class Bivalvia; order Mytilida; family Mytilidae; genus Mytilus; species Mytilus californianus. Next base: position 5,075,503 of record NW_026262673.1, read on the forward strand.
ATGAAAAATAATGTGTAATGCATTTTAGAATGGAGAAATGAAGCCAGTATTATAAATTCCAAATAAAAAAGACAATATTCTACGCTTTCAATAATATTTTTTTCGACTAGTATCAAATATCGATGCATTGCAAGGTTGTCTACCTAAATGTCACAATGTTAGTGTCCTCAATTTTTCGATACTAATTTACTAGTATTGCCAGTGTCAGTTTCCTGACGAACGTCTGTTGCTTTCTCTGTGCATTCCGGTGTCTAGAATAATGTCTTATTTCGTAATATGCTCTTTGTAAGCCATTTTATGGAAATAAACGTCTTCTTCTCCTTCCATAACAAAGATTGCTGAAAGTGGCGTTAAACATCAACAATCAACCAATCAGTTTTCAAAGAATTTCGTTTAAGCGTGTGTCACAGCACAAGATAAATATACTTATATATTGTTCCAATTAATGATATCAGAAGTCCATTACTAGGGCTCGAGTAATGGACTTCTGATAATATTTATAAGTTTAACACGAGATTTTTTCATCATTTTACACAAAGTCTAATCGGTATAAAAGCATATAACGCTAAATCTGTTCTATAGGAAAAAAAAAAAAATGTATTGACTGAAAAGAATAGAAAAATTCCAAAAAAGTATATAATTCGCAAAAGTTTGAGCTCAAAACTTCATACTAGTCTTCTATTCATCTTTTTATAAATTCTAAATAAGTATAGAAAAAAAATAGAAAGAAAGTAAATTTACTATACATGCAATACCGTGAACTTTGATGTGAGTACAGTTAAACAATGGCTATATGGTAGTTCAACAATTGCTGGTGTCCGGGGAGGAAGAACGTTAAAATTCCTATTGCATTTATCCCATACCTCATTCTCTCCAATGCTTTTATATTTTTATTAGTTCTGGCTTTCTCAAACACAAATACATTGGTCAGTGAATATAAATATTATAAGTATTTTATTTAAAACAACGTTTTGACGGCTTTACAGTTGTATTTTCACAAACCATGTGTTGAAAAGCGCAGGATTGTCTAAAGTGTATTTGTTTATTTGGTCATAATTTTTTCTTCAGATATTTTTGTTTTCTATTGACGCGAATAAGTGTGTTTTTTTAATTTAATTTGGTAAGAATATACAGCAAATTATATATCAGCAGAAGTTGATAGTTAACGCTTCACAACAAATTCACCAAATACCAAAAAAAAAAACAGTTTTGCGTCTATTGTTACCAAGTTGATTACAATCAAACCAGAAATAGTCCCTCGTTATTTGTATGAAGAAAAAAAAACCGTATACATATATATGAAATATATATAGCAACAAATTGTAGGTGACGAATCCTTATGGCCATGTACTGTATATTTCACATCTTCTTTCATTCATGGAAAACAATACGTTTTCTTCACATTTCCCTTTTTTCTACACAGAACATACCCGTGTCTCCTTTTATTCCAAGAAAACGATGTGTTATGGAAAATATAGGTTATAGGTTTTGTTTATTTTCTCCGATTGTATACAATTTAGCATAGCAAATATAAGAGTTGGCCACAGTTGTCAACAGAATAAATTTCCAAAATACGCTTGCGACACAGGCACCTATCTACTAGTATATACCTTTAAATATTTAATATAAATATATACTAGAACACACCATCGAAATCGCGGGCATTTAGAACGTGGTTGAAAGTACGTTAACTGTTGGAGGATGAATTTTTTGTAAAAGATTTTATGACTGGATAATTTCAGGAAAGGTATCAAAAGTAATGGGTACTTGGAGACATGACATTTTTTTTAACCCTCCCCTGTTTTTCTTAAGTCTATGAACTATGAACATACATATATAAATAAAGTGTATTTGCTATTTACTATCAATTCCAAGTTTAGTATCATAGGCGATATAGTCATTATAGAGACTCTATATAATATATCAGTGACAGCCACGGATAATAAACTTGGAATTGATAGTAATAGCAAAGACACTTTATTTATAGAATATGTATGATCATAGTATACAGAAAAACGCGAAAATAATTGTCCTGGTCCCAAGTACTTTTGAAAATTATGTGTACTTTTAAAAGACAGTCCTAAACGGAAGTCTTGTCCATGACTAAAAGTCCGTCCGATGACGGAAACAATATTCGGACGCCTTTATTTTCGTTTTTCTCCCAAAATAACCCTTACTAAATAATCATTAGCGAGGATGACAAATGCTACTATGCATGGTACCTATAGGACACAGAGGCATATTGATTAATTTATCGTGGAAGGAAGAGAAGCGACACACAAAATGAGGACTTCTCATTTAATAGTATAAAATTTGTAAACATATTATTCAGAGACAAGTGCCTACGGCTTGCTGTAGGTAAACATTGATTCACTGATATCTACTTTATTTTTTAATAATAAAAAAAATCAATTTGTAAAAATCAGTCACATTCCTTATTTCTTTCAAGTTAAAATAAGATACTCAACAAAAAAATTTGCAAACAAAAACTTGTATATTCTGTGTTTGTAAATTCAAAAGTCAGAAGCTGGTCATTTTCTTATCAGTCATAAGACAACTCCTGCTGTGAAGACACATAAACAAGTGAATGTTGACAAAATGATATATCAATAAGTTGTTAATTGGGTAATGATCTTGCTATTTGACTAATGAAGCCTAGAAACTAGCCGTTGTGCTAAAACTTTTATACAATTTTACCCATGATGCTGGCAGATCTGCATAATACAAATTGATGAAGAATTTTAATCTAAATATATCAATACATTTATACATAATTTTTATATTTGATAATATAAAAGTAATGCATCTTAGGATGACTATCAATAGCAGGAACACTAAAAAAGTGTCGCGTCATAGCAGGCTATTTGGGATGTGTGGTTTATAGGCGTTTTATATTAAAGCTTAAAAAAGGGGCAGTACGAATTAATTAAAATGAGCGAAATAACATGACATCGTCAAACACACTGTTGAGAGAGATGCGATGGATGCCCATTTCATACTATTTTGTATTTATTTTATTATTTTAGTTCGAAAAGTACTTCACCAAATGACTCCGGAATATCTCAATGTATTTAGAACCGATGTATTTATAGATTATGTGTATCAGATTAGTTCTTTAGCTAAAGGAAAATTTCTTAAACATACTTTGTGTTCCAAAAACTAACACAGAATACTATACATGCACCTAAATTGTTGATAGATTTGGAAGTATTTTATTAAAGCAATTTGTCAACAAATTTTAAACAATGTAAGACATTTGAATCTTTAAAAAACATAAACTATTATATTGAAGAATAGTTTGTTTATTCTAATAGCAGTATATGATAGTTTAATATTTGTATTGGTATTTTTATTATTCAAGTTTATACTTTATGTTTGTAATATATATTTGTATATGGTGATGAGCTTATTATAAACTAGTATTTTATCCTGTTGAAATAAAAGGAAATTATTATTGGCGATATAAATAGACCCAGGGGAACTTTGTTCAGCAAACAGCAACCTATCAAGTATAACGAAGAATGATATTAAGGAGAAGACATGGAATAGTAATTACAGAAAGATTAATTCTCTAAGTACTGACTGAAGGGGGCGATGTGTGTGTTGTTTTATTTCGTCTTAGGACATCTCAAATTTTAGGTTTATCCCAAGACCATCCTAAGACACCTATTGATATATCCAAACTTTAGGAGCAAATTTGTAATATTTTATCTTAGGAGACTCTCGTTAAACTGACTTAGTACTAAGACGTGCCCTACGAACACCCTAAGACACGTCAAAGTCCTATGAAAGCTTCGTCAAAGTCCTATGAAAGCTTCGTTGACACGGCCCCAGTATCCCAATTTTCACGATCTATAGCTATAATATTTAGGGGTTTTCGTGGTTTATTTTTTTAATGTATCAATCTATGACGATCCGTTTCTTATCGTATCCCGTTATCAATGCACATAATTGCATGGTCATTTGTGGACAAATGTTCTTCTATAACCTCACCTTTAACGTCTGGGTATGGAAGTACTCTACATGCCAATATAGTGCTTCCTTTGTCATGACAACTTCTGGGCACGGAAGTTCAGAATTAACTAACAGTTATTTACCTTGTTTATGCAACCTTGTCAAGATGATCATGTATATATATAAAAACACACACCCTAAATAATATTACCTGGGTATAGAAAGTCTGTCCTTCATTTATAGATAGCCAGTTTAATAGTCTAGATCCTTGTATTTCTTAAAAAAAGTTGTATTGTAGTTATAAATCGTGATGGATTATTCATCTTTACTATCTAGTGATGATGAACTTGATATGATCGAAAATGTGTCTATTGAAGATGAAAGCCTTCATCTACGATACTATTCATCTGGTGAAGATGAAAACAGCAGCAAAAGACAAAGAGTGGAAACAACAACCAGTGATAATATGACAGGAGCATGTGGCGGACCAGAGGATATGCCCGATGAGTCCATGTCATCGGTAAATGACAGTGTTTTGGAATGCAGTAGAGTATCAGTCAGTCGTTCTAGTACTCCGTCCGTTCGAATGAATTCTCGTACCTCAACCAATTTGGCAAGTACACCATGTTCCAGCAGGACAATCATTCCGACTTTCCTAAGAACACCTTTATCTGGAGAAGTTCGTTCTAGCAGGTCACCTACACCTGTCACAGACATATCAAGAAAAGATCAGACTACAGGATCAGAAAACAAGGTAATTAAAAACTTTAAATATCGATGAAAATTCCCACAATGAAGTGTTTACTGATTGTAATATGTTATGGTTTAATTATGTCTATCTGTCTGCTAACAACGGACACGATTTTGTCAAAGATACTTGGGGACAGGACCCTTTTTTTTTAGCCCGCCCATTTTTTCCTGAAATTTGTTTAAAAAAAATCTGTTAACTTCAATTATTTTCGCATTTTTTAGTGTGTTATATCAAGGAGTTTATATGAGACATAAAAATACTAGAAATATCTATCAATTCCAAGTTTACTATCCACAGAAGTCACTGATAATAGGATAGTATACATGCATATCAGTGACAGAGTTGATAGTAAACTTGGAATGATAGAAAATTGCAAATACAAGTTATTTCTAGTATATTTATTTTCGTATAAAACAGAAAAACGCAAGAAAGATAAATGAAATTATAAGAAAACAAAAACAATAACAAATTACAGGAACAAAAGGGGGAGGGCTAAAACAAAAGTACCCTGCCCTAATTTCCAACGATTTTTATTAGAACAGTGTAAGACACGTGACCATCATAACACACATTGAAAAAAATATCTTTAAATTCAAGATTTTTTTGTGGGTAACAAACTTTTTCCTTTAAAGGTTCAAATATGGTTTTTTTCACACCTACTTCAAAATTTCACATTTCCGGGACAAATGTTCTTTCGTGTATCTTTTGTTTTAAAAATACGCTATTTTTAATGTCGTTTTCTTTAATTAACAGTGATGCCGCATTTACCATGAAAGCCCTTCATTACTAAAGCTGTATATTGGCCATTTTCAAAAGAATTTTCAGTACACCCATGCTAAATTTTTTTATTTCTAATGGAAAATGCAGTTGTAAGTGTTTAGATGAAAGTTTGTAGGACTTATGAGTAAGAACATTAATAATAAACACGATTTAGATCTATTTTGATAAGATCAAAATATATTTAAGTCCGATGTTTGCGTAATTTATGTGCGTACAGTGTCCGAGTAACACATTTCAAATGATTTTTTTCCTATTTTCTGATCTTCTTGATACATGTCAAAGGGACTTTTTTAGAACGTAAATAATAAATCTAACGAAAAATCGTAACGTCATTATTATTATATGTAACATTTTTTTATACAAACTATATTCAATCAGCGTACATGAAGTTCATGTCCATCCTGTAAACGTTACCACTACTTAAATCAGCCGTTAAAGTTTTCTCCCTATGAATATTGAACTAGTCAGTGTTGATTTCAAAAGCGCAAAGTAACCTAAACATTTAACACAGCACGTTTCTTGTATAACAATGTAGAGAAAAGAAATTTCGAAACATTTAGTGAAAAAAAAAAAGTGGGTACTTTTTGTCATGTCTAAGCTGTTACCAACATATTGATTAATTACACCAATATTATACTTGCAAAAAGTGCAATAACGTGTCGGAAACCAAAATCACAACATAAAAACATTATCACTTCATCAAAGGGAGTAGTTTTTTTCACAACAGCATTCAAAAATGAAGGCTGTTACTATGGTTGCTATGGTTACAGTAACAGGATAGACAATAGTAAACAGAAACGTCTTTAAAAAGTTTATAACAACATATAGTTGCACACTTAATGAAACGTTTCGTTGTTTGAACACATCTAAAGGTTATAGCGTCTTAATCTTCGCAATTTAGCATTTGCAGGTGCAATACTGCTATCGGTAACAGGATAGACAAAAAGGTAACAGGATAGGATATTTCATTAACGTACGTTCCTGTTACCAATAAAATAAAGACAAAAGTAAACCAACGTGCGAGGGATTTACTTGATGTTGGGTTTATTTGAAAGAGAGAACAAATGCTGAACATTATGAATTGCTATCTTAGACTTGCATTACTGGTGGTTATTTTTATAACCTTTGAAAACCAATTTTAGAGGCATTTTTCAGTACAACATAGAAAATTGGCAAATAATCTATTATTTCACAGAATGAATATAGTTAGAAGTTTTTCCTCTTGAAAACCATCTTATTGGCTACGAAAAATGTTTATTTAAGTTAAATTTAAAAATAGCCGAATCAAAATAAAACTTTCGTAATCGTATAAATTTGTATATCATATGTCATCTTTAGTTTGCAAATGTAACTAATATATGTTTGATGGCAGTTACCTCAGCTATCGGCTAGATGATGTGTCTATTAATTGTTTGCATAAAACGGCCAACAGAAAATCAAAGACGAATGTTTTGAAAATGAAATTGCACACAGCAAGACATCATTATTAACCAAATTGGATTTATTCGACGTACCCTAAAGATACATATCTTAACTGCCAACATAATTTTGTTTTTAGGTTAACGATGTTCCTTTATATTTTTTTCTCAAATTTTCATATCTTCAACGGTTTTAATCACTGCCTGATTTCTAAACCAACGGTGTGAAAAAATACAGGATGAAATGGTCATTAATACGTTTTGCGGCTAAATTCAAATTAACAATACTGATATTTGAAATCTGGACAAATCAAGTATATAGTGAATGAAAGTATATATTTATCTACTTTATTGATTTAAGATGGTGTGGCGCCATCCTGGTAATTGAATCTGCTCAGAAAATAATTCCACGAAGATAAAAAGAAACGAAATTTCTTTTTCAACTTGCCCTGTACGCTTAGAAATAGGTTATCAAAAAGAAGATGTGGTAGGATTGTCAATGAGATAACTCTCCACAAGAGACCAAAGGACACAGACATTAACAAACAGTCGAAGAATTCTTATAAAACTATATTGAAAAGCCCGACAGATAAATACACTATCAGATTTAAGAAAAAAAATGAAAGCATCTGTCGGACAATTGACAAATAGATATAATTTCTGAGAATCTCTTATATTATGATTCTATCGATTAATGAATAAATAAAAAAGCATTAAAGATTAAACATCTTAAAACAATTTATTTCTTTATTATCTTTGAAAAGTAAATGATAACTTATGCAGGGGCGGATCCAGCCATTTTTAAAAGGGGGGGGGGGGGGGGGGGGGGTGTCCCAACCCAGGATAAAGGGAGTCTTCCAACTGCATGTCCCCATTCAAATGCATTGACCGTAAAAAAGGGGGGTTCCAACCCCCGGAACTCCCTCCCTGGATCCGCCACTGGTATGTTTAGGTGTTAAATATCCTTATTCTTTTATGATCTAAATTTTGTCGGTTAGCTGTTCTTTTTTCCGTTTTAATAATTATGAACTTTCAATTTTTGGTTGATAAAAAATAAATGAAATTAATTAATGATTTTAGAAACAATGTTTTACCCCATCAAGAATGTCCTTTAATTTAAAAATACTAACCAAAAAAAAGGAGGCATATCATATAAATGAATAAATAAAAAGCAATAACGTACACTTCAATCCGATTTTTTTACCGTAGTTTTCTATTTTCAGTAAAACTACTTGTATTTCTTTGTTAACACGCTTCTTGGTCCTTTCTATCATCGTCTCTGATTATTATTGTACACACATGTTCATTATTTTCAAAATAAGATAAATATTTAAAAGAAAATAAAGACCAATCATTCGCACTATTACCATGTTGTCTAAATGAACTGTTGCAAAATCAATAGTTATACAATATCAATCCGTTAATTGGGTTTTCAATGCGTAGCTACATGTACATGTAGCTATAACTAAAGTTGTTTGGTCAATTTCAAACCAAAACGGAGGCAAAAGCCGCTAATCGGAAATATTTATTCGTATTCTTTATCTATGAATATTGTAAAATTAAAACTGCGGCAACAACTGAAAATGTTCTACAATTTTACCATATATTTCAATTAAAATATGTGATGTTTACTATAGAACCCTATGGATTTTTTTTTTTAATTTTCAAATGACTTTAACTTGAAAACAGTAAGTGATAGACACACGCATTCTCCAGTAATGATCACAGGACAATGAAACAAATATGGTGAGTCCCTGTGGGTCACCCCACCCCCTTCAATATCAGAATGTGCTTTTATCATGTAAACGGTCGAGATCCCCACCCATAAACCATATATATTCTTGTATGGGACAATAAAACAAACCAAATGAAATATTGGGGGAGTCCCCGGGGTCACCCCCAACCCCTTCTGTTTGAGAACTTGTGAACGGTCGAGATCCCCACCCCTAAACCATATATATTCTTGTATGGGACAATAAAACAAATCAAATGAAATAAAAGGCGCGTCCCCTGGGGTCACTCTCAGCCCCCCTCCTGTTTGAGAACAAGTAAACGGCCGAGATCCCCATCCCGAAACCATATGAATTTTATGTATGGGACAATTAAACAAATCAAATAAAATAAAAGGCGCGTCCCCTGGGGGTCACTACCTCCCCCTCCTGATTGAGATTTTGTAAACGGTCAAGATCCCCATCTTTTAACCATATATATTCTTGTATGGAACAAAAACCAAATCAAATGAAATAAAGGGCGAGTCTCCTGGGGATCACCCCCTTTTGAGAACTTGTTAACGGTCGAGATCCCCACCCCTGAACCATAGATATTCCTGTTCCTGTTGAAATAACTATACTTACTAAAATAGAATCTTCTGAATGAAACGGTAATTCAACTTGGATCTGTAACAGGTATCAACTCGGTTTTCTTCTTTCTGGTTTTCTGATTTCTTGAGGATCAATTTTGAAGCTGTGGTAGCACTTATATCTTTGTCCGAATCCGAATAATGAATGCTGTCATATATTCACGTCATTATATATACTGTATTATATAACATTCATAAGTGGTTATATGTTGAGAATCAATAGGAGCCTGTTTATAGAGGATGGGTATCGTGACTATATGGAATCAAGGAGGTTATATGAGAACCTTAAGTAACTTCCTTGATGGAATCAAAAGACTATCATTTTCAAGGACTGCACGGATTTGTCCTTTTATTCAGATTTTTGAACACGGATTATTTGTATACGACAGTTATACATAATTATATCTCTTTATCTCATGTAAATCATCTAGATTTCATTCTAGACAGGACAAAAAATGTTCAAACCAGTTATAATAATTTTTCAAATTTTACATAAATATAAAAATATACCAAAGAGAGGCAGAAAATACCAAAAGAATATTTCCATGGGAAATTAAAATTCAAACATTAATGAAAATGCTTGAAGTGTAATATCGCCCAAGTTATTTGTTACAATTATTCAATGTTGTTCAATTATAAAAGAGAGTAAACACCTGCGTATATATAAATGTTTATTCACACAATTAATCTTAAAACTGTTGATTAATTTAGATAAATAGATAATAATGTATATGTTATGCTTTTAATCTGTTATAAACACAACTTGTAAAAAGTCAGTGACTCTCATACATTTAGTGTTTTTTTTTAGGTACATACAGTATATATTCTGGATGACGTATCTATTTAGTTTTCTAAATGATAAACTTCATTGAGTTTTGTAATTCATGTTTTTCAAATGATTTAGTTATTTTTATTTCGTTTAGATTGACACTTTAACAAATGAAGTCATCCAAATGAAAAGACAACTGGTAAAAGTGCAAGAAAACCAAAGTAATGTTGAAAAGAAAGTGGATATTTTGATTCAATTGCTACACTCAAAAACAAATGAACCAAAAAAAGGAAGCCAAAAGATTAACGTCCCTGCACAAATTGCAGTAAGTAATTATTCATTGTGCGTGTAGGAGGGGATAGCTTATACAATCTTCATTTTTATGTAGTGCAACATAACAATATGCACTAAGTTTGCGAACTTAAAATTCAATGTCATTTATTTTTATTTGTTAACGGATTACAAAGCTAAGTGTTGACCATGATTGTTGTCGGCAAAAGATTTGCGGCAAAAGATTTGCATACATATTGAACACTTACAATTTGTGTATTAATTGTACAAAAACTGGGACATTTTCCAAACTTTGAATACATGTTGTCGTGTTTATTAGAACGTAATATTAATGAAGTCGTGAAGTTAACAATATATATATTACATTTTGTATAATTTGCGACTTTCTACACATATGCATTACTTCAGTTCTCAGATTTTTATTTGAGCATGCAATTTAAATTCATTTCAAATGCCTAAGAGCGTATCTTTTCCCTTTCAGCAATCAATAAGGGATGGTTACCAGCAGGGTATTACTGAAAAGGATTTCATCTGGAAAACAAAGAACGAAGCTGGCAGTATTCTTAAGTATGTATATGAAATTAAATGATTTTGAAATTTCGTTGGAAATTAAAAAAACGCATGGCTTATCTATATTCAATTAATTGATGTTATTTAATTCGTTATGTATGTCCACATTCATCATTAAACAATACGGTTTTCGGAAATATGTTCGATTACTTGTGATTTACGACATTGAAACAGATTTAATTTGGATCATACGACTACTTTTAATCTTTTATCATAATTCTAATTCGAGTATAAATCTGAACTTTTAAGTCATTTTAAGTGAAAAGTTTGCAAGAGATATAAGTGTATTTAGTAATCATATTTCTATTCAGATTCAAACAACATTTTAGCACACATTGATAATTTTACCGACATTTGTTACACTCTTGTTTAAGGAATGATCTCCTTTGGTCAGCTATGATTTACAGTAAGATTATTTTTCAAATTATTTTTTTCAGATATAATTCAGCAGAGAACAAAGAGATGTCCGGATTCATCATTGAATTCGTAAAAGGCCAATATCCTGACGAAGTGGAGGGTGTTGTTAGAGGTTTGTAGTACAAAAATTTAATAAGCAGACACTTTCAGTAATATTTTGAAACGCTATATAATTTCCATATTATAAATAAGTTTTATGTTAACGAATCACTTACTAGCAAATGCATAATATCATGTAACTTTAATAGATCCATTTTGATTTCGATCATATCACATCAAAACATTCTACCATGGACTACCAAATGACACGGTTTGGTCTCAATTCGAGAAAAGCAATTGCATGTTTAATTATTATTTTAAATTGCATTAAGTAGATGTTTTGTTTTGTAGAAGGAATAAAGACAAATTTTGAATCGTTCAAAGCAAAGAAACGAAGAGAAGAGACTGGTAAACAAGAAGAACATAACAAGAAAATGGCTGTGTACAGCAGAACGAGAAGAGTAAGAACTGTTTTCTTTTTTATTATGGTAAACAATTTGGAAAAAAAAACCTGTTTCTTGAATCTGTATTAGTTCCAAAAAAAAGCAGTGGTATAAAGATTTCTGATACCTCAGTTGTAATTTTCAGTAAACTACATACAGTCCATAAATTACAGAAGCGGATTTAGACAGGAGCTTTATTTGTTATTATATAGTTATATCACTCTAAAATAGGGACCCCTTTTAACTTAATTAATTCATTTTCTTTTTGCTTTTTGCTTTTTGCTGATTTCCTATTGTGACGCTACAATAAAATGGTGACTATTTCTAACGACGTCAGATATATGATCACATACTAGAACTTACATCATTTTGCAGATTAGTGAAAAAGAATGTCTACGTAACATCTAAAAATCAAAATAGAAAATACGGCGCTTTTTCACAAAAAAAAAACAACTTAAGATTGCTTTTTGCTGGACGTTAAGGTTTATAAAAATAATGATAATAATAATATCTATATTGAAAGAGAGTTATTACGGCATATATAGAATCTATCTGTATGTATTCAAAATGAAATTAAAGGAATTTTCATTTGAGCTTTATTTTATTTTGTTAGAAATTAAACAACAGAAAAAAGGCATTAAAAGAAAAATCCAGTATTCCAAAGGAACAAAAAGAAACAGTCATGCAAAGTATGGAGATGCAGTATATGTCTTCTGAACAAACAGATTCAGAAGACGAAGGATCGTTTATCGTCAGACCTCTGCCTTGGAGGTCTGACGATTTTGACAAATTAGTCAAAAAACTAGACCAAAAACATGATGGAAAACTAACCAAGAGAAGCAGACGGCAGCATAATAGGCGAAAGGTTGGGGCAGTTTCCTCAAGGAAAAAACCAGAAGTCGTGCCAGGACATGAATGGGTGTTTAGATAGTAAAAGTCATTGATTAAACTTTTCAGTCATCACGAAATCAAATAGATGCGAACAGAAAGACAAAAAATGCACCTTCATGTCGGATGTCAGCATACCGTCTTCAACAACAACAAGCGGTTCGTAGGAGGATGTTTTGATAAAAAATAGTAAATATTAAGTGCTTCTTGAAACAACAGTACTGTCGCAATAGGCAAAACTATCTACAAATAACAAGAACAATACACATGTCATTTGCAAAACAAAATTATTACCTTTTTGATTTGAAACCTAACATCACGGAAAATAAATGTAAACAATTATCATTTTATAGAATTGTCATGTCTAGATGGAAAACCTTGTTGTTTTTATTTAATATATAAGTGATACCGCGGAAACAAGCAGTGTATTTTATTTGCACACAGTAGTTAATTTTTTAAGACAAAATGGAAATTCTTCGAAATAGTAAGAAACTTCGTATATATCAAGTTTCAATATTTTAAATATTTCTTTTTTGCGTAATTATACAATATTAACATGAAAAAGCTATATAGCAGTAAATTGTATCTGGTATCCTGATGTAAGCAATCATACAATGCATGTATACAACAGCTGGTTTTACATTAAAAATCCTTGTCTTAGTGGTGAAACTCTTCATTGTGTATGTTGCTCATTTGTGTCCACGCGAGCATAATCAAATATATATTTTAAACACTAGGATCTAATTTATTATGTGATTTTTTTCACAATTGATTTAAAACAGTAAGCAATGAAAGGGAAACAACTCTTGTTAAAATAAGAATATTTTTCGTATCTTTAAAAAATTGAAGAAATTTTTAAAGTTTAATATGAAGGGAAATAAAGGTATGTTCAAAGAGCAGACATAGAATGTTGCTTTAATTCAAACCTTATTCAAACGTTACAAAAATAATATAAACGAATGTATTACACTTATTACAAGTTATGTCAGTTGAAAAGTGATTAGATGGATATTTTGAATATATAAATGTTTAAGAGAGAAAAAATAGCAATTACAAAAAATAAAAATAAAACAAAGAAGAGAATAAACAACATGAAAAAATCGAGGCTTTTTTCACTATGGGATAACGGGCGTTATAATGAAAAAAAAATATCTACGGTACAGCAGCGGGATATTCAGAAGGTTTTTGTTTTAACTTAAAGGTTTATACGTTCATAATTATTAAGATTATTATAAAAAATAAGTACGAAGATCTTGATTTTTTTTTACTTTTATAAGAAGGGGGTTGCATATAATTAGGTTCGCGTGTTAAACCCTCCAAATTACGTTGGATTTCATTATTCAGCTCGAACTTTTGTATTCAAAGGGAAATAAATCTTTCTATTAAAACAGTTGTTAGTTGCAATTAGAATCAATTAGGTCATACAATGGAAACAACCACAACAAAAGGATTCTTCAAATATCGTAATGTTTATTATATTTAAATGCTCAGTCCTTTTACATCATGCAGATGATAAAATTAAATGATACGTTTTATGTATGTTTTATTGTTCCTTAAAACAGCAATAACAAAAACAATCAAAAATACACAAAATTAGAGTTTTATGATTCGATATGTATGCAGATGGTTTTTTTTCAAATTATTGTAGAAAGAAATGTTAGTTCTTTCATATGTCATGTATTTGTAAATTGAAAATAATAAATAAATTTAGTTAAGACTCTAGACAATTGTTTTTTTTTTATTCAGGATTTCGCCTTAGTTAAGCTAATTCTCCATTATAGACAGCTTTTTAATGACATTTCCAGTTGCTCCTCTCACTGTAATTATCTCATATTTTGAGGCAATCATGAGTCTTTGATTCGAATTATTGGTTGAGGCAACATAGGGTGCACAATTTTGCTTTTGTTTGTAATAATGAAGAACTTTTGCATAAACAAATATGTCATGCATTATAATAGAGTTTGTAAGAACTGTAACTGGTGATATATGGATGAAAACTGCAAATATATACTGTTTACTGTGGTGAATATGCAGACCAATTGACATATATTTGGTGCAACAAACACGGATATTACACAGATTTGATTATAGTATATGGAGTCAAAATGAGTTTAAATTTGAAGTAAATCAAGTTATATCACACATTAAATCTTTAAACTTGGAGTTGAATCTGATTTCAATTTGCATTAAATGAAAGTTTATTGTTGTATTAAATTTTGCAACTCGAGGTTAAATCAGATTTAAAACCACAGTAAACAGCTTTCTGTTTGGAATATCTTTGACTTTAATTTTTAGTAAATCATGTTATACAGGTTTGCTCTACATTAAATTTGAAGTTGTATGTCTATTAAACTTTGTTAAATTTGAAAATTACTGGACAGTAAATCAGGTGTCAATTCATGAACTTACTGCATCCAGTAAACTATTTGTAAACTACTATTAAACATTGCGTTTACTTGACCTATAAACTACCAGAAAAAAAATAAACTCGGAAATTAAGACTGATTTTCAAGTAGTTTATTGTTTCCTTAAACTAATACTTTCATGCAGTGTATTTTAGCCATGCCATGGCGTTGTCAGTTTATTTTCGGTCTATGAGTTTGACTGTCCCTTTGATTTCTTTCGCCCTTCCTTTAAATCTCTCTGACTTTTTGTTTCAATCCCATGTGCAATACTTGTAACCATATAAATAAAGTTAAAGCTTCCAACTGTTTCTAAGATTGATTGATTGTTGGTTGCTTAACGTCCAGTGGCAAATATTTCATGCATATTCAGGACAAGAACAAGTTCACAATAAATACAATAGGTAGGTTCTGTAATAGATTAAGGGATTAAGGTCGGAGAAATTTAGACTGCCATCGAAAATGAGGATATATTGGATAGGGACAGAAATTTAGCCTTGCAACAGGCCACCTACGGACCCCTCAGAGTTGTTGCAAGGGTTCTTAACGCGCAAAGAGCGTGGCACTCTCTTTACACGAGGCATCGGATTTAACGTCCCAATTCTGACCGGACGTGGCTGCAAATTTGTATCCCGCACAGCCAAACGGACGCCCCACTTTAGCATGGGTTTTACTGCCGGTCGGAAGAAGACCAATGGTGACCATACTTCTATTCCCCAGTCACCCTGGGGGAGGGGGGTCTAAACAACAATACGTCTGACAGTGAACCTTAACAATATAACGTCTGACAGTGAACCTAAACAACATTACGTCAGACAGTGAACCTAAACAACATTACGTCTGACAGTGAACCTAAACAACATTACGTCTGACAGTGAACCAGAGTCAAAAACAAAAAGAAAAATAATTAAAAAAAAAAATAACACTAATAAATCTGAATAATTCTATATACAGTGGAGCAACAATTCTTTTATTTAATGTTTATTTAATGTAAAAAAAATTCCCAACTGACCTTCAGTGATTGTACACTTTGTCAACAACAAATCATTGTAAAAAGCCACCTACGGACCCATCAAGCAGTTGTTGCAAGGGTTCTTAACGTCGAAGAGAACTCTCGTTACACGAGGCATCGGATTAAACGTCCCCAATCTGACCGGACGTGGCTGCAAACTTGTACATGTCGCAGAGCCAAACGGACGCCCCATTTTGACAAGCGTTTTACTGACAGTAGAAAGAAGACCAAGTGACCATATTACTAAACCCCCGTCACCCTTGAGGGCTAAAGACAATTGAAGAACCCTCTGGGCTGCATGAACTCGGAAGAAAAGACGCTTCTTTTAAACAAGGACATTTTTGTTGCATGGAAAGGAGGCAATGACAATATAATACCTGCTGATGTTTACTGATTTATTTTCCACAAAATAAAGAAAGATATTTGTTTGTATAACGAAATCCTGTTGTTATGTAACAACACATAAGTACTTTAAAAACAATAATCATTCAGGAGAAAAAATACTTAACAGATTATGGTGTATTTTAAAGTCTGAAAAAATGTAAAAAGTAATTTTAAATCGTTCGTTATTAAAAAAATGAAAGAGAAACACTACCCAAGGACGACTAAGTCCAGGCCTATGGAAATCTAGTTTCTGAACTAGGAGTTCATGTTAGTACTGGTAAGCCTATGTAAAATACTAGACAGAGAACTGGTTGGTGCCTCTTCCAAGTGACCATGTCGCATTTTAAAGCAAACAATTGGATGCCGAAAAATGCATATGAAATAATGAGGTTGCTGGCACACTAATATTGTGTTTTGTCAGAACAAGAAGCATCCGAGCAATTCTATGCTCTGTTTGTCTATACTTATTAATATCTTTTGATGTTTTAATCCCTGTCTTCTGCATACTACTGCTTAAAATGTCAATATAATGAGATATGGTATGATTGCGAATAAGACAACTATCAATTAAAGTTTAAATGAAGTGAATTACCATCCCGATTAAATTGTCAAGATTTAAAGTATTTTTTTAAATATTTTGATGTAAGTAACCATGATCCACTCCATGAAAAGTTTTTGTTGACCTCATGTTGTAATTTGGGAGAAGAGGTCTTAAAAACATTCCCGAACTTAATATTACAGATTTCGCAGCAACAACAGACGCTGATAGAAGAGTGTAATATATATATATATATATATAGGTCATCAGATGAATTGACAAAAAATCATCAGAGTGTATGATAGTGGTGGTTGGTATATAGTATTTATTTTATTTATTCTACATTGAAAATTAAAAACGCAAATGGGTAGATTTCATGTGACAGATATCAAACAATAATCCATTATTGTATAGAAGAGCAGTAGTACACAATATAGTAAAATGCACTCGTTGTGACACGCAGTGGAACATCAAATATAATTAATTATATTAGGCTTAAACATCCGGCTGAGAGCCCTGCAAATTCTCCACTGAAACATTCTTCACTTCACAGTTTCGTAATTTAAAAAAAAAACAACAACATTACAATTATTATAGCGATAGCTGAAATAGTCGTTAAGGATTACTTGCCGTACAGAGCAGAAGCAATTGACCCTGAAGACGTGACATTTTGTACAAGAAACAGAATGTTAGAGCGGGTATGTCAATAATGATCGTAGAATTTGTCTTGTTTTAGTTTGGTTGTACGACCAGGGAAGACATCAAGGACAACCAATATGCTCCAGAATTAACAAGTGAAGTAAACGCACATCAGGTTAGGGAAGATATTAATAGCTTCTCTACCAGTGTACTCCAAAAATACCAAGGGTAGTAAAAACGCCGAAATTACTACATGTGGTATGATCTTCATTGTATATGAATTCTATAATTTTAAAATTATCAAAAAAGAAGTGGCCGGTATGGTTACATCTTTTACACTTATCTATAAAAAGTTGCCGATTTAGGATTTCAATACAATTACATGTATTTAGAAAAAAAAATTGATGATTTAAGGTTACAACTTATACAATTTTCTAGAAAAATGACCGATTTAAAGTTACATCTGATACAATTATGAAAAAAAGTGGTAAAATTTACTGTATTATGTAGTAAAATAATCAAGAAAGTAGTGGGCGGTTTAAGGTTTCATCTGATGCAATTATCTATAAAATGTGGTCGATTTAAGGTTAAATCTAATATAATTATCTATAAAAAGTGGTCGATTTAAGGTTACATCCCAAACAATTATCTATAAAAAGTAGTCGTGGATTTAAAGTTATTTTTAATACAACTATTTATAAAAAGTAGTCGATTAAAAGTTATTTTTAAAACAATTATTTATAAAGAAAAACAGTGGTCGATTTAAGGTTACATCTAATACAAAGTTTTTCTTCTGTAAATATTTCCTCTTACCGTGGAAAAACGCAATGGAAATTTGTTAAAAGTTGAAGCATCTCGGACAAAAAGAGAGAGGAAAGGTAGTAATTGTATTTAGTGCATTGGGATGACTATCCTGCATCTCAAGCAACCTGGGAGCCATAAAAGGAACATTCCATTTTCCATTATAAATTACTATAATGAAAAACTGTTAATATGTATATTGATGTTTCATTAAATCAGTTTTATAAGCTCACATGGCCCTTTTAGATGCAAACACCTAACGTCGAAAACTATATCATAGTTATTAAACAAGCAAATTGGTATATGTCATTTAATCTCCACGGATCGGTTGATTAGACCATATACGGAGTATTTAGATGACGTAAATAAAGATCCGCAAGTCCGTCAGTCAATGATGCACCCTGCGAATCAAAAAGATACCAATACATTTATATCAATTGAATATACAACGAAGTCAAAGTCTGTGTCGGACACACTAAATTAGATCTAGCCCTTCAGAGATGTCAAATTTCCAGCCTTTATATTTTGATGAAACTACTCTTGGTTGTGAGAAAACAGTTCAGGTCGATTCAAATTTCTAAATGGTCTAGCATTATCTGTAAATGTTCATATTTTAAGCATGGTAGTGGTGCAGGTTCAGGATCCTTTACACTTTTTTGGAAAGCTGCAGAAAATATATCTACCAAAGAATTGTTTTAATAGTTCATCATCTCCGTCCAAAGTTACCAGAATATACCACAAGAAAAATGCCTTTTTTATACAATGTATGGAAATGTATCATGTTTGCATATTCCCCCACATGTTCTAAGGTCAATACATGCATTAAACATTCATAAACCATCACAAAAACTTTTTTGATCGACAGTTTGAAGAAATGTCTCGAGGACTTCTGACTCGAGAAGAAAGTCATTTCCTGGTTGAATAATGCAAATTTGAAATTTTATGTGTCCAAGATTTAAAATTCTCATAGATGGACGTGTTCGCATAGAAATGACATGAATTGTGAGTAGATTAAACAATTTGCACATGTTTAGTTTAGATTGAGGCTTTATTTTCGGCATTGTTCCACATGCACAATATTTTCAATATACCCAGAGCTGTTCTAATCCATTACCCAAAAGAAGAATTTAAAAGTTCACTTCAAGCAGCACATATTTTTTTCTTTGTTTTATCTTTTTTTCTGAAGACATCGAACGCGTCTGACATACAAGTTGTCTTGGTACCTGCTAAACATAGACGGTGGGAGATTTTTTTTAATCTTAAAATAGAACAGTTTGTATTTAGATATTTGACTAAGAGTTTTATTGTCTAAAATGTAAGTTTCACATATAATTGATGCCGTTCGGGATATGGTCGGGGAAAATTTTAACTGCCTGCTAGAGATCGCATGTGGGATGAGGTTTCCATCTTCTCCAAGCAAATGGCATGCATGTCCGTTTTCTTTGTGGTCATTGTGATTTTTTGTTGATGATCCACCAAAAACTTAGAATAAATCTGCAAGCAAGATATTTCAATCTGAAGGTTTTCCATAAAATACACGAGTGAGAATAGACCTTACCACTAATCGTAACACTGATAATTAGGAGAGCTGCTGAAACTGATATTGATGTTTTTCGTGTCAAACAAAAAAAACAGAAGGCAACTCATGGTATTGACACCTACTGCCCAATTCATCAAACAAGGAAAAAGGTGTAGCAGTGGAACATGTTCTATTAACACATATTTTTGTTTTGACTACGTTCAATACCACAATCACATATCCAGAGCAATGCCTCTTACTAATAAAATAATAATGGATGGCCTACTATATTATGCAAGATTGATATTAACATAGCTTGTGCATAAGTGGCATTAATATTAATGCGGCTGTAACTCAATAGCTGTCTAGTTAATGTGTTTGTGAATTTTATTTTTCATCCACATGTAAAAGAGTTAACCCTGAAGTCTTATCTAGTGAGAAGTAATAAGTTGTAACTTTATATCAATAAGACTCATCTAGCAGAAAGTAGTTTTTACAATGTTATAGACATACATTTCCCAGGGTGACAACCTGTTTACCCGGCTTCTGGGGGAGGCAGATATATTTGTGGATATTTATATCTCCCGAAAACGTCATAGCAGATTTAATACCCCCTTGTAGAGTGCTTATTACAGAACAATTATCACCATGACAATCCATGCACCTGGCTCCGTTATCTCTATTGCTTCTGATTGCTGTTTAAGCTTTTGAAGTTGCCATTTGATTTGGGACTTTCCTTTTTGAATTTTCCTCGGAGTTCAGTATTTTTGTGATTTGACTTTTTTCTATTTTAATTAACCACTGAGTTGATGATTTCAACTTTCCCGACACGAGTGTTCTACAGAACTATAGTTTTTTTTAAATAAGAATCATGCACATTCATACATACTGATTAAAGATTTGAAGATGCACGGGACCGACTTTTGGAATTTATATTGGAACTGGCTAACGCTTAACACCTTTCATTACTAATGACATAATCGCATAAAAACTTCGAAGTTTGGAGACCCGAGTCTTATGAGGTTTTTAGTGTCAGTGATGAAGAAAAGAATAGCTACGTGCTTGGTCTAAGAGAAATGCAGTGCAAAGGTTCAGAAACTGTTTGAGGTACTCTTAAAGAGATACTACATGACATTAATGATATATGCGCAGTAAAAGATAGAGATGACTGTAGCATAGGGTTTAAACTCAAATAAAAACACAATGTCAGACAGGGCCAGCACAGAGAAAAAGTTGAAACGCTTTTTGAAAAAATACAGAGCTCAAATTTCAACAGATTGTGGATAACTATATGATGTTCAGTCTGTGGCTCATTTTGTTTATACTAAACTAACTTGGGTCAACCAGCTATGTAATCTATGAAACTTAAAACAGTCTCAAAACAGCATCTGAATTTTTTTTCGGAATAAATTAAGATACAGTCTAGGGTGGTTTTTTTTTAAAATTTACTTGAACGGTGTTCACAGTTAAAACGAATTAAAAAATGATTGTTACGACAAAAGACAAATTTCAATAAAAGGATTGGTCTTATAACCTAAGAAAATAAGGAGTGGTATGAGAAATTTTCATTACATTTATAACTCAGGTATTACTACCAGAAAAATATATGTGGGTCTTCTAACGAAGATTTAGAAAATTCTGATAAAAGATGTAGCCAACAATACAAGAGTCGCCAGTACCTTTGAGGAAAAGAGTTGTGTGTCCAATCTATGCAAGATATATGATGATGATCAGTCTGACATTCAAGAAAAGTTTGGACAGATTACAAATCTGGCTTAGAGAATTTAGGATCACCCTATTCGTCTTACCAGAGGTTCTATGGAATGTGGATTGAAGAGTTTCCTCATGTTAAGATTCTAAAGGTTTGTATGGAACAATATTCAGAACATTCCGAACAAAGGAGTCGGTTTATGAACATCATGAAGGGTCAATACTGACTCTAAAATTCAATGCAGTTAATTTTTAGGTATAACAGTAAATATTAGATAACAAACTATGCAGATGTGTAAATCATATCTGAAAAATAGGAAATCATCACAGTCTGACACATGCCAATGCACATAAAACATATGCTATCAACTGTATTTTACAGAGCTGTTTAATATGTACAAAATATATGTTTGGGTATAGTCATGACAAACATCAATTTGTTTTCAAAAAATTATGTGTAAAATGATCAAATATGTCAATGTCAACATGTTTATGAAGTGCAAAATCGTTACTGCACTCATGTTTAAATTATGGTCACGTTGTATGATGACACAACTATCCAATATTGACATGGATTTAAGCAACTAAGGGTAAAACTAAACTATATTTCAATCTTTTATTTATAAAAAAAAAAGAAATTTAAGTTGCAAGTCTGGAATAATTTCTTTTTTTAAAACTTTATTGACCGACAGTGACTTTTTTTTATAATATCTCCTGCTTTATGTCACATAATTAATTCTTCCAACAATGTCCATTCATGCATACATTAATGATTGTTCATAGAAGTACATAGATGTAATGTTTTTGTATAAAGTATCAGAAGCTCAGCAAATGTAGCGAGTGTGTAATCTTTGAACAGATCATCAGCAAATAATCGAGTTGGGGAAGTTGAAGGACAAGAGAAGAGCACATTAGCTTCTTCAATAGTAAGAATTGTATCCACTCGTGAAGATGGTGTTTTTTTTGTTGTATTTTTCATGATTAATGCAAATACATCTACATTATTAACTCAACTGACCCAAAGGGCCTGGTGAACTTTTCCTTTAGAAAAAATCTTCTCTGCAAGAACTGAGCCAAATTTTACCAAACTCAGCAACAATCATCATAATATACTAAAAAGGTGGCCAATGACCATAGCTATAGGAAGATGTGGTATGATTGCCAATGAGACAACTCTCCATTCAAGTAACAATTTATAAAAGTTAACCATTATAGGTCAAGGTACGGCCTTCAACACGGAGCATTTGGCTCACACCAAACAGCAAGCTATAAAGGGCCCAAAAAAATTACAAGTGTAAAACCACTCAAACGGAAAAACCAAAGGTCTAATCTATATAAAAACGAGAAACGAGAAACACGTATGAACTACATAAACAGACGACAACTACTGTAATTAGATTCCTGACTTAGGACAGGTGCAAACATTTGCAGCGGGATCAAAGGTTTTAATGGTACCAAACCTTCTCCTTTTTCTGAAACAATAGTAAAACATCACAACATAGAAAAACACACTATAAAATATCAATTGGAAAGCTTAACTCAATCAAAAAACGTAAATTAACACACAATGAACGAATAAATTTGACCTGTGACACCTGAATGCAAATACACAGTTAATAAAAAATTACAAGGGATAAATAATTAAAGTCAAAAATAAATAAACAGGTTTAAACAAAGTTAAAGTATGATATGACTGTGAAATGTCAAACAATTTTTAGAAAATCATCACTTTTGAAGAAACCTGCGTCATATTATACACAGGTAAATGAAAATAATTTTGTTGTTAAGTATACTTCTTCTGTGTGTATAAAATCTTCCGTTTAGGAATACCAAGAAATTTCTTTAATATCAATAAAACCAAAATTTGCCGACATGGCTTTAAATAGAACAGGGGGTGGGGGGTAAATGCATTTGTTTTTATTATCTTGAAAGTTGCTTTAATTGGAAAAAAAAATGTTAAGGATGTTGTGATCTACCGTTTATTTATATGAAAAAAGATGTGGTATGATTGCCAATGACACAACTATCCACAATAGACCAAATGACACAAAAATTAACTATAGGTCACCGTACGGCCTTCAACAATGAACAAAGCCCATACCGCATAGTCAGCTATAAATGGCCCCGAAATGAAAGTTTGCCCATTTACAACTTGGTTATTGCTCTTGGGGGTATTCACCAATTTTTACTGTTTTTTATATAAAAAAAAGAAGATCTGGTATTGATTGCCAATGAGACAACTCTCCACCAAATAACACAGACATTAACAACTATATTACACTTACGGCATTTAAAAATGAGCAGATATTATACCACATAGTCAGCTATAAAAAGGCTCCAAGATGACAAATGTAAAACAATTCAAACGAGAAAACTAATGGCCTAATTTATAACAAAATAATGAACGAGATATTCGAAACCATTGAATATAAAATAAACGTCATGGCTATAAAAGAAAAAGACAAACAAAAGTACATAGTAGTGTCTTATAAATGAGCAAGCAAGGAAAGACACTATCATCAACAAGAAGGCAACCAAAAGACCAAAAGAACTTGTCTGTCACCACAGGTACAAGACAATTTACCTACAGCTGTGTCAGCAAAGAAAACCAGGAACATCAAATAGTTAACCAGAAAGAAAAAAAAATCGGAAACCGATGCACCTGCAAACAAGATCGCAATAAGTGCTAAAAAAATGCTGAAATAGGAAGGCGTCTTGGCTCCAGTGAAATTGTCAAGATTTGGCCATAACAATAAGAACATCACCACAATCTCTAAAATGTAATTATTCGATGACACCAAGGACATTTCCAAGGTTGTGCATTTACATGAAGAGAACACAACACCGAGTCACACTGTACAAGAAAAATTGAAAACACATGGGAAGCCAGTTATGTGATTTTCACCAACATGTAATTCTGCTTCCACCTTAAAGACGTTTATCCAAAAAAGATCATCAACAAAGAAATTAGCCCTGCCATACGAGGAAATTTCCCCAGTAAATATGTTGGAAGACGAGATGGATAAAGGATTAGATATCTTGTTGTAATAAATTTCTTCTCCTAAATTTTGTGTTTATACACAACAATTTCGTTGCTTATAGTGACACCAACTCGAACATATTTGGTATGAGGCCTTAAGTGGTAGCATACAAGCATGTTATATCTGCTTTGTACGAAGCTAATCAAGATCAGAATTTATTATAACCATAACATTTGCAATACTTGGTTATCTCTGTCGTCGTTCCAGAATAACAAACCGATTTCTCTAAATACTTACGCTGTTCGAGGCTATAGGAAGGGGAGCTGTGGACCCTATCCGCTTCGTCATTGGTCAGATGGAGGCGCTGGGACTATCCCAGGAGGACCTGTGCGCCGAATGGGGAGCAATGACCGCAGTTTGCAAATTGGCAAAGTGGGAGATCTCCCCGGACCTTCTCTCTGTCGCCAATCAGCTCCCCTGCAGTGCTCATGCACTGAAGAACTAAGGTGGAGTTGATGGCTCTTCTGCAGGTTGGTCAGCGCCGGACCTTTTGGGGGAAAGTAAACATAAGTTCCAGTGAGCTTTCCAAGGCGAGCTTCTCCAGTGAATATGGATTTCCCCAAACTAAAATGTTAAAAGTTGAAGCTGTTCGCCTAATGCTGCTTGAACTGCACAAATAGGTCGAGAAAACATTGTCCTGTAGAAGGTTCAAATGTTAGTTGGCTTGAAAAAACATATAAGAACAAAATTACAACAACGTCTTCAAGTACAGCAGTTGTCAGTACAGATTTATAAAGAATTTGATAGAAAAAAGAATTTAATGGATTTAAATGTATAAAGTTTGGTTATGGTGGGTTGTCGTACAATGTTATTATATTCTTTTTAATTATATTACATGCACAAATTGCTTATAGTAAAACCAACTCGAAAATATTTGGTATGAGGTCTGAAGCGGTAGCATGCAAGCATGTTATATCTGCTGTGTACAAGGCTAATCAAGAACAGAATTTATTATAACAATAACATTTGCCATACACTGTTATCTCTGCCGGCGTTCCTGGGGAACATACCGATTTCTACAACTACTGATAAAACACTCAGTGGTAAAGTGTTATTTGGCCCGTCTCGCTGAGCTCTACGGTTACCCCAGGGGCTAATGCAAGCTATGCTTAGTGTTAGAGTGCCCTTACCTTCCTACTAGGTGTCAATCCCAGCTAACCTCGTCAGGTCCCAGATATCAGGCGCCTTGCCTTGCTCGTTCCGCGGTCAGAGAGAGATGCACTCGAAGTAGAGGCTGGAAGTACCCAAATGTTACCCTTGTGTCATGTGTCCCTTCGGATCCCTCGGTGCTGTACCAGTACCCTCGTGACAGGCTGGGGAAACCCCCTAGAACTACAGGGCAATTACACTAGTGTCTTATTACTCGTTATATAATGAACTGCTATTGTAATAACATCAATTCAAATCGTTATTGGCATTACACCATATATTAATTTTTTTCCCAGGTTGATAATGATGTTTAATTGCAGATTTATAATCAATATGGATGTGTATACAGAAAAAATGCAGGAAATGACAGATCCTTGGTTGACGAGGGTTCGCCTAGTCTTCCTCAACACAGGGCCACAGGAGGGGAGCTATGGACCCCATCCGCTTCGTCATTGGTCAGCTGGAGACGGTGGAACTATCCCAGGAGGACCTATGCGCCGAATGGGGTGCAATGTCCGCAGTTTACCGAAATCTTGAGTTACATACAATTTATAGTTGGCCTGTATTTTAATTATTAAACATAAAAATTGGTAAAAGAAACTCTTGGAAATCAAGAAGGAGAAGGTAGTGAAGACCAAGAAGAGAAAGATTGAACTAAGTCAGAAATAGGACAGTTGTTGTCCATTCGTTTGATGAGTATGAGCTTTGCAAAATTGAAGATGTTCATTGTAAATGTCAAATAGAAAAATATTTTTAAATATAACTGTAATTATGGCTATTTCTTCATGTTGTATTCAATGATATTGTCTTATAAACAAGAAAAAACATTCTTGTTAACTCATTCTTCTCAGGAAAGGAAGTGGTATGCAGTAAAGATCAGTATTACAGAAAAAGAAACTTAATAAATAAAAGAAATATATTCAGGGTTTTCATTTTAGATTAAAATGAAAGCGAGTTATACATGATTTTTTTTTTAATCATGAAAAAAGTCGAGTGAGATTTTCAAAGTGAAAAATGATTATTTTATAAAGAAATATTTCAGGAAAAAATAACCAACAAAAAAAGATTTTCACTACATAACTGATGAATTTACATAAAAAAAAAAACATGGAAAAAATTGCATTTTAATTGTAAGGTTTTTTTTAACACTATTGTTACCATGGGATCAATCCATGGGATCCTTCAATGAACAAAGACATGGACAGTGATGTACTTTAAGAGCAAATGCCTAGTTTCCTTCTTGTTTGGAAATTTTAAAAAAAGTGAAGGTTTTTAATAAGGTAAGTTAAACTAGTGTCTGCTGGGAACAGTATGCTGAGATGTGCAAAATACTTTCGATTAACAAAAGAACTGCTCCCTTTCCCCTTTTTATTTTCTATTCATATCAGTGCTAGTATTTAACAAAAAACAATAATTATTCATGTTTTCATTTCATATACATTTTTCAAAAACTGATAAGTGAGAAAAATGTACTAGTAAATAGTCCATACAAATTGAAAAATTGCGTCAGGAATACTTTATAATCGATTATTTCCCTTTGTTTTTTTCTCCTTGATCACTCGTAAACAATGACGACCTTGTCGGAAATGTTATCTAGTTTTGATTTGATTTTTGGTGTTTTAACGCCACTTTTAAGCACCGCTTTTGGGCTATTTCGTGGCGGCCAGTTTTTATTGGTGGAGGAAGCCGGAGTGCCCGGAGAAAACCACCGACCTTCGATAGGGAAACTGACAATCCTAGTCAATTAAGATTGGAGTCGAGTGCACCCGTACGAGCGGGGTTCGAACTCACAACCTCAGTGTTGACTGGCTAGTGATTACAGTAGTAACTACTTAGACCACTCGGCCACCGAGGCCCCTTATCTAGTTTTGTATTTTCAATCTGTACAACCTTTTATTTTTTCTTTTCTTCTTTATTTTGGTGTTTTTTTAGTAACTTTATTGAATAGTTTAACTTAGGGCTTTTTGAGAATTAATAGTAAGAGGGAAGGGGGTCAGAAGACACTATAATTAAGATTTGATGGGTGGTGGTTATTTTAAGAAAACACTTAAAGGAAATATCTTATTAAAATTTACGCATGGTGGGGTCAAATAAAAAGTACCTTTCGACTCCCCCCCCCTACATTTAATTTTGGAACAGCCCTTATGAAAATTAGCAGCTGCAAAAGCAAATGATAAAGTAAGTATAAAAATAGGGAGCAGTTTTAAAAGTAAGTATACAAATAGGGAGCAGTTTTAAAAGTAAGTATACAAATAGGGAGCAGTTTTAAAAGTAAGTATACAAATAGGGAGCAGTTTTAAAAGTAAGTATACAAATAGGGAGCAGTTTTAAAGTATCTTGAGCAAATAAAAAATTGGAGACGGATACAAAGTCATGATGGTCAAGAAGATACTTCGAGTTAGAGCTGACGCTTTTCTATAATTTTGATATAATTTGTACCAAATGTAGTACACTTTACAATGTATAATATCTTTTTCGGAAAGAGCAGGCCATACAAATTGGTTTTCAACAGAAAGTTGACTAAAAATCTAAAATATTATTATTTTATTGAGCAAAGTGATTTGGTTTGAATACTCTTGTTAAGCATAGGAACTGCATTAAAAATGGATTTGATAATAGGCAGTGGTTATGATTACGTTGAAAACATAACAATAACAAAATGTTATTGGCCATAATATTCTGTATGTGATTGTCCAAAATCAAGAGAATCAGTGAAACGTCCAAAAAGTCAGTTCTGATGTTCCAAGCATAAATTCAATCAACAGTTTCAAAAAATAAAATTGAGAACGGAAAATCGTCAAAGAGACGACAAACAAACCAAAGAGCAGAAAACAGCCAAAGGCTACCAAAGGGTCTTGAACACAGCGAGAAAATTGTGCACGTTACGAAGCCACTTCAGCTGGACAAAAATGTGTTTATGTTCAATAAAAATGGAAGTAAAATCTGAATTATTTAAATTAGCTAAATCCCATGGCTATTTTCTGGGTAATGTCAATGACATTGACTAGTGATATCATCTCCTTCCCATTCTACTGAGCTGAGAAACAATTATACAGCAAGTGGCTTGATCAGTATTGCAGTGACTGTAAAAATATAGAGAATCAATAAAAAAATCTCTTGAAATGAGGTGAATCTGTTTTGCACTCATATTGTACGATAATAAGAATTATATATCAAAAATACAAAAGTTAAACTAAAACTAAAACTAACTTACTTTGATTGACAAATCCTTTCAGTAGCGGATACAGTGGGACAATATCCCCAAGGGTGACTGGGGAATAGAAATATGGTCACTACAGGTCTTCTTCCGACCGGCAGTAAAACCCTTGCCAAAGTGGGGCGTCCGTTTGGCTGTGCGGGATGTATCAAGTACGCAGCCACGTCCGGCCAGAATGGGGACGTAAAATACGATGCCTCGTATAGAGAGAGTGCCATGCTCTCTGCACGTTAAGAACCCTTGCAACAACTCTTGGAGGGGTCCGTAGGTGGCCTGTTGCAAGGCTGAATTCTGCCCCTATCCAATTTTTCCCTCATTTTCAAGTGGAAGTCTAAATCTCCCCGACCTTCATCCCGGACGGCCTCTATTACAGGACCTACCTATTGTATTTATTGTTAATTTGTTCTCGTCCTGAAAATGCATGAAATATTTGCCACTGGACGTTAAGCAACCAACCAACAATCAATCAATCAGTGGGACAATTTGCCCTCTCACTTCTGGCTCAAAAAAACCTGTAATACAAAACAGAATAAATTACGATAAAATAAATAACAAAAGACACATCTACATAAATACAATACAAAATGCACAATCATTGGTCCTGTTTTCTCTCTTTTAAAATAAATGTCTTTTATCTAAACTCATTCTCTAATCTAAATTATTATTAGAAATAGTTCTTAAAAGTAAATATTTTATTTAATCTGTAAATTTTATTAAGTTAAGTATCATTAGACCAAAATAATATAAACTGCCCAAAGTAAAGTCTTAAAAACTGTAAACTTCCCATGCAAAAAGTCATCAAAACTTTAAAGTATCTTACGTAAATAGTGTTTATAATGTTGTTGTGTTATGATTGTTAATTTTCGTTATTTTTGTTCATTTTTTGGTGGTGGAACTGTTTGACATACGAAAGTATGGTTACCCTATAAGGGTTTGTAAAGATCCAGAGAAGAAGGTTCTGTAGTTAAATATTTAGACAAAACTATAAAACTCTACATCTACATTCTACGTTGAACTGTCAAAATTGGCCAATACTTAACGCTTCCGGATGGCGCAAGAAAGAGTAATTTTATAAGATAACCAAAAATATACAAGCGAGTATAAAGTATGACAGAAACAAAATTAAAAAATTAAACAATAATAAAGCAAAGTAATAAAAAAAGGGGGATGGTCCCATTTGCTTTTCGCTCATTACACTGTTTTATCTATCAATACTTATGTAAGATAAAACATTTTAAAAGTCCGTACATAACAATTAATCATAGATATTTATATCTCTAGCTCTATATAGCCTTTTCTTTTTATGTTACCTACTTTGTTTTCTCTTCCATTATAAAGCCTTTTCCTAAAAAAGAAAATTGAATTTAAATTAATACCACCATGAAACCAATATTAGAGGGAGACTGGTCCTCAGATAACGTTTATTTGTTCCGCCTAACTGAATTTCCACTGGAAACTTTTTCATAAACATTATGTCCTAATATCTGTACCTGTTGGAACACTTGAAATATTCTTTACCATTCATTCAATTAGGAATATATATACAGTATTATTATATGACTATAAGTTTTCTGTTTTCTCATTGGCTAAAAGCATAGTAAGTCCTCTTTGATAAATCATTACATTCAGAAAGGCAAAAATCACGAGAGGATAATATAAGATTTGGAACAGCTTATGTGTACCTAATTATAGATGTTCGTACAATAACGACATAAAATTGGACCAAAACATGAGGAAACTAGATTGGAAGACCAAAGTCAGAATAGATGCTGATAGAAATTAATTGGAAATAGAAGACAGAGAGGTAGAATTCGTAAAAGCTAGAATTATCGGCATCATGAACATAGGCAATTCATGTTGGTTTAATTCTTAACTTGTGACGATGCGAACTGTAGATGTAGTGACAATTGGACTGGACCACTATAATATTGATTGATTGATTGTTGGTTGCTTAATGTCCAGTGGCAAATATTTCATGCATGTTCAGGACGAGAACAAATTAACAATAACTATAATAGGTATGTCCTGTAAGAATGTAGGACAGAAAGTCACAATTCAGTTTTGAGATTATTGTCTCTGAACTAGAAAACACTAATTTTAAAAATAATTTTTTTGATTTTTTATTGAACTTTAATATGTTATTACTTTCTGATTTTTTTTCATTCATTAAATTTTAGTGACGTAACGAACCTCGCATTAGCCTTCAAAATATTTTTCATTTCTCAACCAATCAGAGAGCTTAATTGAATTCCCGGGGAAAATTAGCTCGTGCAGTGATTGTCTTCTGGTAATGATTCCCAGCTCAGATTCACAGGGGTGTAGACGTAAGTTAAAGAGGGAATTTTCAACCATGTGCGCGATTTTTTGGAAGTGGTCTCGGTGAGGAATCTCGCGCTATTTTATATGCTATAACTAGGGTATTGAAGAAAAAGTGTATAACAGTATTTTTAGGTAAGAAGTTCCCCCCTCCTATTTATGTATATATTTTGATTGACTAAAACTGGCTAGTTTCTGATCAGGGTTTGCATTGGATATTTAGCGGAAACTTTGAATATTTACGTATTGAGGCGTAATTTATTTAGAAAGCGGTTCGCTGGTTAAATGAGTTGAGTTTTTGTATAGTTCTTTGAACTGAATAAAAGTTGTCAGTTTGCGAATAACGAGATTCGATTAACTGTTCAGCTAGTCAGTTGTTAAGGTTAAAGTTATTTATAGATTGCTGGTTAAAGAAAGTAAAAGTTCGGGGTCATTATTTGTTGACATTCACGTGCGTGTCTCAAATCTATGACTTGAACTTAAAGTCGGTAAATTTAAGTATTGAAGCGCTAACTAGCGAGTTGTAAAGGCAAACCCTGAGCAGAACGGCAGAGTGAGTCGTAAGAGAGAAATTACAGATACTAAAACAATATATTTCTTTGTCTAGGAAACTATTATAGAGACTGCAGAATCAGACCATTGACTCACCAAAACTGTAACAAATTAAATGTGCAGCTGATTCATATATGTCTTGTTTAATAAATGTTGTACTTTACTGAATTATTTTATTACAGAGAAACGCCTTGTCCCTTGCCTGAATTGGTCTTTTGATTAAAAATTAATCCCGGTTACTCCCCTTTGTATTGGTATCACCCTAGATCTCGACCCCTTTCGATGAGCCGGCGTTCAGTGTTTCCTGATTACAGACCGTTTGTGAGAAAGCATATTCAGGACAGAACGAGTCTTATTTTGTTTTAACTTCCCTTCAGTAGTTTATTTTTTTGGTTCTTGTTAATTGTATATTGGTATACTGGTGGAAATAGAGAACTAGTTTTCGAAAGTCTTATGACGTATCTTTACATTTGTGGTGCCGTGCTTGAAACGTCCAAAATTGTTAGGTCGGGCTAGCTACTTTTGGTCCGTCGGTCTGTTGCCCCTTTATTCATTGTTTTACCCCAGGCTTATTTATAGTGTTTTAGTTTTTACCCTAGTACATACAAAAGTCTATACTAAAGCATAAGAGAGTTACTTTCTCGCCCAAACGTGATCGGGTTGAGAGCTATAACTCTACTCCTAAACGGCTTCAATCACCATAGTCCTCTTAAAAAGGCACCTATTCCTAGGTACGAGAGTACCTATCTGGGAGATCAGTATGACACTCCAGAGGTAACAAGAGCATGGGATGCTTTTGTGACAGTCCGGGATAAAAATAAAGATTTCACAAACGCGTATATCGTCACCACCGAGACCACTTCCGCTTTCTTATAAAGTCGCGCATATTTATTTTAGTTCAGATATTGGCAGGACTGTTGGCTTGGCTTTTGTGATGAGTCTTTGTAGCGTTAAAAAATTCAAAGACTCAGTCGCAAGGTGAAGTCCGACAGTTCTGGGATTTGCTAGCTATGATGTATGCTGCAGATATTTGCCGTACATTGAGGATAGGAATACTTCCTCCTAGGCGATTTAGAGATTATGTCTTTTATTAAACAGAATAAACTGAGCTGGACTGGGAATCCTGTCTTGTAGTTGTCTTGTCAGTTGTTTTATGTGTATATATTTGTTTTTATTTTCTTAGCCACCACTGCCACACCACTATTTTTTGTAAACTCCACATAATTATATAGAAATAACATAAGATAAGGTATATGGTCTGCTTGAGATGAAAGAAAAATTAAATATCCTATGATCTGTAATTGTAAATAGTAAAAAGATCAAAGGAATTATTTTAATTTGAAATGATGTATTTACTCCCGTTAACTAAGTAATTGGTTGTTTGTATTGATGTTGTATGGTCAAACATTGCCTGATGTCCATGCTAACACCCGATTGGTTTTTATAAAATTTGTATAAAAAAAAAGAAAGTTCCATCCCAAGCAAGACAAGTAATGAGAGGTATAATTAGTGCATTAATGATGGTATTGAAAGTATATTCAACTTTCTGAAAATAGATTTTTTTGTTGTTGTTTTTTTTAAAGTACAGAATGAAGGTTTCAACTATGAAATTTAATTTTTTTTTCTCATTACTTATATATTATGACCGATTCCTATTTAAAAGTCAATAATATATTTCAGATTTATTGCTGGTAAATTTGAATGAGAAATGTTTTTAGTTCTGATTAATAACATATATATAAATAGTTGGAACTTTCATCTATTATATATTTATAAGTAATAAGGGGTTAGGGTTCAACATCTGTTCGTGGTTTACAACGCTGGATAAATGGTGGATCGTGGTTTCTCCATAAACACGTCTGTGCGTCCTATCCGACACTTTAATCGTTTAACATCAAACCAATGAAATTATGCTTAAAATTCAACCGATATTCATACAATATTGTTGCTATATGCTATTGTAAAGGAAATTGTGTTTGAAAATTTCTGTGAATCTGTGAATAAATATTGCTGTAAAATTTCTATGGTGGAAATTCATTTCGTATAACTGAAGATTTATGCGTCATCAGAAAACTACCCAACAGTTTGCAAAACCACTTGGTGTTAGAGGATGTTATGGCCACAAATAGATTTTATGCGACAACCCATCCTGCTCTATGCGGTATATCACATTTAGAATTGAACTGTATCCAACATATTGGCAATTAATTGCTTTGTACAACATAATACGTATTATCAATCGTTTCAGTCTCAAACTGAGGTGATTGTCCAGAAGACAAAGCATCTAAACTTACAATACCAACACGTCTATATGTCTATATTTTTGTTGGTCTAAAACCAAAGAAATCGTTGCTGTTATACATTAATCCAGTATAAAAATAGACTCAAAATCACGTTAATAACTTTATTATGGTCTAAAACCATATAAATAGTTAAATTTTTGGGTTTGGATACCATCAAGTTTCATTGGGATGTCATATACCGTCTTGGAGTGGAAACTGCCACTTGCTGATGTTATACAGAAAGTTCGATTATCGTCAATAGAAATATATCCATTGTTTATCCTTTCAACTTGTGTCATTGGTTTGAAAACTCGACCTACAAATCTTGGAAGTGCTTTAGATCTTTAGCTTATTCAACGCCTGTGCTGATTATGTGTTTGGAGATGAACTTTTCGTAAGGAATCAGGTGTTAAACAGGGACACTTCTTTTCTTTTATTTTTTAAGAAAAACAAAAATGTAATAGATAATATTTCGGTTAATCGTGATTATTTTAAATAGTATTATTACAAATAGGAAGTAATGACATAGATAGCCATAATTTCAAAGTGAATATTTTTATAGATACTTTTAAAAACTTCTTAAGATATTTGGAGTCCAAAATGTAAAAATGGTTGTAATAGTTAAATTATTTCATAGATTGAAAACTCGAGTTTCAAGGTCTGTATATGCCGGTAGAAGAGCACAAATTAATCTGGAACTGGTAAATTTGGCAAAAGGAGAGTTTAAAGATTTTCTATTGTATTGGACACCAAAGAGGTTGAAATCAAAATTTGTATTGACAGAAGATGTTATCCATTTGATAAAAATCAAAATGAGGACCTATTATTATTCCTTAAAGAGAGCTGTTAAGGTTTCTCTTAGACATGTCTGTTTTGTAAGATAATAAATAAAAATAGGAGGACATTTTCTGTCACTTTACATAGATATATACATTGTTGGTGGTGGCTGAGATATATTTTTGTATCAATGTGGAGTAATATTTTTCAGCTTGTATAATTATTTGTATATTTCAGGAGGGGAGATGTTTAAATATTAGTTGAAAGTTCAGATTTCTTGCACACGACACCACAAAACAAGTTTAACATAGCAGCGCACGTTAACTTGCACATGGATTGTGCCAGATATGCGGACGTATCTCTTCTGTGGGAAAGGGGGTGATGTAACGTTTGTGGGTCACTTTATTTGGTTCATTTATTTATTTCATTATTAGTATTATAATTATTTTCCCAGAGAGATTTATTATTATTTTATTACTTTCTGATTTTTTTTCATTCATTAAATTTTAGTGACGTAACGAACTTCGCATTAGCCTTCAAAATATTTTTCCTTTCTCAACCAATCAAAGAGCTCAATTGAGTTCCCGGGGAAAATTAGCTCGTGCAGTGATTGTATTATGGTAATCATTCCCAGCTGAGATTCACAGGTTGTAGACGTAAGTTAAAGAGGGAATTTTCAAAAATGTGCGCGATTTTTTGGAAGTGGTCTCAGTGAGGAATCTCGCGCTATTTTATATGCTATAACTAGTGTATTGAAGAAAATGTGTATTACAGTAATTTTAGGTTTAGAAGTTCCCCCTTCTATTTATGTATATCTTTTGATTGACTATAACTGGCTAGTTTTTGTATATTTAGCGGAAACTTAGAATACTTACGCATTTAGGCGTTATTTAGATTGATTGATTGTTGGTTGCTTAACGTCCAGTGGCAAATATTTCATGCATATTCAGGACGAGAACAAATTAACAATAAATACAAAAGGTAGGTTCTGTAATAGGGGCGTCTGGGATTAAGGTCGGAGAAATTTAGACTACCACGGGAAATGAGGGTATATTGGATAGGGACAGAAATGTAGCCATGCAGCAGGTCACCTACGGACCCCTCAAAGAGTAAATTTATTTAGATTGATTGATTGATTGTTGACTGCTTAACGTCCAGTGGCAAATATTTCATGCATATTCAGGACGAGAACAAGTTCACAATAAATACAATAGGTAGGTTCTGTAATAGATTAAGGGATTAAGGTCGGAGAAATTTAGACTGCCACGGGAAATGAGGGTATATTGGATAGGGACAGAAATTTAGCCTTGCAACAGGTCACCTACGGACCCCTCAAAGAGTTGTTGCAAGGGTTCTTAACGTGCATAGAGCGTGGCACTCTCTTTACACGAGGCATCGGATTTAACGTCCCCATTCTGACCGGACGAATTTATTTAGATTGATTGATTGATTGTTGGTTGCTTAACGTCCAGTGGCAAATATTTCATGCATATTCAGGACGAGAACAAGTTCACAATAAATACAATAGGTAGGTTCTGTAATAGATTAAGGGGTTAAGGTCGGAGAAATTTAGACTGCCACGGGAAATGAGGGTATATTGGATAGGGACAGAAATTTAGCCTTCCAACAGGTCACCTACGGACCCCTCAAAGAGTTGTTGCAAGGGTTCTTAACGTGCAAAGAGCGTGGCACTCTCTTTACACGAGGCATCGGATTTAACGTCCCCATTCTGACCGGACGAATTTATTTAGAAAGCGGTTCGCTGGTTAAATGAGCTAACTTATGAGTTGAGTTTTTGTATAGTGCTTTGAACTGAATAAAAGTTGTCAGTTTGCGAATAACGACATTCGAATAACTGTTCAGCTAGTCCGAGGCAGTTGTTAAAGTTAAAGTTATTTATAGATCGCTGGTTAAAGAAAGTAAAAGTTCGGGGTCATTTGTTGACATTCACGTGCGTGTCTCAAATCTATTACTTGAACTTAAAGACGGTAAATTTAAGTTTTGAAGCGCTAACTAGCGAGTTCAAAATGCAAACTCTGAGCAGAACGGCAGAGTGATTCGTTTGAGAAAATTACAGATGCAAAAATATTTTATTTCTTGCTCTAGGAAACTATTATAGAGACTGCAGCATTAGACCATTGACTCACCAAAACTGTAACAAATTAAATGTGCAGCTGATTCATACACGTGTTGTTTAATAAAAGTTGTACTTTACTGAATTGTTTTATTATAGAGAAACGCCTTGCCCCTACCTGAATTGGTCTTTTGATTAAAAATTAATCCCGGTTACTTCCCTTTGTATTGGTATCAACCTAGATCTCGACCTATTTCGATGAGCCTGCGTTTCAGTGTTTCCTGATTACAGACCGTTTGTGAGAAAGCATATTCAGGACAGAACGAGTCTTATTTTGTTTTAACTTCCCTTCAGTAGTTTATTTTTTGGTTCTTGTTAATTGTATATTTGGTATACTGGTGGAAATAGAGAACTAGTTTTCAAAAAGTCTTATGACTTATCTTTACATTTGTGGTGCCGTGCTTGAAACGTCCAAAATTGTTAGGTCGGGCTATTTACTTTTGGTCCGTCGGTCTGTCGCCCCTTTATTCCTTGTTTAATCCCAGGCTTACATGTATTTAAATTGTTTTAGATTTTACTCTAGCACATACGAGTCTATACTTTAGTATTAGTGTGGGATTGTACTTCATATTTGAGTGGAAATATACTGAGAGATTCATATAGAGGTGTAGTTTATTTCTTGACTACTACCAGCACGACTGAGTTTGGGATTGTGATTTCTCTTGTAAACCGATACCGCCAGATCCCTGTATATTGGTGGCGATCCAGATTATTATTCCTGTTGGTCTCTATAGTCCAATACTATGGTAGCCTGACTACGGTCAAGGTCAAAGGTTAGGGCCTGTTTGGCCATAAGAGCAGTCTAGGTCCTCTTTATCCACCATTGAAGAAAGTTTCTAGCAGACACTCCTGACTGAATCTCGAAGAGTACTGAACTTCAGACACAATTAGTTCCGGAACACACATTTTAAATCACTTATAAACCGGAGGCATGGAGCGGTAAAAATAATACCTAATAAAACTAAAATATTCCTGTCGGGCAGAATTATAATAGAAGTCCTAGAGCGAAAGCATAGGCCGAACCCTACCCTAAATTTAGACTGAAGGAAAACAGTTGGGTTGCTGTCTAGTAGATATTAAGTTAAGGTCGCGTATACAGTACCCCAGTTTCAATAGTGGCCAGCCGTGATGAAGGTCGGGGAAATTTAGACTACCACTGAAAAATGAGGGTAAATTGGATAATAATATAATAAGACCTCACATTTTGTCCAGATCTTTAAGTAAGGTCTTGGGAGTAATGAACAACAGCCAAGCGTGGCGAAGCAAGGTGAAGCAATTCAAGGATCGGACATAATTTCATGTCAGAAGAAATTAAGTCCAAATTGTACTCATCAAAACAATGCCGCAGAATGCCTAAGTACTGCAATTGCAGATCTGTTTGAATTCTTTTTGGTACGTTTGGTAAACTTTTGATTTGGAAAAAGCTACCCAAATTTTTCTTGAAAAGTTAAATTTGAAAAAGACAACCCTGCAATAAGCTGATATGCTTTCCTTCGTACTCACAACGACAAAATTATTTTCCATTAAAGCTGACATCCTAGTTACAGTAAGAACGTACTGTCGTGCCGATATAGTACGCAGTAATGGGAAGGTGTACTTTGAGACAACTCACATGAAACAAACTGTAGAAACAGGACAAATACATCAAGCAAACAATGTTATATCACTGTTGCAGAGAAAAAATACAAGCGAAAGTTTAGCGTTTCTCGGGAATTTCAATAATAAATTTCGAAGTACGCCATCAAGTACACTGCAATCAATGAAACATTAGAACTGGAAGAGAGGCTTTCCTCTGTATTTATCTAATCTGGTTTATTATTCAATTAAATACGTTTAATCAAATAAACTGAATGTTCGAGATATTCATTATCTTTGTCATTCAAGACTAAACTTTCCGCACAATCCAACGACAAATTTATTTTTCATTTACACCTAAGAGACTAACCGGGAAAGTTGACCTTAGATGGATTTGGCTAATTTTAAGTACCTTTGAGTTATTTAGCTCTTCAAATGTTTCGGTTCTGATGCTCCCACGGCTGTGGGCGTTTTTGATGATGGTAAATCCTGAAAAAGCCCTTCGGACACGTGCAATAAATGAGGGGGCGGACATGGGGTACCTTTCTTGTCCTCAAACACGAAAAACTAATGTACAGGACGCTCATTTTCATAGAAATTGATCAATTGACTTCGTTTTTTATGGCTCGTCCCCGTCTTGTCCTTTCACAAGATAGAAGTGTTGATTCTTCTGCTTCATGATCCCCAATTACTTTTCACTGACTGTTAAGCTGTCTGTTTGCATTGATTTTCTTAGTCTCTTTTAAATGTCTTCGTCTAAAGTGTAAACCTCAAGACTAAACAAGGGTTGATGTGAAATTACTTTCAACAGGGCGTCAACTGGTATGTCTCTATGTGCCTTTGTAAAAATTAAGCCCGCTTTCTTCTTTATACAACATAACTTTGCAAAGTGTTGAGGTGTCAAAGAGCAAAAAAAAAAAAGAGGCTATTATGAAAGGGCCTTCTTTCAGAAAATTAGAAAGATTGAGATTCGCTCTCTCAAAATGAAAAATCAATTGAAAAGACATAAAACTAAGATTGAGATAAATAACTTCACAATACATAAACGTTACTTTATTAGGTTTTTTTATTTTTTTTGTCAATCCAGGATTGTTTTGAATAGCTTCTCATTTCACAAGTACTTCGGTCTTATCGTTTTTCTTCTTCCTTTCTTTTAGGATCTTTTTAATGGCATATCTAAGAATAAAAAATCTTAAAGTTAATCACATGTGAGGCAGATCAAACCAAGTTTTTAAAAGAACATACAAGTATTATTTTCAAAACCATACTTGGATTAAGATTCTATTAAAATTCCCTAGTACTACTTGTACTTTGGCTTTTTTCAAATGTGCTTGAAAGACTTTACTTTGAAGTCTTTTGATTATCTGTCAATATATCAATACATGTAGCTGATAGAGGTGTTTCTTGTCTTGATACAGGCCTTGACACAGTTTCTTCAGAAACTATTGAGCATGGTGTGCGAGATCTAGGAGTTATATACCGATACTGTGATGGAGAGATAAGCGAAGGAAGCTAAACTGTCACTCCTTTACCGTCTGGTTCATTCATAACATTTTTGCAGTCTTCTTCTGCTATTACCATAAAGAATTCATCTGGCTCATCCAGTTCACTGATGATGTCAGTGTATAAGTCAATCCACTCCTCAACTTCTGTAGTATAATACTGGAGGGAAAAATCCCCTTTTAATCAATACTTATCTCTCACTGTCTTTTAAATACTTTCTACAGAGAGTTCACAGGTTAACTTCTTTGTCCTTCTACGCCCTTTTCTTGTTCTAAAAGCCGTTTTGTATTCATTTAATGTACTCTGCAACCTAAGAGCATACTCAATTTGAACCTATTTCAATATTGCTTTATGGCTTACCAACATTGTTTTAAATATCAAATGAACAAAATTATGTCCACTTATAATAAATGCAAGCCCCTCTAACTGTCATAAAAAATGTCCCCCCCCCCCCCCCCCCAGGGTGACTGGGGAATATAAATGTGGTCACTACAGGTCTTCGTCCAACCGGTAGTAAAACCCTTGCCAAGGTGGGGCGTCCGTTTGGCTGTGCGGGATGTATCAAGTACGCAGCCACGTCCGGACAGAATGGGGACGTTAAATCCGATGCCTCTTGTAGAGAGAGTGTCACGCTCTCTGCACGTTTAGAACCCATGCAACAACTCGTTGAGGGGTCCGTAGGGGGCCTGTTGCAAGGCTAAATTTCTGTCCCTATCCAATATACCCTTATTTTCCCGTGGCAGTCCAAATTTTCCCGACCTGAAACTTAGTTGACCCCTTTAACCGGACCTACCTATTGTATTTATTGTTAATTTCTTCTCGTCCTGAACATGTATGAAATATTTGCCACTGGACGTTAAGCAACCAACAATCAATCAATCAATTAATCATAAAAAATGTCCAATCAATGCAAAGCAAAATAAAAGGGAAAAAAATCCATTACCATAAGAATAAAAACATCTTGGTTCTTGTTTGTAAAAGTTTATATTTTTTTCCCATTTTACAAGAAGTGGATCTGTGCCATGAGTACGTTCCCGTGAAAATGATTGACCTGACAGAAAAGTTAGATGTATTTGCTGGTTGCTGATCCCAAGAAGAAAAGGCGATTCACTGGTTGTTTGACTTTCAGCATCATTAATTTTTACACTGCTAGAATATTCTTGGGGAAATATTTTCATGAAGTTTTATTTCCTTTTTAGTTTGGACAGCCACTGTGTACATTAATGCATCCCCTTTATAATCATCAACGCTTTCCGAAGAATATACTTCAAATTCCGTCTTCTCAATTGCATTTTGTGTGGTAGTGTCCAGCCTTTCAACTAGGGATCACTCATGTTACTCCTTATGAGCACTTGTCCTATAGCATGAAGCCAGCAATGCATTTGTTCAGGAGATAAGAAAAATACGGTACATTATGCAGATTCTGTATATAATGGTAGATCTATCTTTTCAAATGGTATTACTATTTTATTGTCCATCTTTTGTTCCTTATAAGGTGTTTATTTTTATTTTGGCTCCAGTTTCTTTGGATTGTTCGTGTGCATTAGCTCTTTCATTTTCGTTGTTGGTCGCATCAATTCTTTTATCTCTTTTTCAATTTCCAATATTCATTGGGGGAAAGCGGCTGTACGTAACTTCCGTTACGCACGGCCCAATATGGCAGATGACCATACCGGTAGGATTTTATACTTCCTAAATAATCTGATCAAAAGCATTGTTGGGAGACAAAATTGGTAATTGTCTGTATGATATGTAGGACAACACGAATATCAAGCGTTTTGGAGATAGAATAACGTAATAATGGTTTTATACGACGGTAAAAAAAAACAAGAAGTCGTACGTAACTTTGAAGGTAGTCGTTCGTAACGTGAAGTAATTTTATAGAACGGCTGTTCGTAACGTTAAAAGAGCTAAACTAAGCATAATGTGTACATAAAGTATGCGACTTAATGACATTTATTTTGGAACAAAAAAATTTGAAATTTGAACTTTTACTACAACAAAATGTAATCATCGAAATGTTGTATTGCAATTTTATTTAACAAGTAACAAAAAGACATTTTACTGAATAAAAATAGAGGGATGAATAGATATCAGGCATATAATACGTATGGCAATACAAACATACATATAAGAAAATATTGCCGTCCCAATAGACATCTAGAAATAAATATTCAAAAGTATTTGTAATTTTTATTTGACGCTATATATGTCGTGTAAAACCTTTTTTTAAATAGCATGTAGTTGGATATTGAATAAAGTTAAATCAAAATAAAATTCAAAAGATACAGAATCACCATTTACTCATTTGTTAATTTTTTCTTCTCATTAAGAAATAAATTATGTATAATTCTGCATCTGTTGCTCTTTACTCTATAAAACTCCGTCAAGAAATAACCCAAATATACTCATTCATTGGATAAAAGAAACGTTACATAGAAAAAAACTGGAATATTTATAGAATAAGTAATCGAAGAATTCAAATATAGAAACATATTCAACGAGTGACCGAACAACACATTAATTCACGAATGCGCGTAGTGCACGAGTTAATTATCAGTTTTGTTCGTTCACGAGAAACGTAGTTTACACAACATGATATTTTTACGATTTAATCTTAACCCAAAATTAGAACGAATATCTTTATCTATCAGAGAGTAAGCAAGTTTCGACCTGATTATATCATTTGCTGTGTTGGGATTCGCCATTTCAAGTTGTAAAAAAGATAA
The DNA here is from genome assembly GCF_021869535.1 of Mytilus californianus. Taxonomy (NCBI): domain Eukaryota; kingdom Metazoa; phylum Mollusca; class Bivalvia; order Mytilida; family Mytilidae; genus Mytilus; species Mytilus californianus. The sequence continues at coordinate 5,118,462 of NW_026262673.1, forward strand.
TGGCTTCATCAAATAAAATGGTACTTCAGCCTGAAAAATATTGCTATTGTAGTACCGTCAGCAAATTGATTAAATTTTGATAAAAATATATATATTTTTAAAATTTGATACACCAGAGATTTCAAAATTATGTGTCACTAACCAGAAAATTCAAACACTGGAAACACAAAACAAAAAGCGGAATCTATCAAACATGTTAATGTTAATGTCCATTTTATCCACAGTATAAGTGGTATCTTGTAACGGCCACCACAGCCGGCCCAAGAACACAGTTATTTCGTAGTGCATTTCTTTTAGACAATAAATTCAAATAAAAAAATCGCACCTGCTCTATCTCAAAAAGATTTTTACAGTGTAGTGTATACTACTATTGATACAAATAATATCAAAATTATAGAAACTTCTACCAGCTCTAACTCAAAATATTGACAATTCTGTGTTAAGGGGGGCTAAAATTCAGTTTGACAGCTTCAGACATTCTAATTGTTGACCTTTTTTAACTGGACCAAATCACTACTTAACATAAAGATTCAGCACCCAAATTTTTTTAACATGTAATTTCATGACAAATACAATACCACAAGAGAACTTATTGACTACAAAACTTTATAATAAACATCAACCATTTAATAAATTTACCCCCAAGGGTGACTGGGGAATAGAAGTATGGTCACCATTGGTCTTCCTCTGACCGGCAGTAGAACCCTTGTCAAAGTGGGGCGTCCGTTTGGCTGTGCGGGATGTACAAATTTGCAGCCACGTCCGGTCAGAATGGGGCCGTTAAATCCGATGCCTCGTGTATAGAGAGTGCCACGCTCTATGCACGTTAAGAACCCTTGCAACAACTCTTTGAGGGGTCCGTAGGTGGCCTGTTGCAGGGCTAAATTTCTGTCCCTATCCAATATACCCTCTTTTTCCGTGGCAGTCTAAATTTCTCCGAACTTAATCCTGGAAGCCCCTATTACAGAACCTACCTATTGTATTTATTGTTAACTTGTTCTTGTCCTGAATATGCATGAAATATTTGCCACTGGACGTTAAACAACCAACAATCAATCAATCATTCAATAAATTTGCATGTGTTATGAGTATGTACAAGGTACATGTATCGTAGATGACAAAAGTAGCAAACAACAAATAATTAGAAATGAAAACTTTAATATAACTACTTGTTCACATTTTGAAAGGACTGTAGTATTAAGGTAAGATTAAGTTCAAATCTTAGTATGGACAAGCGAGAAAAACTTAAAATACCTGTTCACGACAGTTTGTCATCATAATATGTTAGATACAATAAATTTCATATTGACAAATGAGGCCGAAGATATGTGTTAACAGTATAGGCCCCACCATATTATACAACAGAAACAACCAAACATGCTGTAGCTGCATACCTAATTACAAATCGTATAGGTGGTCACAAAAAGAATATCAAAACTAGAGAGACAAACATAATTAAGAATTGTTTACCTTTATCCCTGTTTGAGGTGTCGAATATAGGGTTCTTAAAGTTTACAGACGAGATTCCATCTACAAAACACATTATTTTGCGGGTGTATATAAATTCAATGAAATCCTACAATTGTTAACACCCATTCATTACAACTGCTGGCAAATTACAAGAACACAGAAACGTGACCGAAAACCTCATATACCAAAAAGAATAGCCTGATTTTTTTAACTAAATTTCTTTTCCAAATTTGTGACCATAAGTATATAAATCTGATTAGAAAAATTCTGAAAAAGTTGTAAATGGGCTCGCTTTTCAAAAGGTCATAAGTCCTAAGTTTGATCGTAACTTCTTATCATTCGATACAAATTTTGACCGATCTTGACTCACAAGTCCTTTGATTAAACATAACCCTAGTTCCTTTGAGCTTTTTATTAGTTATGTGAAACTGTTTCAAGAGAAACAATTAGCAGATGAATCAAAACTGTTATGTCCAAATCGGGATAATTTTAAAATTATTTCTTCACATAGCACGAGGTCCACTATTGTTTTGAAGGCTTTCCATAATCTTATCTCTGTGGAATGTATATTACGTAGAACTGGCTGGACCGGTGAAAAGACTTGCTAAGTTTTATAAGAAGTCGATCAAGTCAGATGAACAACGAGCCCGTCCCCGAGTCTGTCCATCAGATAAAAACTTTTGAAATTTGCTGTTACTGATAGGTGTAATACCACCATTGATTTTCCCCTATTAGTCTTAGTTAAATTTGCACTTTTATAAAAAATGTGCAGAATTTATCTTTGTTTCAAAAAAAGAAATACTAGGTATGAGTAAAGTTTTATCCTGTCCAGTACTATAGAAAAAATTTCACATAATGCTTCATTGCATATAAGAAAATAACCATCACTGGAAGTTAACCAATCAAATTTTCACCCTTTCTCTTCCTGTGTTCAAGCTTAAGTAACCATGTAACCTCAAGTTTCCGAAATATTCTATAGAAACACCAAATAAAAAATAATAATGGTGCTTTGAAACACCCAAAGTATATGTCTATGACACAGATTTGTTTACTGCAATGAAACTGTCAAATTAAAGGGAATATTTTTGTTCAACCCTTTTTCGTATACAACCGGATGTGATTTAGTGGTATTTTTTTTAATCTTTATTATGATTTAGTGGTATAAAATCTAAAAGAAATGAAATATATGTACACCACATCAATGAGTGTAGTAATGCCCTTTACCGTCAGGCGTCAAACTGTTGAACATATTAGCCTGATTGTACATGATTCTTTCTTCGAATAATGCGAATGCACAGAATTTGTGGCATCAGAATTAGCAGACTTAGCAGTGACAGGGAATTTTGTAGTGAGTGTAATGCCCTACAATGTGTAAAAGGATGATAATGAAGATAAAAAGTTTAAATATGTGGTGCATTGAATCATATCAGTAGATTAATGAGGGTGGTAATGGGGGTACCTTCATGACGAATAACGGTAAAAATTCTTGCCAAATGACCATAACGGTAATTTTTGGTGCATGACGATATAATGTAATTTCTTTTAGACGATAAAAAAATCGACGGATTTTGACGAATCACGCTATTTTTCCCCCAAAAAAAATAACGGGTTACATCATAGTACAATTATTTAATACAAATTAGGTGGGCTGTCCCGTATGTAGCTGTAATATATTCCTTGAATCTTTGTAATTTGAGCTTTTTTAAATGAAAAATATGTGCCGTTTAAATCCAGAATATAACTGTTTTCATTATTAGAAAATAATTTGGTAGCTAATGGTCCTTGCTTTCAATAGCACAACTCATAGGCTAATCCTGTTTTTGAATTCAATTCTGATTTCTGAAGTAGGCCCTGACCGATATAATTTCAGTCGGATATTCTGGTTTTTATTTCCATTTAGTATTTTTATAATGGGCTCTCTGTATTTCTTTAATAATCCTATTGTGAAGAACTCAAGGTCATCTAGGGGAGTGTTTCCAAGGAAATTCATTTGCAACAACTCATTGAGGGGTCCGAAATGACATGTGATGTGCAAGGCTGAAGTTCTGGCATTATCTAAGTTTTCCTCATTTTCCAGTGGTAGTAAAAATTTTCCTGCTCTGTATCCTAATCTCGCATTTTATTTCGTAATGCTAAACAGAATAATTATATGTTTTACCAGAAGCTAGTTATGTATTTCGTAGGAAAGATGCAGCTGCCAAATGCAAATATTGGAAGGTAGATTACACTAGTAACACCACCTGTGTCATTACGCAATTGGCAGTCCAAATGAAGCAGTATATGTCTGCAGAATAAGAAGTGGAACACATATTTTAAAACGAAACACACTCGGGCGAGATTTGCCTATTCCAGCAATAATACCCTTAAGGTGTACATCACAAGAGACTGACTATTCTCCTGATTTACTGTTAACTAATTTTTTTTCAAATACTGGCCAAAATTTCTTGAGAAAGAACTTGATTGTTGTAGATGTTTCATAAGTAAATTGCTCTTGCGTGACAATAATTGCAAGAACCCAAGTAACATAGCACGACATTTTGGATACATTATGTCAAATATATAGTACAGCAATTAGCTGCATTAATGCAGCTGTCAATCTGCTTCCTTGACATTTAATGACAGTGTCATCATCAGAAAAGAAAAAGAAAAAAAACCAGGTCTGTTATTCACAAAAGTGCATGCCTAAGGGTTCTCTAAAAGGTGATCACCCACAGACTGTGAGCAATCTGGTTTTAAATGCTCCTGTAGTTTGAAGTAATGTGTATTTCCCTAAAGTGTTCAATGGCTGACCTGGACCTACCACACACAATTGGGGAAGGGACCTTTCATTTTCTGGACTATTCTTTCTGCTTGTTGCCTCGGTACTCGTCTGCCGATGTGTTTTGTTTTTGTACCAATGGTTGGCTGGGTGCTCTTTTTGAATCTCGCGTCTCATTAGCAGTACATAGGTCAACAGATTTAGAAACCCGAGTACAATACTAGTATTTGGCACAAAGGGCCAACTCGTTGTAAAATCAGTAAATATTTAAGCTCCCATAAATTATGTCATTATTAAATATATCTAAGTGTTACATTTACCCTGATGATCTGGGCGTCACTGATGAGTCTTGTGTGGACGAAACGAGCATCTGGCGTATCAATTATAAGCCTGGTACCTTTGATAATTATATATAGCCTGCATGTTTTGTCCGTGGAACCCTTTGCGGTTCACGAAGAACGGTTCATCGTGTACAGGTGTCTGGATCCTTACGTAGGTGCCATCTATGCAACATATTACGCCTGGAAAGCCACCATTTTCATGAAAACCTTTTTAACCTCTCGTGTGCTGTCCTCGGATGGCCATTTAATAAAAGTGCCTGCTTTCGAGGAAAGCACTGTCGAAACTCTGGTAATGCATCGGCTGACAGTTGATTTACTAGTATCTACCCCAACCGTGTCTCCAACCACTTGCATAAAATTCCAGGTTGCAAAATATCTCCGAGCAATACGTACCTGTTCGATGGGAATACATAATTTCATGTATAAATAACAGAAATTATAAATGCAAAACAAATAACAGATGGGACTTTTGGTGTGCAGGGCTAGGAAAATTCAAAAGCTCACACACATTAAACGCATGGACAACAACTGTCATATTCCTGACTTGGTACAGGCATTCTCTTATGTAGAAAATGGTGGATTAAACCTGGTTTTATAGCTAGCTAAACCTACCTCTCACTTGTATGACAGTCGCATAAAATTCCATTATATTGACAACGATGTGTGAACAAAACAAAGAGACATAATAGGTAAAAATGTCAAAAATAGGGGTACAGCAGTCATCATTGGTTCAGGAATGCACTGAACTGTCACCAGTAGTACTATCTACAAAGAAATAAAATAAAAAAAATTATACTAGGCAAGCATGAAACTACAACTGATTATACTGCAAAATATGTCAATTTTACTGCCATCAGCTCCATTTTCTGAATGTATAAACATATGCGTATATTTTTTTTTCTGTTTACGAACAGTAAAAATACAAAGCATTTCTGTTAGCGACATCATGATGAGCCGAGGCACAGAAATCGGACCGTTGCACTCGTATGCATAATTTTTAGCACACAAAAGTGATTTTCATGTGCAGTATAGAAACAATATACAAATACTTTAAGATAATTTAAAAGGTATCGATTTCCTTTCGAAACAGTCCATCAAAGCTCGCCACGGCTCGCAATTCCTCCGGTTTCTATAGCTCTCATGTTATCAGACAATACATAGTCAAACTATCCATACATGCTATATGAAGGGTTAAAGACTGAGCAGCTGACCACTTTCATATATATATTTATCAACACAATATTCAAAACGCAAATGTACAATGCTTACTGCAGATAATTTTATATCATGTATATTATTCAAAAAGCACAGATAAGGATTTTGACCATAGATACCGTTTCACAAATTTACATACTCTACCATCTGAATTATTCAAAGTCATGCATTATTGAAAGCAGCACCGCTTACTTGTTTGTCGAGGCATGCCACTGCTAGATTTTAAACTCTTCAATTTTCTCCTTTTTGTTGAACATACCTGCTCTTCTTCTTCTGGAAATGTAAGGAAAATTATATTCACTATTCATCAAATGGTCTTTTACTCATCATTGCATTCTATTATCTTGATAACTGAATTTTCTTGTGTGAAGAATCATGGATATTGTAAGTGATCAAGAATACAAAAATAATATTGTGCGCATGAATATTCACACAGAACTCTTAGGAGACTACAAATAGTAACGAATAACAAGAGAAGCTCAATTGTATATGTTTGTTAAGATGTACTGTTTACGTGTAATTGGATGTGTGCATATTTATAAACTTTTTTGAATGGCGTGTTTTGGGCTTATTTGCTGTTCCGTTACTTATTTTTAATATTATCAGACAATACAAATTACCCATACATGCTATATGAATTCTTCTGATCAATTTAGCGCACAATGCACAAAAAGGTTATTTTTTTTGTTCATTCAGTAAAACAAGAAAATGCGCACTAATACCCCGCTCGCACTATCATTTTTCTGTGTTTAGGGAAACATGAAAATTGGGTCAAAACCCTAAAATAGTTAACAAGATCACATCCTAATGAACATATGTACTAAGTTTCAAGTTGATGTGACTAAAACTTCATCATACACTAAAATGTACCTTGACATAAAAACTTGAAACTGATACAGGACAGACGAACACAGGAAAAGGTAATGCCACATCTAACATAGACGGAGCATAAAAATGTATGTCACTGGTTTTCTGAGGGTAAACCGAAAAAAATGCTCTGTTTACCGATTTGTCTACGGAAAAAAAGTTAGTATTATTTTATTTCAGTCATTCAAAATTTTATAATCTTTATCGTCCTCTTCATCCCCATTATGGTCATTAATTTTGTTTTCCCTAACACAGTCCTTTTTTTCCATTCAAACTTTGATATTGACCTAGGATGTCTTCAGACACATCACTTTCATTCCCATTGTCACTATTATCATGTTCCTTTAATGTTTTCAGTAATTTTTTTGTAGTTGTACAATCTTTATACAACAAGTTTTAAGTAATGGCAATGCTTCTGTTCATGCTGCATAATGGTTTGCTCATCCTCCTCTTTGGCAACTTTCCTATTTGTTTCCTTTTGTTCAATTTCAGATTCCTCTTTGATGTCCTTAATTCTTCTCAACTGTGATTTGATGTCATTTTGAGACCTATTTACTCTTTCTGTAACTTATCATGTTGTCTTGTAATTTTCAATGTAGGTTTGCCCCCTTTTCTCTAGTGCAGCAATCAAGGAATTAACCTCTATGACATCTATGCTTGCATCTACATCATTATAGCGGTCCCATGCTGCCTCAGCTATGCCAATAACAGTTGTTTTGTTTTGACATCTTATGGCTGGATCTTTTATTAATTCTTTGAACTTGGAGTTCATGAATTCCATTTTCTTCCTCCTAAGTCCATAAACTCTTAAATTTCTGAAGCAGTATGCACGCTGATCTTTTTAGATTTTGGCACTTTGTCTTCATCAAATGGAGATTGTAGCCAACTTTGTATTCTGGTAATTAAAAGAAATCATATAAAGTAAAATAAATTGTATTTCTTTCCTGCAGAACAAAGAAACAATTAGTACACACTATATACATGGTAACCCCGTATGGTATTGAAGGTACAGGGAAGGATTATAATTCCTAACCAGTGACATTGTGCTATATTAACAATTTTAAGATAAAATACATCTATGTGTTTCTGATATAAATTCAAGATTACTTCTACCAAATACATTTTTTAAAACTTCTCATCAGTTTCATATGCAACTCATCTGAACAATTTTCATGTAAATATGAAAAAATTACAAATGAATTATTAATCAGGCTGAATTTTAAATCCGTCATTTTACCTCTTTAAGACAATAAGATAAAATAGTCCTGAAATGTAAATTATTTGTTGGATTCTTATATTCATGGATTAGCTCACCCACAAAAACCATGACAATTTGTACCCTACAAATAAAAGTACTTTCACATTTTCACATTGCTAAAATACTTACCAGAATTTGCAAAAAGGTACACATTAATATCCTTTATTCCAACCTTTTTTTTTTTGTATGGTCACCATTGGTCTTCCTCCGACCGGCAGTAAAACCCGTGCTAAAGTGGGGCGTCCGTTTGGCTGTGCGGGATGTACAAATTTGCAGCCACGTCCGGTCAGAATGGGGACGTCGTTAAATCCGATGCCTCGTGTAAAGAGAGTGCCACGCTCTTTGCACGTTAAGAACCCTTGCAACAACTCTTTGAGGGGTCCGTAGGTGACCTGTTGCAAGGCTAAATTTCTGTCCCTATCCAATATACCCCCATTTCCCGTGGCAGTCTAAATTTCTCCGACCATAATCCCTTAATCTATTACAGAACCTACCTATTGTATTTATTGTGAACTTGTTCTCGTCCTGAATATGCATGAAATATTTGCCACTGGACGTTAAGCAACCAACAATCAATCAATCCAACCTTTTTCCTTACTTCAGAATTGACCAGATATTTCAGTGCTGGAACCACCTCTTTATGACAAATAACAGGTACCTTAGTACATTCTGTATCATAAAACTATGGTTTTAAGAACCTTGGAAATGCAGAAACTAGCTGGGTTCATACTCATTTTGTACCATTCAATGTATATTTACAAAGACCTTCTTCAACCCAGCACGCATATCATATAACTTCTCTGGCAATATGACCATTTTTATGAATCTGCATTTTTGTGACGTTCTTACTGACAAAGAAGATCATCACACCAATTAATTTATTTTACCCCTAAGGGTGACTGGGTAATAGTAGTATGGTCACCATTGGTCTTCCTCCGAACGGCAGTAAAACACTCGTTAAATCAGATGCCTCAGGAAAAGAGAGTGCCACGCTCTTTGCACGTTAAGAACCCTTGCAACAACTCTTTGACGGGTCCGTAGGTGACCTGTTGCAAGGCTAAATGTCTGTCCCTATCCAATATACCCTCATTTCCCGTGGCAGTTTAAATTTCTCCGACCTTAATCCCAGACTCCTCTAATACACAACCTACCTATTGTATTTATTAATTTGTTCTCGTCCTGAATATGCATGAAATATTTGACACTGGACGTTAAGCAACCATCAATCAATCAATATTTTATTTTGTGTCTATTTTTAATAAATTTTAATATATATATTTAGTACAATATAGATGAGACTTTTGGTTCATTTAAGACTGGTTTGTCTGTCCATTGTCCGTTTATTGTCATTATTTGGTATCCCCCATCTGTCTCTTTGTCGGTCTTCCTTTTGATTTTCATATTTTGATGTACATGTACTTATTGAAAACAATTATTGAACAGTATTTTATGACCTTAGCAGATTTGTCTCTTTTTTGTTGATTGCTCAACAAACATAGGCGCCATATAAAAGATTGTTGATTGTGATTGGCTAAACTTTGATAAACTTCTTCTCAAAAATCTCTCAAGGGATCAAAACGAAACTTAAAATAGATATCTTCCTATCAAGATGCAGAACAAATGGTGTTACGTTGGTGCCAATTTAGTTTTGAAATGAGTGCCAACGAAGGTCAAATTTAATATATAAACACTAAAGAAAGTTGCATTTTGTATCATATTTCACTTTTTAATGATGTTATATGCAAATAATTTATGCATAAATAGTGTTATTCATTCTTATATTCAAACTGAAAACTAAGTTAAAAATGTTCTCTAAACTATCGAAATTGTTGATCGACGCTTCAACTCAAAATTCACAAAAAAAATATAATAAGAACTAAGTGTTTACTGTGTGAAAACAAATCTTGGAATGAAGAAAAAAGGTATGATATTTAACAAGTAAATGAAAGAGAGTAGAATTCAACTGATAATCCAACAAGAAAAGTTATGACAAACTTAGGATGACGAAAATAAAGTTGCAATTAAACAAATTAAACTCGTTAAGAGCAGAAAAATAATAAAATCTTGCAAGAATGTAAATTTCTTTCTCAATTTATGCATAAATAATGTTATTTATTCTTATGTTCAATACTGAAAACTAATTAGAAACGGTAATACAATATATCTAGAGATAAGCCAAACATGTTATCTGGGGGATTGGGCCTGATCAAATCAACATCAAACTACAACAAACTACACCTAAGGTAAGTTTTGCTTAATTTGTTAATTTAGTAAGTCCAATCTACCAAGAATAACTTGATTGAACAATTGATCACTTGACACAAATCAGAACGAGGTTGATCCTTTCATAAGCAAATTATATTATTTGTTTGTTGGAAAATTTATTCAAATTATTTTGTAATTCTGTGAAGTTTCAGGACAATGAATTTAATTTGAGATATATGTGATTTTAGGAACTAGATATCTTTAAAATACGGTATGAAATAACATAGAACAGATGTATTCTTTGTTAACGAAGTCGGCAATATCGAGGGCACATGTTTTTACACGACATTGGCCGAGGAATTTACAATACAGCCGATTCAAGTAGAAGATTTTAATATCTTTGAAAACCAAACAGTTATTGTGAATGAAGATGGTTCTCTTCAAATTATTGGAACTCCATCGGATAATGCGGGAAGACCTAGTGCTATTTCTATGTTTTCTGAGAAAATTAAAAAAAAGGACAATTGTTTGAAATTCTGAAACCTAAAATCTAAAATTCATTTCCTGAATTTGTGTTATATATTGAAACAATAGGATTCATTTTCTACTTTTTTTCTCTTTAATTATAAACTCAACCAAACTTATGATTGAAAGCATATATTTGTAACACCAGTGAACCCTTTTTTTCCAAAATTTAAATGAATAAAAATTTATGCATTATATTTGAATGTCTTGCGTTATTTCTCACATAAATGTTAAGATTAATTTAGACAGATGAATTTCAGAATGATCACGATAATCATTTTATGGACCATGATGGTGATCCTGTAGAACCGATCAGATTCAGGCAGAAAATGTTATTAATTTTAAAAGACAATTGACATTAGTTTTACTAAAATCAAGGGAATGTAACAAATTACCTTCAAATGCAGTCTTGAATGTGGTAAAAGAAATGACAGAAACTCTTTGTTATCATCATGCTGATTTGTCGGATAGTATTTTAAAACATTTAGGTGAAAAGGGCATAGACAGAGACTTAATAGATAGTGTTAAAGATGCTTTTAATTGTCAAACACAATCTGAAGTGGGTTGTAATGAACTTAATACGGAGTACAAGTTGAACAAATATATAAGGGAGCATTTTGGATTTGTCAGCCCTGTACAGTACAACTTATCTAATCATCTGACTTCTCGTAAGAATGGAAAATACCAGTATGTGCCAATTTTACAAACTCTGAAAAAATAACTTGAGCATGATGATGTTTTTTTCATTTGTCATGAACAATCATCAATCCAGTAATGGTATTTTTAGGGATTATTGTGATGGGGAGTACTATAAAAAAAGTGAACTATTTGAAACAGATGCCAAATCTTTGCAAATAATACTTTAATATGAATACTTTACCGCTAGTAATCCAAAAGGAAATAAAGTAAAAAAATTCAAACTTGGTGGATTTGATATGCTTTTGGGCAAATTTCCCCCTAAATATAGATCTCAACTTTATTTTATACATTTAGCAATTCTTTGTATGTCAAGTCTTATAAAAACAGAGGGATTTGATGCTGTAATTGATCCGCTACTGCAAGATTTAAAATTATTAGAAGGTTTTACTATCATGAAGTCTGATGGTGAGCATATGTTATATGGGACAGTAACAGCAGTTGTAGCAGACAATCTTGGGGCACATGCAATTGGAGGTTTCCTGGAGTCGTTCAATTGTTTAAGGAACTGTCGTCATTGTTTTGTTACGAAGCAGGACATGCAAACGATGTTTTCATGTAACGCTTTTACATCAAGAAATATTGCTATGCATAAAGCCCAGTTACCTAATGTAGCTCAAGATTCAACCATGTCATCAGTTTATGGAATAAAAACTGACTCGCCATTAAACAGTCTAAAATATTTTCATGTTGCTGAAGGGATGCCCTCAGATTTAGCCCATTACCTTTTTGAGGGTGTAGTTTGTGAAGTTATGACCAACACTATCGGCTATTGTGTGAGGGAAAAATTCTTAACATTAGAAGAACTCAATTTGAATTTTGCACTATAGACAAAGCAAATAAACCAACAACTGTTTCAAATCAGTTGCGAAACTTGAAGGTAAAGCAAACTGCAGCTCAGATTTAGTGTTTTGCCCGTTTTATGCCTTTAATGGTAGATGATAAAAATTCCTTATAACAATCCGAAATGGAAAACATTTCTTTCACTTAGAGATGTTTTATTTTATGTGTGTGCACCAGTACTTGATAGAGGACATATCATGGTAATGCAAGATATAATTGAGGAGTTCCACGAATACTATCGGGAAAGCTTTCCAGAAGAGACCGTGAAACAAAAAATTTCACTATACATTGCATTACCCAAAACAAAATTTAGATTTTGGACCTTTAATTCATTTACAAACCATTCGATTTGAAGGTAAACACAATTATTTTAAAGAATTAGTGTATGGAACCAAAAACAAGAATAATAAATGCAAATCCTTAGCTGAACGTCACCAGTACTACCAATGTATCTTCAATGTTGCGTCAAACTTTTTTGACTCTGGGCAGATTGAAACAACGGATGGAAATCAGCTTCCAATGTGTTTGTTGAAGACGGAATTTCGTCAAAGTTTACAACTTTTTGTAGGTGATGCATTGGATGTAACTGGTTCTAAATCCATTGATTTCATGGGCATTACTTATCGTAATGGGGAATGCATTGTAAGCGCACAGCAGGATCGACATTTTATTCAGTTTAGTAATGGTAAACATTGTTTAGTGATTGCTGGTGCCCCATACCTATTATGCACAAAAGTGTCAACCATTGGCTTTAATGCCTTCATTGTTGAAGATTCGACTGAATGTGAAATAATTAAAATATCGGATTTAATTGAACAACATCCACTTGGAGTTTACTCACATCCTACTGTAAACAATTCATCAGTTGTTATTATGAAGCATATGGTACATGTACCTTAAGGAAGTTCCCTACTCCGTTTCAAAATAACAAGCTTTTCATAACACTAGTATATATTGATGGGGGATTAATAAAGGAAACAAAAGAGCGAAAAAAAATATAGGTCTGTGTGCTTGTTTTCGAGATATTAGCCATTGAAATTTTGGCGGGAAAATGTTCTCTCTTTAATTCTTCATAGCTTTATCATTGACAAGTTTTAGTTCTCAAAAACTATTAAAAAGTAACAAAGATTTTATAAGACTTTTACAGATGGCTTATAATTATACATGTTAAAGAATTATAAAAAGAAAAATGGGGGTTAGTGGGCAAAATTTTTTAAGGCATTCAAATGGATAAAACCAGAGGATTCCGAAAATCTGACAAAAATTCCAAAACATGACAAGCGAACATCCTTAACTTCCAAAGAAAAGTAAGATTTTGTTATTTTGCTGTTGATTAGTTTTGACCAGTATTGATCATGTTGATTGCTGTTATTATTATGTATTAAAACAACACATTTCTGTAACTGACCCCCAATGGTGACTGGGGAATAGAAGTATGGTCGCCATTGGTCTTCCTCCGACCGGCAGTAAAACCCTTGCTAAAGTGGGGCGTCCGTTTGGCTATGCGGGATGTACAAATTTGCAGCCACGTCCGGTCAGAATGGGGACGTTAAATCCGATGCCTCGTGTAAAGAGAGTGCCACGCTCTTTGCACGTTAAGAACCCTTGCAACAACTCTTTGAGGGGTCCGTAGGTGACCTGTTGCAAGGCTAAATTTCTGTCCCTATCCAATATATCCGCGTTTCCCGTGGCAATCTAAATTTCTCCGACCTTAATCCCGGAAGCCCCTATTACAGAACCTACCTATTGTATTTATTGTTAATTTGCTCTCGTCCTGAATATGCATGAAATATTTGCCTCTGGACGTTTAGCAACCAACAATCAATCAATCATTTCTGTAATTGTTAGTTAGTTATAAAGTAGATATCTATTTACTCTTTGTAGGACTGCCAAAAAGTTTCTGTCATTCGTCTAACTATGCAAGCATAAAACGCATTATAATTTTTTTCAGAAATTGACTCTAAAGAAAAATCATTTTGTTTACTTTCAAACTGAACATTAGTTGTACCTTAAGTCTTTTTCTGGCATCTTTCAAATATAAATGTGTAGGCACTTGTATAATGTTTTAAAAAAAAATTGTATATATGATAATGTTTATTTAATTTGAAATATTTTTATATGCAGGTCATTTATTTGAATTGAATGCACCATGGAGCGAAAGTTTTTGTTGTTAAATTATGGGGAAAGGACAAAAAAAAATATCTGTGACTGATGGATTAAATTTAAATTTTATTCAAGAAAATATTAAATCAAAATTTGGTTTTAATGATCATGATGTACATCTCTAGGTTTTTTGACAATGATGTAGGAGAGTACATCGACTTAGATTCCAATGGAGACATAAATTTGGAAGCAAATATAATTAGAGTAAGAATATCAAAGGCATTTGCAGAAGTTGTAAGTGTGGATTCCCAAAAAATACCAGGAGCAACAGCTTGTACTCCGTCTCCGTCGCCAACTGTTAATGAATCAACAGAACCTTTCAGTACCTGTTCATCACCATTACCTACATCTATCAACTTGAACAGCCCATCTAGACTACATGGACTAGATGACCGTACCTGTTCTACAGCACCAGTACATGTACCTGTATCTAGCAACATATGCATGAACAGCCCATCTGGAGTAGAGATTATTGGTAGTGATGTGCCCACCACAAAAAAAAAGAGATAACACGGTGAGATTTAATGGTGTATTTTTTCTTGTAAAATATTATACTAGGGCTATACTACATAAATTGTTACATTAATGTATTAATATGGTAAAGTTTTAAAGAATATTGTGTTGTTGATTATTCAAGGTGTGGACCATTGTTTATCATGTTCATACTATCAGTAATATGTTATACAATGAAATTAGTTTGCATTTAATCAATCTTTGGCTGATCCATTTAGACTGGTTTATACTAGTATCTTTAATTATTTTTTCTTTAATCACCATCCAGTCAAAAAGTAATGATCCAATCTTTTAGTGACTTGTACAGTGTAGAGGGACGGATCCCCATATTATAAATTTAACAAGGGTTCATTAATTATTGTTTTTAATACACCTTTTATTTTGGTTTAGGAAACAATGGCCAAGAATTTACAAGTTTCCATCTGCCAGTGCACCTAGGGCATTATATATTAAAATCGAAAGAAAGGAACCTCTTGAAAAATCTGACAGAAGTCGACTGCTGAATACAATTTATAATAATGTAACGTTTGAATGTGGTCTGTTAGTAATAACATGTAGAATAAACAAAGTTTTCTTTTTAAAATGAATATTATGTGGTACATGTATGATTTTCAATGAGACAACTCTCCACCAATAACAGGTAATAACAAAACGTGTATCTAAGTCTTAGATTATTGTCTGGAATTATGCTTTAGTACTTTAAATTCAGAAATTACTTTTAATTTTTGCGATATTGAGAAAAAAACCTGTTTTATACATATAAAAAATTTTAAAATGCGAGTTTAAATTATTGCGATTATAACCCTGTCGCATTTTTCGCAATAATAAAAACATCACAATAATTTCTGAATTTACAGGAGTATTTTCTTTTAAGGTAGATAGGGTGTCTTCCTCCATCTTGGATTTTGAAATACCATAAAACAATCGGTCTAGATCTTTAGGAAAACGTGCAAATTTTGAGAGTAGTAGGTAATTCATGTGTAAGAATTTTGATTTTGATATAGAAAATGACATGTCTTATCATATTTATGGTTGTATTTTACAAAAAACTGAAAACGTTTGTTTAATTCAATTTTTTCCAACTTTGCCACATAAGGAAAGGCAACTCAAATGTAAGGGCAGATAATTCAGATAAAGTTATTTTTACAATAGAATGTGTTAGGAATTTACCTATTTTATTATGTAGCAAGAAAACGGGTCCGGTGACCCCATTTTTTCTTTTTCTTATCTGAAAGCATAATATTTGAGCTATCTTCTCATATTTTATCTCAAAATTCTATGGTGTAGTTTTCGTTTTATGGCAGAAAATTGGGTTTTCCATGCATAATCTATACAAAATCTGTCAATTTTGCACAACCTTTAGCGTGAAAATTAGCCCCGTGACCCATTCTTTTTATTATTTTTTTTTTAAAACCATGATATAAACTACATTTTGGCAAATTATTAAACAATTCTATGGATTGTAATTTAGACACCCCATCTACCTTAAGGAAGGATAAATTCTTAAACACGAAAATATACATTTATACACAGGTTTCCTGGTTTTAGACCCAACTTCCTTAAATCAACAGATCTAAATTCTTGGGTTGAGAAACTTTTTATTACAATTTTTGTGTGTGTTTCATATTTTCATAGGTAATAAAATCTGAAAAAAAAATGATTTGCTATGATTTGTGAATTATTTTTTTGCAGCTACCCCTCATCAGACCTGTATGACCAGATAGTGCATGGGATTCTTAGGGAATTTCCCATGCTTATGCAAGAAAGTGGAATACCACTTCAATCGGTTAGAGTAAGTTTGCAAGAAGTTGCTTTTCATATCATACTATGATATATATCTCATGAATTCTGAAATGCAAAAGAATGACATATTCAAGACAAAGAAAGTTTTAAATTGTCTAAAAGAATGAAGAAAAGATTTTTTGGAAAAGATTTTACATGTTCAGTGAAGATACTCATTATGTTTTTACTAGTAATCTACTCCAAGAATATATGATACCCACCAAGTAGATTTTTTAATTTCTCTTATGATTTCTTATACATAAGTTCTCACAATGTAAGCTTGTATGTTTGTAGTAAACCTGAAACCCTGTGAAATAAAAAAAAATATCTCCCCTTTCTTGCTGTTGCGTTAATTTGGAATTACAATCTACTTTTAAAGGTCTATAGGAGAGAGAAATTAAAATATAAATGGCAGAACGAAAGAAAATCAAAGGATAAAAATCTCCCAGAAGTAAAGGTAAAAAGAGGAAGATAACTACTGAGATGAAAGATGATATGCCAAAAGCAAAGAAAACTTAAACATGGGGAATGTCAAATTATTTGCCAATGAGGCCAGATTCTGCAGATTTGGAAGATGAAGCAGATGTACAGAAAAGTAGATCAACATTTTAGACTGGTTGACATGAAAATGGGCCTTACATTAGCTGACAAAAGAAAGGATATAGTTAAAAGATGGAAATAGTTTATCAGAAGATATTAACGAATATCAATTTTTACAAGACAGAAGACAGGTATTATGCATTTCAGTACATTATTGTAATGATCAAAACACGGAGTAATATTCTGAAATTTTGAATTATTTCCTTTTTTCTGTTTTGATATTAATTTTTTTTCAGTTCTACTTGTGACTGATATGTCAAAATCCAGGTATTACTACATGTACTTTAAAATTATTGATTTTTATGTTTTATAATTAGCAAAAGGAGAAGATGACAAACCCCTCTACAACGTACAATGCTTAAAGATGGTAGATTAAAACCTTTATAATTAGCCAGAGATTCCGGACATTTGTAGAATTACTAGAATTTTAAAGCAAATGGACCATCCAGAAAAGGAGGTCCATAAAAATGCATTTCCTTAACCTCTCAAAGAATAAACTTGATGTTGTTTCTTTTATACACTTTTTAGTTGAATAGCTTTTTCGTTAATGTTTAAGCAGGGGTCAAATTTAAGCTTTTTTGTGTGCTGGTCAGCTGGTCCTGCACAAAATCTACAAGTCCTGCTGAACTGCATGCGATATGACAAATACATATATAATGCAGAAGCTTTCACTCATTTGAAAATGCTTTTATTCAAATAAGAAATGTTATAGGTGTTACCATATAAGTTCTTGATTCAAAGTAACAACTCGTTTTCCTGTCATGCCTGGAATGCCCAATCTTATTGAGTCAATGATGCACAGTTCCCCAGGTGTGTTCTTATCATTTAGCTAAGTAGAATTATTTTGTTCGGATCATGCTGATTGTTCGTGATCTAATACAGAATCCAATTTAAAGCCTGAGGATCAAGTTCCAGAAATAGATTAAAGTGATACTATTCATGACATTTAGCATGTTTAGATCAACATAATAAAGCATAATTTCACAATCTCCATTTTTAAAATAGACAGAAAACGATATAACAGCAGAAGTAACTTCACCCACTTCGTCAACGCAGTCACCAGTAACATCACCGTTTGTAATACGCATAAGAAAAAGCATGCCTAAGACAACTCCAAAGTAGCTCAGACAGGAGGCCGTTTTACCTAGTATGGAGGAAGGCATTAATGATCCATATGCTTAACGTTCACCATCAAACTCACCACAACTACCTATGCACCTAATAGTGCGGTCGCCAACTTCGCTAACTTTATTAACACCACAAATGACAAATGAATGCAGACTAGTCCAACAGAAACAGAACATACTGCATTTACGATACAGAAAATCATGGCAGCAATTTACAAACGGTTGGAGATCAATAATGCAAGGCAAACAGAAATGGAGCGCATTATTCTTCACAACAGAAAAATGATTATCTGGTGGCCATGCAAAGACAGCATACATTTCGTTTGACAGCACCACCAACTCCAACTACGCCGATAACCCCAACTTTTCATCAACGCTAGCTTCCAGACTTTGACACCCCTTCTAGAGATGATAGACCAGATACGTCAGTTACTCCGTCAATTCAGCCGGTTATGCCTTCAATTCTGCCTACAACTCCAACAGTACACACAACTATAACATCTGTACCAATGCACCTGTTCGCTGACATTTCAGATGGAGTTCGGCTGACAGAAAATGACCTCAACCATGCATCAAGCAACTTCTGTTGTTTTATTGTTGAAGGATTTGTTCCAAGAACATTTTAAAAGACAATCTTAGGGTGTATTTTTCTTACAGAGGCGGTGGCAAGTTGAAAAAAGACCACTAGACGACACCATAAAACAGTATCTACGGCGCTATGTGACTGCATTCTACCCAAGTGTGATTTTGGAATCAGCATGCAACGCAATGATAATTGAGAAAATCAACCAGTTCCTTCGTAGGCCCATTCAACAGAAGAAGTAAATGACATTTGTGAATTGATGACAATTGATGATTGTATAGTGTATTAATTGTATCGTAGGCCTAATAAGTTCTCACAATTGTTTAACTTTTTTTATTATCTATTTGAATTGTAGCGGTAAAATGAAAGATTATAACCATGCATCGTTTTTTTTTCTAGTTAATACAAATATAGAATATGTTGATGGATGGATGATTGTTTAACGTCCAGTGGCATGTTAAGCATATTCAGGACTACTTTCTCTCTCTTGGTTGTTGGTGTTAAGTATTCCGGTTTTTCAGTTGGTTATGATTCCGAATTTTGTGTTCATTTTTATCTTTTGTTGTGGAAAAAGCATAATATCATCTAAATTCTTACCATTATAAAATTTGAGATGAATCTAAAGAAAACCATAAAGTACACCAGGTAGGCACGTCATTCTTGTTGGAACTACTAGATGTCCGCGAAATCGCGATACAATTGGGCAAGTGTTGAAACAAAGAGTTTGGACACAGTAATAAGGTACACACAGTGAAGATTTGAACACGGTTACTGCACTTTAAAGAGATGAAAATGAGAAAATATTGCAAAAGACCCTTATCATCTCGGTTGGAAAATAAAAATATTAAATACCCTAAGAAAAGTGTGGCAAAATGTGATTTTCAGTAGTTCTTTTACCCTTTAAACTCAATAACCGTATGAGCTACGTAAAATTCGTTGATATTACCGACAGGGATCGAAATGAGCAACACAATGGAAAAAATCCCATCTAAATCATATGAAAAATAAAATAAAAATCGACTGAGCATGCGAAAGCGTACAAGACACGGATCGATAACGGTTTCCGAATTTAAATATTTTCTCAAAAATTGGCGTTTTCTGTGGAAAAAAGATTGTTTCAAAGACAAATTTAGGAAGTACAAAGCACTACATTTATACGTATCACAAATATTTCCGACTTTGTATGGTTTCAGAGGAGTTGCGGCTCAATGAAATCGGTCTCTTCCTTTAGTAGTATAGATATCATCTAATTGCTATTTCCGGTACATGCGCAATCTCAGTAGTACGTTCCTCCTTAAAGAGTTGTACAAAACAGAAGAATTATGTGAAAACAGACAGATATTATGACTCCTTCTTGGATTGTGGACACACCCTTTGCTGTGTTTGTGCCGTTGAGTTTGAAGAGAGAAACAAAAACTGCCACATTTGCAGACACGTCTTCCAGAAGATTTCATAACTATTCTACTAAGACTGGAAATAATTCAAAATGGCACTGTACCAAACAACTTTGCTTTATTTAATTTGGTCATGTTATGAATTTGACATGGATTTCTACTGACTGACTGTGCTGTTATAAAGTTTTACTCATAGTTAGCTACTGTAGATTTTTAAATGACATGCTTATTCAGTTGGATGTTGAATGGTGTTTCCGTTATAAAGATGTTTTTTTTCATTTTTTGTGACTGTGTTTACGAATTGGTTTCCAATGTTGGCGACTTAACAGCAGTTACAATTGACGTGACAAATCTTTCATCTATTGTCCACAAACACTGGCGTCTTATTGAAAAATGATCCTTCCTTTAAAGACAATTTTCAATCACCTCCCGTCATGGCTTACCGCAGACCCCAAAACAGCAAAAATATTCTAATTACATCAAAAGTATCGAAACAAGAAA
Source organism: Mytilus californianus (assembly GCF_021869535.1). Classification (NCBI taxonomy): domain Eukaryota; kingdom Metazoa; phylum Mollusca; class Bivalvia; order Mytilida; family Mytilidae; genus Mytilus; species Mytilus californianus. The sequence continues at coordinate 5,139,303 of NW_026262673.1, forward strand.
CATCTAAAATCGGAGGTTATAAAACCATGCGAAAGAGGCATTGTACAATTACTAACTTTTTAGTTTAACAAACAGGATTTCACATTAGTCATTATCTATTATGAACTACTGCAATTTTTGCCTAAGTCCTATTATCAAGGTCGAGAAAAGACAACACCTCTACATAACTTAGTATCAAGGAAAATCAGGATCTTGAGGAAAATCATAAGCCAAAATATAATACGACAACTCAAGCGTTAGTAAATAAGTATCTCGCTGCATTGAAGACCTGTTGGTGACCTTCTGCTGTTGTCTGTTCTATGGTCGGGTTGTTGTCTCTTTGACACATTCCCCATTTACATTCTCAATTTTATCCTAAACTGCACATACCAAACTATATTATTTTCAAGAACATATCGTTAAAATTGACGAGTTATTATGATAAAAATAATATCAGAACAAAATCAATATAGTGAATGTTCTTGGAGCAATTTAGTCTGTGCGATTAACTTACACACAAGGGAGTAAACAAAACTAGCATGTACTGGAAAATTGTCGCATTTGTCCAAACAAAAATTACATGAACTCATTAATGTTGCACACTAGTTTTAAGATACTGTCTCCAGCAAAAAGTAATCGACAGATCCCTGCTGATTTAGTTGAACAAGTTTCATCAATTTCAAAGAAACCATTATGGACTAACGTTGCAAAATCAGTGGTTGATATTCTCAATCCTGTTTTTGAAACAAGTTTCACAACATTATTTGTAGCCGCTATGGCAGAAGCTCACAACCTCTCTCCAAAAAAGTCATCAAAAGGCAATGTCTTGCAACCATATTAAAAGAAAACAAACAAATCTGTTTAATCATCAATGAAACAAAATGACAAAGATGTCTTCTGGGAAGTCCTTTCAGCAGCATGACCGTGAAAGAATACCTTTCTTTATACCGAAAAAAGAAACCCTCACCAGAATGACCAACACATTAAATAAATATATTACATGGAAATAAAAAAGCAAGGCAACCATTCGGAAACTATGATGTGTAGTCTGTTGTGCTCATTTTAAAAAATAATATTAATTGACTGCTTGTTGCTTAACATCCAGTGGCAAATATTTCATGCATGTTCAGGACAAGAACAAATTCACAATAAATACAATAGGTAGGTCCTGTAAACAAACTCACCATAGATACCAGGATAGACATTTTGTATATAGAGGCCGTCCGGGATGAAGGTCGGGAAAATGTATACTACCACTGAAAAATGAGGATACATTGGATAGGAGCAGTAATTTAGCCTTACAACAGGTCACATACGGACACCTCAATGAGTTGTTTAAAGGGTTCTTAAAGTGCGGAGAGCGTGGCACTCTCTTTACACGAGACATCGGATTTAACGTCCCCATTCTGACCGGACGTGGCTGCAAATTTGTACATCCCGCACAGCCAAAACGGACGCCCCACTTTAGCAAGAGTTTTACTGCCGGTCGGAGGAAGACCAATGGTGACCATACTTCTATTCCCCAGTCACCCTTGGGGGTGTGTCCAAAATGTAGTTTACACATGTATACCTTTTTATCGATAAACTACTTGATTTTGGATAATTGCGAAACGACAATGAATATTGAATAATTTAGGTATCTCTATGATACTTTGAACTGTTTTCATATTTTGTTGAGTTTCTTGTATTGCCTAAATGATACGCTATACTATATGTAGAAGAGGAAATTAGGTCAACAATAATAAAAATATGAATTACTGCATGCTGCATGCATTAACAAGGTTGCCAGAAATCAATATTTTTAGTAAAACTTAAATAACAGAATTTCGATTTTTTTTAAATAATTATATAGACGCAACTTAAATTGTCATTTCTTTTTATGTTGGTTAAGGAAGGTTTCATCTATTATTAGAATGATTTACCAAACTCTAGAAATTTGTCAAACATTTATATTTAATATATAGAATTTGAAGGGAATCATTGTGTATCGATTGTTAAGGTACTGACACATAATTACTGTATGTACATGGAAAAAAGCTAAGAAACAGCGCTATTATTTTCGTTTTTCATCTCTAAAGTTAATAGAGAGGATTTCGAAAATATCCCCTAACTGTAAGTTCAAGATGAAACCTAACCCGAACTAAGAGGAATTATTTGCAAGATGTCGATCACAGCTTCGGTGTTAAATCAACAAATTATATATTAAATGTGTATCACCCCCTTCCACAATTAAACTTATTATGTATATTTAACGAAACATTTAGTTTTACCTTTTAACAGCAATTCTTTTTATTCATCTGTTGTTGTTTTACCGTTGCAGCAATGGCGACGGGTGGATGTTGGGTCTCGATTTGTTGAGCCCATGCAGCTAGGTCATCGTCAATTTCAGCCGAGTCTAGGTCTGAGTTACCGTTTCCAATGAGGCTAAACACATCATATTGGTCAAGCAATTGAAAGTCTGATGCGGCGTAAGGTAATCAATCAATCAGTTCTGAGATATAACAATGTACATAGGATGTTGTCAGTGTATTTAGAGAAAAGATAATGTTTTCTACATTAGTTTATTTCTTTTAAGGTACTTACGAATAAGGTTAATTTATAAATTCATTAAGTTTAAAATCTGAAAAGGTTTTTTGTTACTATCCGAATGATTTACATCTGTAAAATGCACAATTAATGAGATTATATTTTTCAGTATTATAATGTTTAAAAACATCATCAAAATAATTTCAAATGCAAAATTATATTGATTTAATTATCGCAAACATACTTTGCCCTCTATGAGCACGAATAAAAAAGTCTTTTTTTTTTTAATTCGTAACTGCTCTTACTTACTTTTTACAAAATAAGAAAAAATGTAACAACCAATTGTAACTGCTTCTGCTTAGGGCAAACCACTTTCTCTTCTGATATTAGTTTTTTCCTGAAGTATTTAATCATTTAAATTACAATTATCCTTGGCTTCTCTGGTTCTACATTTGTGGCACTCTTCGACACATACCATGCAACTTACAATTGTGCTACCGAATTTTGCAAACATAGGTTCATTAGTAAATTCTGCAACACAAATAGGCTATCATTTGTTATGATATCTATACTACTAAAATAACGAGGTCCAATTTGTTAGCCGGCATCACTTAAAAACGACAACTCAAAGAATTCAACTTTATATATAACTAATATTGATTAAAGATTACACCATTCCAGGACCTTTTATTTTCCACATATTTAACATTACCAATAATTAACAAGTTCCGGGTCAAGCCGGTACCGATACCAATAGTATATGTCACATGTAGTTTCCGGTTGTATGCATGTTCTGTGTCTCACTCCTTTAAAAGGTGCAACGCCATGGGTTATGGTTTTAAAGGACATTTAACACACTGTAATAATGAAATAATAGTTCAATCCATGTAACAAAAATTAGATATGCAACAATAAACAAATATCCATTGCACTATCAAATTATATCTATTGAAATGATGTAGCAAATTTACTTCACCAAAATCAAAAACACAGTTGGATACACTTCAAATGACTCCGACATCCTCCACAAATAAAATCTGATTGATTGATTGATTGTTGGTTGCTTTACGCCGCATTAGAACAACAAGGCTATATCGCGGCGAGAGCTAATTCGAATATTTTTTACAATTTAAAGCATATTCTTAAAATCAGACAATAAACTAAAATTTTAGATTAAAGCAAATTGATTATTTACAAATAAAAATGAACATTAAGATAACGTGATAAAATTTAAAATCGTTTTAAATATAATAACATTTTTATATTTTTGAATATATTCCAACTTCTTTTAAGAATGAAACAATATTTGTAAATGGAACATTATTAAATAAATCATACATATTATTAACATTGAAATGCTTCTTACGAATATCAGCAAAGTCAATACAATTGATTAAAACATGTTTTATAGTATACTTGCAGTTACAAGGTATACATTGTGGTTCTACTTCATTTTTTAAAAGATATTCGTGTGTTATTCTAGTATGACCAATACGACATCTAGAAATAACACACTGATCTTTTCTGCACATAACATTATTGAAAGGTTTACCTAAATTAGGTTTAATTTCATGTAATTTATTATCATCTTTTTTACTCCATTCATTTTTCAATATATTAAAAACATATTCTCTAATATTAGATTTAAAATCGGTATATGGTATATCACAGTTAGATAAAGGGTCACCCAGGGCATTCTTTGCCTCAAGGTCTACAGCTGTGTTTCCAAGGATTCCAACATGACTCGGCACCCATAGAAATAATATTTCTTTACGAAGAATTTTTAAATTCCTCATTCCATATAAAATTTTGAGAATTACTGGGTTTTTAATTTTAGTATTTTGTATAGCTTGTAAGCATGAAAGTGAATCAGAACATATAATAAATTTGGATTTATCTGAAGAAGCAATAAATTTCAAAGCCAAAATTATTGCTTCTGAAACAGCAGTAAAGATCGATGCATCAGACGGCAAACGGAGAGTTGCAGCTCTGTCCCTGAAGACAGCAGCAGATGCAACTCTGTCACCATCTTTTGATCCATCAGTATAGACAGTTGAAAAATCTGAATAATTGGCTTTGATTTCAGCATAGTGTTGCTGAATTAAAAGAGGGTTTGTTTTATTTTTATTGTGTTCACGGAGATCAAATATTATTTTTGGTTTGGCAAGTTCCCATGGAGGACATTTGCAAGTTTCAACTTGAGCAACAGATTTTAAATCAAAAGAAGCTAAATGTGGTTTTAAACGTATACCTAACGGAGGAATTTTATTTTCATGTTTTGCAAAAATATCTTCATAAATTGGATTAAAAACACAGCTGTAGGCAGGATTATCTGAGTAGGCTTTTAGTTTGACAGCATATTGAAGTCCAAGCTTCAAACGTCTGTTAAAGAGTGAGTGCTCATCAGCCTCTACATACAGAGTCTCAACTGGTGAGGTTTTAAATGCGCCAAGACAGAGACGCAAACCCTGATGATGCACAGCATCGAGAATCTGTATGTAGGACTTCCTTGCAGAGCCATACACTATAGAGCCATAATCTAGTTTAGATCTAACTAGAGATCTATATAAATTAAGTAAAATGTTGCGATCAGCACCCCAGTCGGTGCTGCCGACAACTTTTAAAATATCTAATGCTTTTAAACATTTCGATTTTAACATTTTGATATGGGGTAGAAAGGTTAACTTTTTATCGAAAATTAACCCAAGAAATTTGGTTTCATCAACCATTTTAATTGGGTTGCCGTACAAAGTGAGTTCTGGATCAAGATGCAATTTCCTTTTGTTACAAAAATGCATCCCGACCGTTTTTGAAGTGGAAAATTTAAACCCATTTTCCGAGGCCCATTTTTCAATTCTTCCAAGACATAACTGTAATTGTCTTTCTATGTTATTCATATTTTTGCCTCTATAACATATTAAAAAGTCATCAACATACAATGAACCTTCAATATTACTTTTTAAAACTTCAACAAGGCTGTTGATTTTAAGACTAAATAATGTAACAGATAAAATACTGCCCTGAGGGACACCCATCTCTTGATCATACAGATCAGACATGGTTGAATTTACTCTTAACATTAAATTGTCTGTTAGATAGAAAATTCGAAATAAAATTTGGCATATTGCCTTTCAACCCCATATCAAAGTGATCTTTTAAAATACCATACTTCCATGCAGTATCATAGGCTTTTTCTAGATCGAAAAAGACCGACACTTCATGTTCATTTTTCGCAAAACTATTACGGACAAATGATTCGAATCGAACAAGATGGTACTGCGACCTTGGCGGAATCCACACTGGATATTGGCTAAAAGCCCATTGGATTCCAGGAACCAAACAAGGCGATCATTGACCATCCGTTCTAGTGTTTTACAGACACAACTGGTAAGAGCAATTGGTCGATAATTAATAGGATCCGTGTGATCTTTACTTGGTTTTGGAATAGGCACGACGGTTGCAAGCTTCCAGATTGATGGTAAATCACCAGATTCCCAGATGTTATTCATAAGCTGCAAAAGAGCTTCCAGCGAGGAATCTGGCAAGTGTTTTAACAGTTGGTAGTGAATATTATCAGGCCCACAAGCTGTATCATGGGCTTTTGACAGAGATGTTTTAAGTTCTTCAAAAGAAAAGAGTTTATTATAATTTTCACCATTTTTTGATTTAAAGTTTAATTTAATTTTTTCTTTTTGTTTTTTAACTTTTTTAAAATCTTCCCTGTAGTTGTTAGAAGAAGAAGATTTCGCAAAAGTTTCACCAAGCTTGTTGGCAAATAAAATCTGACCGCCAAGAAATAGCACAATAGTGTTGAAAGCGGCATTAAATACCAATCAATCAATCAATCAATCAAATGATTCTCCCCAAGACACGTACATTTAACTTTATTCTGTTAATTTGTATTCTTATCAATTTTTGTGAATGCAGGACACAATAATCATGTCGTAGCGTTGAACATTGGTTACCATTCTCTAGTGAGCTGTTTCAATGGTATATTTTGTTTTTGGGGGTTATTGTCTCATTGACATGTGTTCCACTTTACAGGTGAGTTTGTATATAAAGGCAACCGCTGTTCAATAGTCATAAATCGATAAAGCGAAAACAAATTCTGGTAACAAACCTAAACCGACCGAAACATATCAAGAGGAAAACAACGGACAAAAATAAACGTCAACAAACATAGAAACAGACTATTTGGATAACAACTGCCATAATCTTGACTTGGTACAGGACATTTAAGGTAAAATTGTGGGTTGAACCTGCTTTTATGGCTAGTCAAACTTCCCGTATATCTATAAAGCATGCAATAAATGATATACTGTTTTAAACATTCAGTCAGTTAATCAATAGAGTGGGTCTCATTTGGGTCTCAGCGTAACGCGGGATTGGCCGATTTTTTGTATGCGTGACATGTGAAAGTCAAATTATTGTGCGGGGAAACGAAGTCTGGCGGGACAGGTGAAATTGTCGAAAAATGAGCCGGGAACCCGGGAAAATCATCATTTAAAGCGTGAAAACACAATGTGTTGTCAAAACAGTGGTAAATACTTGTTGTGTGTGTGTGTACGGTTTACAATCATCGACATTCCGTAATTGGTATCTGCATATCGAAAACTGTATCCCGAAATGCCTGCCGTACATTGATACATTATCACAATAGAACAACAACATCCAGTCAATAATCACAATAATCAAGAGATAATTGGGTAGAACAGTCTGATGAAGAAGTATCAGGTTCAGGGAACAAGGACACTTTACTACAAATTTAGACTTTACAGATGATGGAAGGCATGCCTTACAAAATTGCACCTGGTGAAAAAACATCCTCTAAGCTTATTCCTTGACAAATGTTCAAAGGAAAAATCATCCCCTGTGCTTTTTGTTGGACAAAAAAGAGGAAACTTTAGAGTAAGGGAGAAAATGAGAGTTATTTCAAAATTATTAAAGTAGATCTGAAATCACTATGAAGTTTCTGCACAAGAAGCAATTTACCTGCTTCTCCAACTTCCTTTGACACACGATTTCTAGAGATGTCATTTTTATCAACACGTCTACACCAGAGAAGCGTATCGGTATTTTAAAGCCATCATCTCAAAACACTTCCCGATGAATCTACAGAAGTAACTTGCGCTGGACTCCTTGATAGATACTCAGAACGTCCAACTTCCATGGAAATTGTACAATTTTGTTCACAAATTGGAATTTTGTGAACGTAGTTACACTTACCTGATATCCTTACATTATGGATTATCTTTCCGGTATTTGGTCACATCTCGCTCAAAACGCTTGACTGATCAAGAATTCAAACCTCTCGGTGAATCAGTCCAAGCGTGAGAACCCCTTCAGTATTCTCCGGCGAAATCCAAACAGATTGCCAAAAGAATTACTAATGGGGAGGAGGTGGGTAGTATATCAGGTAAGTGTAACTACGTTCACAAAATTCCAATTTGTGAACAAAATTGTACAATTTTAATATTACTTGTTACACTTACCTGATATCCTTACATTATGGATATCCATAGATTCTAAAGCAGTCCCAACTCAAGCGGTGGACTGTAATTCTTTTGTTCAAATAATGTACACTATATTACACTATATACAAAGTCTAAATGTTTGACTTTAAACACATTAAATAGATGTCTTTTTCATCTCACACACAAAGGTTTAAAAACTTGCATCGCATCTCGTCGGATATGAATAGTTCCAACACTATACAAACTATATTACAAGTTAAAAAACTGTACACATTTTTCTTCTTTTTTTTCGAATTTTATGTATTTTTCTTCTTTTTTTTTTTTTTTTTTTTTTTTTTACTTCGATAAAACATGAGGGTCTATGTGACGTAAGTAAAATTTGGTGAATGTGGATTCCCTGCTCCAATCAGCAGCTTCCATGATGTTCTTCATTGATGCACCTTTATAAAGAGCCCAAGAAGGACCAATAGCTCTTGTCGAATGAGCCTTAACAGATTTCTTTTTGTCGTTATATGCCATCTGAATGGTACTCACAATCCATGATGAAATTGTTTGACTTGAAATTGGCTTATGTGGATTACTGATTGCTAAGAACAATTTACTATCTTGTCTGTTTTCACCACGAAAATTGTCAGTGCTCTTTAAATAGTACGTTAATGCCCTTTTAGGGTCAAGAAGCTTTTCTGCATCAAAGGCAGGTACAAAAATCTTAGCACCAAAATGTCCAGGACGGTCTTGTTTTGACAATCCTTCTCTAATAAAATAAACTCCTCTGCTATGTACAGATATATTTCCATCTCCCAAACGTAAGGCCTGTATATCACTGCAACGCCTGAAAGTAGTGATAGCAATTAAAAATACAGTTTTCCATGTGATAAACTTGAGTTCAGCCTTTTTCATTGGCTCAAAAGGCTTTTTCTTTAACATTTCAAGTATTTTATCTAAATTCCATTCAGGAAGTAGTTTGACCCTGGGAGGCCTTGAATTGAAAACACCCTTCAATAAACGAATAATGTATGGGTGTTGACCTACTGGTATTTTTTCAACTGGGGGTAAAACACTTGATAACATAGATCTGTAGCCCCCAATCGTACTATACTGGAGACCACTGGTATACAGACTTGTAAGAAAATCTGCAGTTTCTGTTAAAGAGGCAGAATAGGGATCAATTTCCCTTTCACTACACCAGCCACAGAATTTTTTGAACTTACTAGAATAGTCCTTTTGAGTTCCTGTTCTCCAAGAAGCTGACATGAGTTGTCTAGTTTCTTTAGAAAAACCTCTCTTTTTGAAAATTCTGTTGATAGAGGCCATGCAACCAGACTGAATATTTCTGGGCTTGGATGGTATATTTTTGTTCTTGGCTGATGTAGTAGATTTTTTTGAACTGGTATTTTTATGGGATAATCTGATATCATTTTTAGCAGTTCTGGGTACCAGTGTCTCCTTGGCCAATGAGGAGCTACAAGAATTAGCTGGCAATTGTACCGATTCATGTGTTGGAGCACTTTCGGTACTAGACAGATCGGAGGAAAAGCATACCCGATTACATTGTCCCACGGTATGGACAGAGCATCTATTGCATATGCTTCCGGGTGAGGAAACCATGAACAAAATATTTTCACTTTGCGATTTTCCGCTGATGCAAACAAATCTATCATCGGTCTGCCTAACCTGACAAAAATTTGTTGAGCTACAGTCTCCTGAAGAGACCACTCTGTGTGTCTTATTTTTGTCCGTGATAGAAGATCTGCTAACACATTCGCTTTGCCTGCTATATGTGCTGCTTTATCTGAATTTTGTGTTCTATTAGGAGTTTCAACAAATCCCAAGTTTTTTGACAAAGCTGAATTGATTTGGTGCCCCCCTGTTTGTTTATGTATTGTACAACAGTCGAGTTGTCGCATCGCAGAAGTACATTTTTCCTTTTCAACTGAGGGAGAAAATGTTGTATTGTTTTCAGTACAGCTTCCAACTCTAGACAATTGATATGTTGAGTTTTCTGTATATCTGCCCAGGTCCCTTGGACTATCTGGGAATCCATGTGACCACCCCAACCGTTCGATGTAGAAGCATCTGTCGTTATGGTCACATGAGTTTCCCAGTGTTGTAAAGATCTGCCCTTTGTAATGTTGGCTGTATCTGACCACCAAATCAGATGAGATTTTAGATATTGTGTAATTGGAACATTCAGTTCCAGATTTTGAGAAGTGGGGCGCCAATGACTCAGCAAATAAATTTGAATTGGTCTCATATGAAGTCTTGCATAGGGAATCATCTCTATGCAAGAAGCCATAATTCCAAGTAGATGTAAAAAATCTCTGGCTGTGGCATGTTTTTTCAAGTTCATTACTTTGACTGTTTTTTGTAATTTCAACACTCTTTCTTGTGTTGGCATTACTATTCCTAAATCCAGATGGAATAATGCACCTATATATGTTATTTTCTGTGTTGGAGTTAAAGAGGATTTTTTTAGATTGATTATGAAACCCAACTTTACCAGAAGATTCAACACTATCTCTCGATCCTGGACTAACATGAGAGATGATTGATTTACTAGAAACCAGTCGTCCAGGTATACTACTAGTCTGATGCCTTGTGCTCGTAAATGTGCAGCTACTACCGATACTACTTTGGTAAAAACTCGAGGAGCTGATGTTGGACCAAACGGTAGAGCTGAAAATTGTAAGCAAGGGCTGTTTTTTACACAAAACCTCAGATACTGTCTGTGTTTTTGAAATACAGGGATATGCATATATGCGTCCTTTAGATCGAGAGATATTGCCCAATCCCCTTGTTTTACTACATTCAAAACTGTTGACAGAGAGTCCATTTTGAAGTGTTGTTTTCGGAGATACCTGTTGAGGGGTTTTAAATTTATTACGGGTCTCATGTCCCCTGTTTTTTTCGGAACTAGGAAAAATGTGCTGTAGAAACCGTTTAAAATGTCCGCTTGCGGAACATATTCTACAGCGCTTTTTTCCATAAGTTCTTTTACTTCTAAATGTAAAATTTCTAAATCTTTTGCAGGAACAGAAGTTATTTTTACTCCTGTTTTTGGCGGAAACTGTTGAAATTCCAGTTTGTAGCCCTCTTTTATAATTGATAAAACCCACTGATCGTTTGTTATTTTTGTCCATTCCTTTAGAAATAAGCTTAAACGACCCCCTACAGGTATCTCTGGAAGCAACATTTGCACATGAAAGTTGCTTACCTTGATCTGATAGTCATTTCTTTTGTTGCCCCTTGGCATGAAATGGGTTGTTAAAGCGACGAAAATTGTTCGTTGTACCAGAACTCTTGTCGTCTTTATCTGGTCTTGTTACTGTACTAGTTCTTTGTACTGTACGCTGTGTATTAGACTTAGCACCTGTGAAAGTAGAACCTTGTGCATTGTCAAATTTTGGTTTCTTAGACCAATCATTGGAAAATTGATTGCCTGTAGCTTTCCTTTTCACTGAAAAAGTTTTATTTACATGTAATTCAGGCAGTAACTCTTTTAATTGTTTATTTTTGTCAACCCTGTCTTTAAGAGTTTGTTCCATATTGTCACCAATGACACCTGACTTTGTCAAAGGTAATGATACAAGTGGATGCTTAAGCTCTTTAATATCATTAAGACCTGTGTCCTCTAAAGTAGCTTTTCTACGAATTAAGTGGTGAAATGCACCAGCCCGTGCCACTTGGTCCAAAGATTTTGTAGACATTGCAAATATGTCTCTTACAAGTTGGATAGATTTGTCTAGATTAACTTCATTTTCTGACAAAGTATTTAACAAATTGCCCAAAGCTTGTTGGGTGTATGCTGTAGTAATTATCCCCATGCGTGCAGCTACCTGGCCTTGATATGCCAACTTTTCAAGGGATTTTAAACAAGGATTGTATAAATTGCTTTTCTGGCTTACTGAATAAGCTTTAGCACCATGTTTTTTCACTAATAAATCAGGTACCATATTATCTAGACTAGGTACTTCTAAAATATCACTAGTTTTCTCGTGAACAGGAAAACTGTGTCTATATTCATCATTATAGGCTGTCAACCTTTCTGGATTTTTACACCTCCAAGAACCAGATAAAATATCAATTTGACTTTTGTCAAGAATAAGACCTCCAGAGCTTGTCTCTTTTTTTAGTCTTAACATCATCCCCAAATAAAGATTTTAAGTGATCATTATTGTTCTCATCTGAGTCACTTTCATTACCATTCACATATTTACTGAATCTTGATGAAGATTTTTGAGGATTTTCAGTTTCACTTTTTAAAGAAGACTCATCTTCTGATAGTAAACCTATGTCATGTCTTTCTCTAAGGCCTGGTGCCAAAGATACGACATCTTCATTTTCCCTTTCACGGACTGAATCTGTTGGAAAATGTTCATGGTTAGAATCCTGAACAAGTCTGTGCGCTCCTGAAGAGCCACTATCTTGTTCAGATTGATTCTGACAAGGTCTCTGCTCACCTGACGTGACAGTATCTTTGTTTATATTTATACCATCGTTTGAACTAAATAAATCAAAAAATTTATCAAACCTGGTTTCTATCTGTGAGAAACGGCTTTCCCATTTCTTATTCAGTTCCTCGACCTCGTCCTTTTTCTTGGACCTACGGGAACTGGTCTTTCTCGAGGCTTTTGGCTCCGCCATTTTATCCCGAGCATCCCCTGCCACTGATGATTTTGGACTGCTGGCAGTAGAAAATACCTCGTCTTCACTGAGCGTGTGATGAACGGTAGCTTCCGTCATCCTTGCACGCATACGAAAACTTAATTTGCAAAAACTTGTGTCTTAGACACGTTAATTCTGACGAATAAAGAAACGTGACCGCTTTGGATTTCGCCGTAAAGAATACTGAAGGGGTTCTCACGCTTGGACTGATTCACCGAGAGGTTTGAATTCTTGATCAGTCAAGCGTTTTGAGCGAGATGTGACCAAATACCGGAAAGATAATCCATAATGTAAGGATATCAGGTAAGTGTAACAAGTAATATTAAAAATAGTACATTGTCACAATTCGCATCTTTGTTTGAAAGACAAATTGACAAAAAAAAGTATCTCTGACACTGTAGATCATCTAGATAGCATAGACAATAATGTGGAGGAGATAGTTGCAGGAGTGTAAATTCAGTTGCCTGATGGAATTAGGCTGGTCTAGAGGAGGATCCCAAAGATAATACGTTCAGTTAGATATAGTCGTAATAAAAATCAAGAGTTACTAGTACACTATCGGGAGCAATTAATGCTCTTTTATCCGTGGAGAGAGGAATGTGCTCTCAAAAGACAAAGTACCACTTATAAAGAAGAGTTTAAAATTCATGAAGCTCACATTACTCCTTGTAAGGCAATGTGTGATGCCTTTGCTACAGATGAAAGCATTTAAGATATCAACCAACAGATAGTCAATGATGAAATAGATGACATTGCTCCAAATGCAAGACAAACAGAGGATGAATCAGAACAGCTCCGAAAAGACATGGAATCTATACTCAATCTTGCAGATTCATGTCCACATTATGACATAGGACAAGATATTGGATGCTCCAAAAGTACAAACAATGCCACAGAAATTGTTCTAGCAAATAAGCTATCAGACCAGGAATATATTGAACTACTTCGTTCTTTAAATCCAGAGCAAAAATGTTTCTTTTACTACATTTTGAATACAACCAAAACAAATGATGAACCCCATCACGTTTCCTTATCCGGCGGAGCAGGAGTGGGTAAAAGTCATGTGTTGACAGCTATTTATTACGCCTTATTGCCACATTTTGACACTGCAGGTGAAAATCAAGATGATATAAAGGTTGTAGTATCAGCCCCAACAGGCAAAGCTGCATACAACATTAAAGGAAACACTCTACATTCAATTTTCAACATTCCTGCTAGCCAGTCTTTGAAAACTTTTATACCAGTAAACCATAGCACTTTGAACACACTAAGATCTCATTTTGTTAAGTTAAAGGTCCTTATTATAAATGAAGTGTCCATGGTGGGCATTCAAATGTTTAATTTCCTTAGTGACCGACTCCAGGATATCTTTTGATCAAAAAAGCCGTTAGGGGGCATATCACTGCTTTTAGGGGGTGATCTGTTTCAGTTACGCCCTGTTCTTGATCAGTGGGTTTTTTCTATGTTAACAGCAGATTATGGACCACTAGCAATTAATCTTGGCAAGACTTAGTTACATTTTATGAACTGAAAACTGTTATGAGTCAGACAGATGATGCTCATTTTGCACATCTACTCAATATAGTCCGAGAAGGACTACAAACAGAAAATGACATTGATATATTATCTACAAGACTTGTTTCATTAGCTAGGAAATCTAATATAGACAATTATATACATCTGTTCAATTCCAATGCACTTGTTGATGAGCACAATGTATATTCATTATCAAGGATAAATGGCCATTTATATGTTGCTGGGGTATCTGATTATGTAACTGGAGACGGAACAACCAATGTCAAAGGTTCTATATTAAACATATCTAAGACTCTTGCACCACAAAAAACTCAAAACTTGCTCTCACAATTACCTTTGAAAGTTTCTGCAAACTACATGATGATTCAAAATGTAGATATAAAAGATGGCCTAACCAATGGGGCTTCCTGCCAAGTTATGCATGTCGACATATCAAAAAATAAAACGATACTTCTGTAGGTTGTTTTTCTTGAAAAAGACATTGGTGCAACACAATGGAAAAAAAGCAAATCACTTTACAAAAGTTCTATCAATCCCAATTGGTCACCAATACATTTCATTACCAGACAATTTCAAGTAGGAAGATACAAAAATGTTCAAATTGTTCGCAAACAATTCCCATTGAAACCAGCTGCAGCATCAACAGTACACAAATGTCAAGGAATTGCACTTTCTAATGCTGTTGTATCCCTCAAAGGACGCATCCAAAGTCACATAGTATATGTGGCATTAAGTCGTGTTACCTCGCTACAGGGTCTCCATCTTCTGGACTTTAACAAAAACAAAATCCCAATTGACAAGAATGTTAAATTTGAGATATGTCGACTTTGAAATGAGAAACAGATTGTTCACAGGCAATTACCACTTGCAATTTTATGTCACAATGCAAGATCATTACACAAACACATTGATGATTATAGGAATGATGATCGTATATCTCAGAATGATTTAATATTCATACAAGAAACTTCGGCTGAAGAGTCAGTTTCAATAGATCATTATATGTTGAATGGTTTTAATCTCATGGACTTTTATTCACATGCAACACATTTACACAGACCTCAATGTGGCATCTTTGCTTATGTAAAAGTTGGAATACAGATTGATTCGAAATCATTTATTGAGAAGGAAGGGATAGAGGGAATACGGTTGATAGTGTCATCATATGATATTCATTGTTGTCTGACATCAATTTACTGTCAACCATCAACCAATGTGGACAACATTTGTAATACAATACGTTCTGTGATGTGTTATATTTATCTTTTTAATATTGGTTAATGAAATCATAATACAGTGTGTACTGGCTGGTCATTATCGCGTATGATACGATTTTGACACGCCTACATAGCTGATGAATATTCATGACTTTATAGATAAGAACAGCACGTGTAGCCAAGTGAAGGGGAGTTGTAGATTTGTAGCATAACTGTACATATGTAGTTTATAGAATAGAAATTTAGATCAGAAATATAGTTATTAATTATTATAAAGCCAAGCCAGCAAAATCACGGATCTATCATGGTGGAGGACCTAAATTATATATATTAATATTGTGACTTTAATTTTAAATGTTTACATGAATAACATACGCAAACAATTATCGAAAATTGAGGAACTTTCGTACATTAACAATAATTTAAAAAGTGTTCCGGTTGTTTTATCTGACAGCAAAGGTCGATGTTTACAAGAGCAACTTAATTTCCGAAATTCAATAAAATGGTGTTATAAATCGGGAGCTACTACAAAGGAACAGTTTAATTTTTTGAAGCAAAATTTAGCAGAACTTGTGAAACAGTATAATAACATTACATTGTTTGTGTGGTCAGGGACAAACGATTTAACAAAGAAAGAAAGGAATGGCAGTAGTTCTTTGAAAAGTAGTGGAAATGACTGTAAATAATATTTATTCGATCTACAAAGAAATTTACTTTTTCGTTCGTAATTTCGAAAAGGTCAAACTAATTTATATTGAAGTTCCGGTATATTCTATTTATTGGTGGAACGTTTTTCATAATCATTCAAATCTGCCATAATCTTGACTTGGTACAGGACATTTAAGGTAAAATTGTGGGTTGAACCTGCTTTTATGGCTAGTCAAACTTCCCGTATATCTATAAAGCATGCAATAAATGATATACTGTTTTAAACCGTCAGTCAGTAAATCAATAGAGTGGGTCTCATTTGGGTCTCAGCGTAACGCGGGATTGGCCATTTTTTAGTATGCGTGACACGTGAAAGTCAAATTATTGTGCGGGGAAACGAAGTCTGGCGGGACAGGTGAAATTGCCGAAAAATGAGCCGGGAACCCGGGAAATCATCATTTAAAGCGTGAAAACATAATGTGTTGTCAAAACAGTGGTAAATACTTGTGTGTGTGTGTACGGTTTACAATCATCGACATTCCGTAATTGGTATCTGCATATCGAAAACTGTATCCCGAAATGCCTGCCGTACATTGATACATTATCATAATAGAACAACAACATCTAGTCAATAATCACAATAATCAAGAGATAATTGGGTAGAACAGTCTGATGAAGAAGTATCAGGTTCAGGGAACAAGGACACTTTACTACAAATTTAGACTTTACAGATGATGGAAGGCATGCCTTACAAAATTGCACCTGGTGAAAAAACATCCTCTAAGCTTATTCCTTGACAAATGTTCAAAGGAAAAATCATCCCCTGTGCTTTTTGTTGGACAAAAAAGAGGAAACTTTAGAGTAAGGGAGAAAATGAGAGTTATTTCAAAATTATTAAAGTAAGTTCTGAAATCACTATGAAGTTTCTGCACAAGAAGCAATTTACCTGCTTCTCCAACTTCCTTTGACACACGATTTCTAGAGATGTCATTTTTATCAACACGTCTACACCAGAGAAGCGTATCAGTATTTTAAAGCCATCATCTCAAAACACTTCCCGATGAATCTACAGAAGTAACTTGCGCTGGACTCCTTGATAGATACTCAGAATGTCCAACTTCCATGGAAAATAGTACATTGTCACAATTCGCATCTTTGTTTGAAAGACGAATTGACAAAAAAAAGTATCTCTGACACTGTAGATCAACTAGATAGCATAGACAATAATGTGGAGGAGATAGTTGCAGGAGTGTAAATTCAGTTGCCTGATGGAATTAGGCTGGTCTAGAGGAGGATCCCAAAGATAATACGTTCAGTTAGATATAGTCGTAATAAAAATCAAGAGTTACTAGTACACTATCGGGAGCAATTAATGCTCTTTTATCTTTAATCTGAGAATGTTATTTCTGATTTTCTCAAAATTCCCAATTCAAATCAACTAATTCAAAATGTAGGTGTCTTAAATATAGAAAAATGGTTCGACAGAGAAAACGTTTAGTCAATGTTACTAGTAACGCTTTCTTAATATACATGTATATCTTAACTGATAAAGATTAATTACCAACAACGCATGTAATAGTACTCACTTACTTGAAATCACTGAGACTTACTGTAATGATGTTTGGAAGTCTTTTCCTTTCCCTGTCTATGATTTCTTTGATATCGGCTTGTGAGCTTTTGGAAAGAACAGCTTTTGAACATCGTCTTCGTCACTTAAATAATTATCTTTGCAAGGTCTTTTATTTCTCCGTTCATGTGTCATACTGTCTTCTGGGACAATCTTTGACTTTAGTTGCCTCGGTCCTATAGACGTACTTGGTCCAGCAGAGGTAGTACTCTGTATCATATCTAATGATGAAGTACTCCCTCCTGCAGAACCAGACCCCTGCACATCCATCTGTCCGACTATTCGAAATTTATTTTGTTCTGTCAAAAAATGATGAAAATATCTGGCCCACGTGGGAAAAGCGTGTCTCTGATTGGTCGAAATAGTCCGGCCAATGGGAAAATTTGACACATTGCTCCGCTTGTACAAACATTGCCTATATTGTATATAAGGAATAGCTTTTTCCATTATGATTATCAACAATTACTCATCAGAAAAATTACAAGGTAAGTCGCAACATATTTTAATTACTATTATTTTGTTTTTAAATTAAGTAGTAAATTAAATAGTTAAATGAATCTACAAAAAATTAAAATATTTTCGTATGCCTATTTTTGCCCTTTGCTATTTCGATCAAAAATCATATATCTACGGAAAGTGTCACCATTTTTATCCCGTTAACAATATCTCTATACTTTTTTTTTCATTAGCTAGGCAATGGCCCCTTTGCTAACGTTTTTTGGCGTATTCGGTACCGGAAATGCATTTTCTCGTTATATTTCATGTTTATAATCATTGACTATGTGCTAACTATGTACCCACACCTCACGGTGAACTTTTTGTATGCTTGTCAATACGTATCTATCAAAAGGAAAGCCCCCAGGTAAAAAAAATGAGTACCGCCCCTTGAAATTTGGCTATTTCGATCAAATATCATATACCTACGGAAAGTGTCGCCATTTTTATCCCGTTAACGATAGCTCAATACTTTTTTTTTCATTAGCTAGGCAATGGCCCTTGTTATGTAGTACACGTATAGTTTTGTCCCCCGGAGTTAATTTTGTGTAGAAAAATAGTTTTCGTATGCCTATTTTTCCCCTTTGCTAACATGGTTTATTGGCCTATTCGATACCGGAAATGCATTTTCTCGCTATATTTCATGTTTATATTCATTGACTATGTGCTAACTATGTACCCACACCTCACGGTGAACATTTTGTATGCTTGTCGATCCCCAACTATCTATAGGAAAGCCCCTAGGTAGTGTTCAGTGACAAATATTTCAACAATCTCATCTTATATTAAATATTCCATGTTGCATGTTGACTATAACTGCTCAAAGCGAATGTTTCCTTATTAATCAGTGTCCAGTGTGCAAAGCTAGGTGAAGTATTCATGAAAAAAAAAAAAAATTGAAAAAAAAGTCCAGATCACTGAGAGGGGTACCTATAATTTTTTTATTTTTTTTTTTATTTCGACCAGTTATTAATTGAAAAGCATAAAGTGGCCTCTTAACTCATAATAAGGGTGTATTCTGTTTATTAAGCAGCCGTATGGTCACTTGTTAAAGATTTGTTGTAGCGGGATCAGACTAGAGTTCGCTCAGCGGACCGAATTCGGTCCGCGTATAGTATTCTAGTGGAATTATGCTATAGTAAAATTATTTTTTTATCCATTCGAACTCCTGATTGACGATAATTGCTCAAAGCGAATGTTTCCTTATTAATCAGTGTCCAGGTTGTGCATAGCTAGGGGAAATATTCTTGGAAAAAAAAATAAAAAATTTCTTAGTCCAGATCACTGAGAGGGGGGTACCTTTAATTTTTTTTTTTATTTCGACCTGTTATTAATTGAAAAGCATCGGGTGGCCTCTTAACTCATAATAAGGGTGTAATCTGTTTATTAAGCTGCCGTATGGTCACTTGTTAAAGATTTGTTGTAGCGGGATCAGACTAGAGTTCGCTCAGCGGACCGAATTCGGTCCGCGTATAGTATTCTAGTGGGATCCCGCTATAGTTAAAATAATTTTTTTATCCATTCGAACTCCGGATTGACTATAATTGCTCAAAGCGAATGTTTCCTTATTAATCAGTGTCCAGTGTGCATAGCTAGGTGACATATTCATGAAAAAAAAAATTGAACTCCAGTCTGGACCAACGTAAAAAATATTTTTGTTATAGTTGTATCATGTACAAACTTAAAATTATTTCCGCCTGATTTTTTTTAACCTTGCATCGTAGACTCTTGTGTAAGCGTTTTATGTTTTAAACGTATCTGTTGTACTGTATTTTTTCTTTTTCAGATATAAAGACAGTATTGTGAGTATGGTTAACGTACTTATCTTAGGTCACTCTTTTATTCGTCGTTTGCATACTTTGGTTCAGATTCCCAGTGACCCTCATCATGACATTCGTATCATTCTCCCTAGTCTTGGTTCACGTGTCTATATGCAAGGTTTTGGTGGTGCTAGTATGTCTGATCTTCTGCAGTATGCTAAGTCCCAGTTGTTTACTTTCTACTCCGATCTGTCTGTCATTATTGTAGTGGCTGGTGGTAACGACATTTCACGTTCAGGTAAGTTTCGACTTTGATGCTTTTCAGACGGTTGTCTTGCTGTTTGTGTCTTGTTGTCGGGCTAAGGGTGTCGATGTCATTTTCTTTCATATCTTTCCGCGTCCCAGTCCTAGGTGTTTGCCCCAGGTGTATGACTCTAGGCGCCAGGTGGTCAATAAGTTTTTGCGGGATATTCGCATGTCACAGCCAGGTGTTTATTTCTTTAGTAATTCTCAGCCTTTTCGTCTTTGTGAGTTTGCTCCTGACGGTGTTCATTTGAATCCGTCCGGTTCTATTCGTCTTTTGATATTGTTCAGGAGGTGTCTCAGTTGGTATCATACCTTTACTTCTCGTTAGTTTTTAATTTAGTTTACCATTTAGTGCTGCGTCTGTAGTGCTCCAGACTTAACCTATAGTGCTTACAGTTAGTGCTGCGTCTTGTGTATATAGTGTTTTTTTATTATATTTTTGTAATTACGTCTTTTTTATGTTAACTGCATGTCATGTATATATGTTATTTAATGTTTTAATGCTTCAAATGTTTCTTACATTCATGGAAAGATATTCAGTATTATATTTATTTCATATCTTATTCTTATTACGGTTAGACTTTTTGGCATGTAGGACACATGTCCTATCTAAATTTGGGCCGTTCCTGTCTGGAAATCTTATTTAATTCCATTTATTTTCATTACAGATGTTTACCTTTTTCTGGAAGGCCACTTCACCCTTATCCAACTGGTACTTATTCGACTTCACGGTAGACGGTATTAAGTTCAACTGTGCGGAACAGTACATGATGTTTTCAAAAGCAGTCTTGTTCGAAGACTATATCCTACAGGAAGCAGACCCAAAGAAACAAAGCCTTAGGTCGAAAGATTAAAGGTTTCAACGAAGACCAGTGGAGCCAACACCGGTATGACCTCATGTTGAAAGGTCTTTACGAGAAGGTATGGTACTCTACGTCATTCCATACTCATCTTCGTTACCAGTCATTCGTTCATTTTAAAAGTTCAGTTAAGCACACACACATAATATATAAATATGTATAGTTCACTTATCTTTTTCTTTTTAGTTTCAAGAGAATACTGCTCTGTTACGACACCTCAAGAAGACAGCTGGTACCATCATTGCAGAAGCGTCGCTATACGACTGCACCTGGGGCATTGAACTACATGCCAAAGACCCAAGGGCAAGACAGACAGCCAAATGGAGGGGTGCTTACCTTTTAGGGCAGCTTTTAATGGATGTAAGGAACAACTGGTAAGTTTTTTGGGTAAATAATAGTTCTTTTTTCGCATATTCTTTTGGAAATGCGATAAGTTCTCTTATTAACACACAAACGCGCGCGCAAGCTAGTCCCTGAGTGGAACGTTCAAACAAAAGTCATTGTTCTTTGCCAGGCAAAGATCATTGAAGTTTGTATGAATCGTATGTTGACTACGTCCTCGTCATCTAGCTTGGGATGAATGTACAATGCGAATATGGTAGACATATTGCATTGTACATTTGTGCTAAACGTTAACAACCAATTTTCTTTCCGACCCCTTATGAGTTGACATTATCAAGCACCCCCTCTCAGCTCGAAAACAGGGGGGAAAAACCTTTAATAGTATAAAAATCTAACATAAAGTAAAAATTACATAAGTATAAAAATGTATAAACATATTAATAAATAAAATCACCTGCTTTGGCATAAAAATAACAAAATAATCCTCAACAAAAAAGACAAAACATAACAATACTGTCAATATTTCTCAAGTATAAAATATGTCGTAAAAAGAGGCCGAGCCGTCTGGCTGGCCTCTTTCACCGATGCCTGTATCAGGGTCGGGGTTCATCACTTCGTAGCTGATTGATTGATTGATTGTTGGTTGCTTAACGTCCAGTGGCAAATATTTCATGCATATTCAGGACGAGAACAAGTTCACAATAAATACAATAGGTAGGTTCTGTAATAGATTAAGGGATTAAGGTCGGAGAAATTTAGACTGCCACGGGAAATGAGGGTATATTGGATAGGGACAGAAATTTAGCCTTGCAACAGGTCACCTACGGACCCCTCAAAGAGTTGTTGCAAGGGTTCTTAACGTGCAAAGAGCGTGGCACTCTCTTTACACGAGGCATCGGATTTAACGTCCCCATTCAGACCGGACGTGGCTGCAAATTTGTACATCCCGCACAGCCAAACGGACGCCCCACTTTAGCGAGGGTTTTACCGCCGGTCGGAGGAAGACCAATGGTGACCATATTTCTATTCCCCAGTCACCCTTGGGGGCTTCGTAGCTGAAACCCCGACCCTCCAGGAGTCCCAGTATCTCCTTTGCCATACTCAGGCCGAACGCCACGATCTTCTGGCCAACTATAAATGCTTCTCTTGTTTGTAAGGGACCTCTGATGAGGTCCCTTACTGCCTCCATGCATGTGTCTTCACTAAGGGTGATTATGTATCTTGACATGTAAATCTACAAAGGAAGAGGGAAAATGTTAGTACCTAACATGTTATGTATAAATAAACAACCATCCTAATGATGTTATGTATAAATTAACAACCATCCTAATGATGCTTTAAACTTACAACCTACCCTACTCCTTTTTTAAACCGACTTGGGACCGTAAGCTGTTTTGCTGTTTCGATATAGGGGTAGGGGTCGAATAAAATATTTTCTAACTATGTAAGAGTATGTACTTAGACATGCATGGCTTAATCTTTGAGACAAGCATATAACTAGCCTTACCATCGTACAACTAGACCTCTTATGAATTGAAAACGCATAGGGTGGCCTTCAAACTCATAGTAAGGGTGTTATCTGATCATTCAGCTGCCGTAAGGTCACTTGTTAAAGATTTGATGTAGCGGATCGGACTAGAGTTCGCTCAGCGGACCGAATTCGGTCCGCGTCTAGTATTCTAGTGGGATCCCGCCACAATAAAAAGTACTTTTTTTATCCATTCGAACTACTGATTGACCAGAATTGCACAAAGCGACTGTTTCCTTATTAATCAATGTCCAGTGTGCATAGCTAGGTGAAATATTTATGAAAAAAATTTTTTCAAAAAAGTCCAGAACACAGCTCAATGAGACAGGTACCTATTATTTTTTTTATTTCGACCAGTGGGTCCCAAATGGTCAAGGATTGCTCCCAGTACGTTATTATGACCTCGAGTATGCGTAAAAAGTCATAACGGATAGTTACCCCCCCCCCCCCCCCCCAAAAAAAAATGTCCGCTATATAGTCAACTGGCCCGAATTCCGTCCGCACCATACCTTCCCAACTCGACCAGTGATGT
Organism: Mytilus californianus; assembly: GCF_021869535.1. Taxonomy (NCBI): domain Eukaryota; kingdom Metazoa; phylum Mollusca; class Bivalvia; order Mytilida; family Mytilidae; genus Mytilus; species Mytilus californianus. The sequence goes on from NW_026262673.1 coordinate 5,162,798, forward strand.
GTGTATGGGAATCAAACTGGTCAGGGATTACTTCTAGCATACTTTTTCTACCTCTGGGATGCATTTGGTCTCATAAAAATTCGTTAATAAAAAAAAAAAATGTTTGCCCCGAATTCGGGTGTGTTGGTTACTGTTAGAGGACCGAATTCGGTCCTGTCGGGATTTGTTTTCCTTGTTCGACCCCCACCTGGTCTAGAATGATCCCTAGTATGCTAATATGAACTCCTTTGTACTTTAATAATCATAGGGAGTCTTATTTCAGAAAAAAAATATCACTCGCCCCGAATTCGGTCCTAATTTGACCGAAGAGAAAGTCAACAGGCACCACAACAGCAACAACAAAGTACGCGAAAACCTGGAAAAGGGAAGGGACCACAGGAGCAGCCTCAGGGGGCACTTCCTCCAAGGAAACAATTCGCCTTATTGCCAGAAGTCAGACCAGTTGGTAAAAATGAGAAATGCGGAAAAAGTGGGAAGAAGGGTTCTCCTTTCCTACTTTGGATCGAATGTGACAATTGTAATACCTGGTACCACAAAAAGTGTACAGAATTAACTGCCGCCCAGTATCATAAACTACAGAAGAGTAAGGAAGACTGGACTTGCAACTGCTACGAATGAAGCCAATTACTGTGTTTTGTCCTTTTACAATACCAATTGCTTAAAACGTTACTTTTCTTTTATTACATTGCACTCACTTAATTCTCACAACCTTTCACTAAAGCAATGAGTGAAAATGTCTTACCAACTGATCTTTTAAGTTATTCTATTGTATAGTTTAAAAATATGTGTACTTATATGATAAATAACATGATTTCTAAATAAAAAAAATAAAAAAAATATTTGATAAGAGTCTATAATACATGCGATCACTTCTACTTGACCGTTCTATTTTTAGTTTTACCTTTAGGTTGAATCGGTATTTTTCTATTTAGGATGATGGAAGGATGGTAGCCCTGTATTTTTACGTACCTGTTGTCTTTATAGCGAGTTTCTTGTACACAAATAATATCTGGATTATTATGTGTGTCTAAATAATGTTTAAGGGAATTTGCGTTCGCATAAAGTGAGCGCGAATTCCACTGTAAAATGTGTAACCCCATTACAGTTAATTAATTGATTAAGTTACTTATTGTTTATTATTTCTTGAATTATTTACGTCGATCATTATGTCCGTACTGAATTGATTTTTGAGAAAGTTTACAAATAGCTGCATGATGGTAACAGAGGCATCACCTTGTTGGGTCGCAATATTCCGTATCCCTGTAATTAGTGTTTCCCCGTTTTTTAGATCATTTACGTCTTTGCTTGGTGGTTTAATTATATTCTTGCGTATATCTGAAATATTTTTTCTACCTTTATTAGGAATACTGGGTGTTTGGTCTTCTATTTGTGTATTCTCAGTCTCGTTGTCAACAATTACATCTATGTTTATTTCTGAATTATCTACCTGTGACACATTGGCTTCATTTTCGTTAATTATAGCGGTGTCATTATTAATTACTTTTGATATAACACTGTCAGCGTATGATTTACCAGGTGATACAATTTGAGATCTAATTATTTAGGTCTGGTTTCACCTTTTGACACTGGAGAGCTAATTAATTTAGTTATGGTTTCACCTTTTTGTTGTGCCTTTTGTTAAGCTTGTTCAAATGACATTTTATTACAGTACATATTTTCCAATACTTGTTTTTGAAATATGTATTGAAGGCATGATTTATCTATTGCCTTGTTGTTACCGCCACAGTTGTTACAATTTGTTATTTTATTTTTGCAGTTTGTGGTGGTATGTTTACCTGCACATCTTATACATGTATTGGCTGATTTTTTGCATTGTTTGGCATAATGACCTAAACTTGCGCATTTGGTACAAAATTTAGGATTAGGCTTATATGGCAAAAAATCATATTCTTGACTTTGATCGTATAAAGTGATAGATTTAAGTTGTGAGTGTTTATCAGCTAGAGTAACTAAAAGATATCCAGCTTTACCCAATTGTTTTACCATTTTTATGTCAATCCCTGTGTGTCTTAGCATACTTTCCTGCTTTTTAATGTTTATGATTTCCGTATCAACAGGTTTAGGAATAACTTTATAGACTCTACTTTTATTAACCTTATTGGCCTTATTTTCAGTTTTTTTCTTTTTTATTTGCTGCTTGACTAGTTATTTTCTTTTTATGTTCCGAATCAAATTTAGTCACATTCATTTGGCAATTACCAAGTTTATTTAAAAAAATGTTGGTTTGGATGTATTGATAGTTTGGCAAAATATTTAGATGTTAATTTAAATCACATTTTAACCTTAAAGAATAAGTTGAAACCTTTTCTTTTTAATAAGCTCAAGTTAAAGTACAATAAAATATGGAAAAATGATATATTTGACGATAGAGTAAATCAGCAACATGGAAACAAATTGACAACATATAGGTTATTTAAAAGTATATTTTCAGGAACATTTGAGAGTTATCTTTTATGTGAAAATTTTAATCAAAGACAATTGTTAACAAAATTCAGAATTAGTGCTCATAAATTAGAAATAGAAATTAGACGCTATAAGGGGCTTCAGGTACAAGAGAGAATATGATTGATTGATTGTTGGTTGCTTAACGTCCAGTGGCAAATATTTCATGCATATTCAGGACGAGAACAAGTTCACAATAAATACAATAGTTAGGTTCTGTAAGAGGGGCGTCCGGGATTAAGGTCGGAGAAATTTAGACTGCCACGGGAAATGAGGGTATATTGGAAAGGGACAGAAATTTAGCCTTGCAACAGGTCACCTACGGACCCCTCAAAGAGTTGTTGCAAGGGTTCTTAACGTGCAAAGATCGTGGCACTCTCTTAACACGAGGCATCGGATTTAACGTCCCCATTCTGACCGGACGTGGCTGCAAATTTGTATATCCCGCACAGCCAAACGGACGCCCCACTTTAGCACGGGTTTTACTGCCGGTCGGAGGAAGACCAATGGTGACCATACTTCTATTCCCCAGTCACCCTTGGGGGTGAGAGAATATGTAAATTATGTAAAAGAGATATAGAGATCTCTATGGTTTGGTCATTGACACTACCAATCATTGTTATTAACAGATAGTGTAGCGAATTTAGTGTCAGCAGCGGAAACTGTTTTGCCCTTGATGTGATAAGTGTTTCATTAGGAGGAAACATCTTTTTGCCCATATCATTTAGTGATTCCGGGCTTTTTACTTTAGTTGTATTTGGGCTAAGCCCTTGCCTTTGCTTTTTTGCGTACTGTTGTTGTTCTGGAGGTGAAGTACCTTCACTTGGTTTGTACGCTTTGGAATCAGGTGATTCCCCTTGTTGTGGACTTCTTGAGTCAATTTTCCTTTTGTTATTACCCATTTTGTTGGTAATAATTTTATTTATTTTATATTACTTTTTTTATTCATTATGTTTTTAAACGCGAATTAAAAACAACTCCAAAGAAAGCGTTATGTCTTATGTATGAAATGCGACACAGGTAAATACAAATTATTTTGTTGTTGTTGGTACTCAAGCAAATTATTTTGTCGTCATAAGTTCTAAAGTAAATCATTTTGTCGTTGTTAGTACTCTAGGTAAACTTATGTCGTTGACTCCGGCAGTATAGTAAAATTCAGTGGTCTACTCCATACGCCAAGATGTAATGTATGGTGGTATACTAAGTGCTCACCAGTATAAGCTATACATAAACGTAGTACCATCAGTTACATAACGGATCTGACACCTTTTAAACATTGTAAATCGCGATTGTATTGTAGAAGACAGAGCATCAGAAATTTCATTGTACCATCAGTTACATAAGGTATCTGACACCTTAACATTGTAAATCGCGATTGTATTGTAGAAGACAGAGCCTCAGAGATTCATTGTATCAACAGTACATATCGGATCTGACTCCTTGACGATGTGAAACATTGACGTACTTGTATTCATTGCATTTGTCCATATGTCGGGAACTTTACACCAAGTAATTGCACCGATCGATTGGAAAAGGTACTTCCAAGGGGGGATCCAACTATAAGTTCCCGTTTGATCACTTTCATGTCCAGAATAAAGACTCTTTAAAAACTGGAACAGAAGATTTTTGGAACAGGTAATGAATCTTTTTGCAGTTCGAAGATCTTCGAACTGCTATTGATGGTGCATTGAGCTCTTTGAAATGATTGAATTTTTTCTGTGAGAATTCAGATTTGTTTAAGTGAACATCCCTTTGCAAAACTCACAAGGTAGATAGTTGCCTGTGGAGGAAGGATTTGTAGGTCTGTACCAGGAAACTATTGTATCTTTTTGAATTTTGATAACCTCAAAATTATGCATATAATTTGCCTCATTTCGTAAAACCCATTTTTTCTTCCTTTGTTTCGACTTTTTTGGAAGAAGGAGGATTTCAACAACGCGTTGTTTTACATTATGCTTATCTTCATAGTGTCTTGCTATTTTAAAGTATAGATTGTCACAGTGTAAACAAGCATGCTTTTGTCCCATACTTGTTTCTAATCATCATATGTTCACTTGTACAATCAATTCTCCGTTGCTTTTTAATAGCTGAAATAAATATTATTTTTAAAATTCTAGTCTAGATCTACACTGTTAAAACAAGTGTTAATATTTTAACGCTATTATTAACACCCGAGGAATGACACTTAATTTATATGTTAATGTGTTAATCCATAACACTTGCGTTTATCCATTAACACTAATATTAATGTTCAATAACATGTTATGCGTTAATATAGTAACACTAGTGTGTAATGCATAAACATGTTAAAGTGTTAATTTATTAAACACATTACACGTTCAAATGGCTCATGACACTTAATTAACACCTGAACGAGTTAAAAGCCACCTAAGAGTTAATCATTTAACATATGCTTAACACTACAACATTTACAGAATTCCCATGCTCAGAATAATAACACACCGAAAAGAGAAAAAAATAACAAGAAAAAAAGATCTCAGAAACATCTCCGAAAAGAACCAAAATGAACTAATTAAATGACTTATAAGACAAATTAGTAGAATAAAATACTTATATAAAGCATTCATGTGACCTTTAAATGTACATGTTTATTTAAATTGTGTCATTATCATTCTCATTATCATGTTCTCGTCCTGAATATGCATTTGACTTGTAACGGGACGTTCCCCCAAGGGTGACTGGGGAATAGAAGTATGGTCACCATTGGTCTTCCTCCGACCGGCAGTAAAACCCGTGCTAAAGTGGGGCGTCCGTTTGGCTGTGCGGGATGTACAAATTTGCAGCCACGTCCGGTCAGAATGGGGACGTTAAATCCGATGCCTCGTGTAGAGAGAGTGCCACGCTCTTTGCACGTTAAGAACCCTTGCAACAACTGTTTGAGGGGTCCGTAGGTGACCTGTTGCAAGACTAAATTTCTGTCCCTATCCAATATACCCTCATTTCCCGTGGCAGTCTAAATTTCTCCGACCTTAATCCCTTAATCTATTACAGAACCTACCTATTGTATTTATTGTGAACTTGTTCTCGTCCTGAATATGCATGAAATATTTGCCACTGGACGTTAAGCAACCAACAATCAATCAATGTAACGGGACGTTAAACAACCATCCATCCAAACATCTTGGATGGAGAGTTGTCTCATTGGCAATCATACCACATCTTTTCATTTTGTATATTGTTATTTACCAAGCAAGATGATAAGAGTATTTAGTTAAGTATTGAGTATTTGACTATTTGCCTTAATCTGTATTTGGTATAGAAAAACTTGAAGTAAATAAATTTTACAACATAAGTCCGCTTCTAGATAACTAATAATTCACAAACATACAAATTTAAGGTAATTATTTCATTGAATTATAATATCAGACATGATAAAATTAGTCATGGTAAACATTTTAATTGTTTAGAGGTTTACTCGGAAACTGAAAATTTTCCTCTTGATAATTCGTCAGAGATTTTAATCCATGCGCTGGTTTTATATTCCGTGAAAGGGTCACATATTACTCAATGCTGAATAAGTCTAAGAACTTTACTGTAAATTGCTGGATAATCCAGGTCAAAAACACAGTAGGATGCTATCAGCAATACAATTGCATCCAGTATATTAGTTGTCTGTCCAAATATTTGGGAATTGTCCCCTACTACGTTTATACAAGACACATCCTCTTCTGGATCAAGGAAGACAACTAAGCGAGGAGGGTCTTCAGCTACTGTCTCTTTTGTTGAGCTTTTGGTAATTGGTCTACATTTTGTCTACTAGCAACGACAAGATTTTTTTATTTAAAAACTAGCAACGACAAAATTTTGTACTAAGTAAAAAATTATTTCCTTGCGTACTTACAACACCAAACTCTTAAACATGTAATGTTGAAACTCATTAAGAAAATAATTTGAATCATTTAAAATAAAATTAGGCTGGCCTCCCTGTAAATTTCACAGAATGTTTGCAAAGGTTAACAGCCACTTTCAGAATGCATTCATTTCCATTTGCTTACAACTAATAATTCTGAAGGAACATTTCTTGTCTTAACATAAATTCCTGACAATATGCACATCTCCAGACGGTGACCTAACTGACTATTAAGTTTCATGAGAATTTTCAAAGCATAAATATAGAAGAAGTTGCAGACAATGTAGTTTGGACTGACAGACATATTGGGTGGAACCAATTTACCTCTTTCTCCCAAATTGTGTTTGAGTGAATTTAAAACATGGCTTAATCCTTTCAAAAAAAAAATATATAAGAAATTTTCTAATGATTAAAAATGTACCATTTATAAATAAATATATGTTGTTATTTAATTTGTTGTTTTTGTTTTGATCTTTATCATAGTCGGGGGCTGATTCATGCATGGGCATGGTGTGATTGCACCTTTCCTAAAATTTGCAAAGCATTGGTTGAGACAGTATACAAACCAGTAATTTCAATAAAAGGGCGGACAAAATTTTAAAAGTCCTCCCCTCCAGATGTGAACTGCGCCCTCTCTAACTTCAAATCCTAGACCCCCCAAGAGTCCATTGTGATTTGATTTGATTGGTAAGTGCTTTACGTCGCATGAGCACGAAAAGGCTATATCGCGGCGAGAGCTATATTAAATATTATAACAAGACATTTTCTGATTCTCTAATTCACCTCGGCATGAAAGTTCTATGTAATGTGACAGAACAGAATTGTAAATCAAAATTAAACACACTATCAACTCGTCCTGCGCAGGTCATCATGGCGTGACTTCATGATGATGTACAGTGTACATGTGTGTGCGTGTTCCTTATGAACTGTATCTAAATTGATGAAAAAGTACATACATTTAAAAAAAGAACCTGCTTTCAAAGGGGTTTGAACCTGTGACATCAGTAATGAAGCGTGATCAATCATCAACTGATATACATGATCTATTTGCACAAAAATCGTGGCCAAACATACACCCCTGTGTTTCCCCGAGTATTCCTGAAGAAATTTGAGTTGTACATTTTGTGAATCAACTCGTTGCAAAACCTTGAACAAAATTAGATTATTTTAATCACTGTATGCTTGTAGTTTCTATCAAGTGCATTTAAATCTTTCTTAATACTTATTTATATTGGACACTTCTGCTTGTAAATGGTTGCTTTAACTTGCATGCATGTGTATTTTTCTTTAAATACCATTTGACTTCTGATCAGCTTATGGAGTATGCTAACCTGCTGGTAATATATCTTCACACTGAGTGTTTAGTTCTAATCACATGAAAGTCATTAGCCAGTTTACCTTAGAACTGAAAGACCTGGGGCTGGGGATTCAGATTAGATAAACAAAAAATACTAACCTTTGCAATGTACAAATGTACTTTTTTCTGATAGATGTTATCTTTACTGCTACAAAGTCGTCAATTTTCAAGCTACAAAATAAGAAAAGAATTTTAACAATTGAAATTACAATTACACAATATATCTTCAATTACTGTGTTTGCTAATTATCCATTAAATCTTCCCCAAGGGTGACTGGGGAATAGAAATATGGTCACCATAGGTCTTCCTCCGACCTGCAGTAAAACCCTTGTTAAAGTGGGGCTTCCGTTTGGTTGTGCGGGATGTACAAATTTGCAGCCACGTCCGGTCAGAATGGGGACGTTAAATCCGATGCCTCGTGTAAAGAGAGTGCCACGCTCTTTGAACGTTAAGAACCCTTGCAACAACTCTTTGAGGGGTCCATAGGTGACCTGTTGAAGGCTAAATTTCTGTCCCTATCCAATATACCCTCATTTCCCGTGGTAGTCCAAATTTCTCCGACCTTAATCCCGGACGCCCCTCTTACAGAACCTACCTATTGTATTTATTGTTAATTTGTTCTCGTCCTGAATATGCATTAAATATTTGCCACTGGACGTTAAGCAACCAACAATCAATCAAACTTTGCACTTTAAGAAACCTTGCAACAACTCTTTGAGGGGTCCGTAGGTGACCTGTTGCAAGGCTAAATTTCTGTCCCTATCCAATATACCCTCATTTCCCGTGGCAGTCTAAATTTCTCCGACCTTAATTCCGGACGCCCCTATCACAGAACCTACCTTTTGTATTGTAAATTTGTTCTCGTCCTGAATATGCATGAAATATTTGCCACTGGACGTTAAGCAACCAACAATCAATCAACCAAGCCATTAAATCTACAATTTCATTTGTGTTGAATTTATAGACATGACAATTTATTGTGTTTATTTATTTCAAGAGATCTATGTCCGATTTTTTTAGTAATCTTCCTTATTTAATAACTAGTGCAAGATTTTTTTACAATATTTCCTATGAGGTCACAGCAAGGTCATGATTGTACACTACAAACATATCGTGGTGATCTTTCAACTTACCAAACGTATTAGTTATAGGTCAAAAGATAAAAATGATGTTACTTGGTAAATAAACGGTGAGAAGAATTGAAATGAAGAGAGCTTAAATAATGCTGATTCAGTCGAACTAGTGCAAGTCTTTGTATAATTAGGCATATGTCATGAAACTGAAACCAATGTTTTAAAAAAGCAATTTTAGTGGTTTTCAGTATTCTTCAGAAATTTGTAAGTACAATTTAATAAAAATCGTGCATTTTGACAAGTTATCTTCCCCTGAATCGACCATTTACAGTGCATTTCACTAAAAATAATACTCATTTTACCAGAAACCCGATTGCATATCCACAAAGGGAGTGTGTCTCATACTGAGTTTTGGGGTACACAGATGTGCAGCTTGGATTTCAAAAACATCCTCATTCATATATTGAAGTCTTGTGAAATCACGACCCATAAAAATATTTCATGGCAAAATCAATTCCCATTCATATATTCATTTTTGTCTAGCCTGCGACTTTTCGTCGTCGTCGGCGGCGGCGTCCACGGATATTCACTTAGTGGTTAATTATTTTTAAATTGTAATAACTTTCTTAAACTATCCTGGATTTTTACAAAACTTAGACAGAAGCTTGTTTAAGATCATAGGATAGTATCCAGAAGTATATTTTGTAAAAAACAAATCCTGTTTATCCGTATTTTACTTATAAATAGACTTAGTTGTTCTGCCAGTTGACATTACATTCACTCTGTGGTTAAAGTTTTATAAATTTTAATAACTTTCTTAAACTATCCTGGATTTGTTCCAAACTTGGACAGAAGCTTGCTTATGATCAAAAGGTAGTATCTAGAAGGACATTTTCTGTGGAAATTTTTTACCTAAAACGACAAAAGTGTGCTGACACACTTAACCTCTCCTCTGCTTTGATCACCAGAATCGAAAGAAGACCCGACATGTTCTCTTCCGACCTATAAATCAGCAGTTACAAATATCAAACCCACCATGGCTCCAAACAGGGTAGATATACGGCACGAGAATAACCAACTCTCTACTTCCTGTCATACCAACCAACCAGTCTACAAACTCATTATCTATGACATATTCCCCCCAAGGGTGACTGGGGAATAGAAGTATGGTCACCATTGGTCTTCCTCCGACCGGCAGTAAAACCCGTGCTAAAGTGGGGCGTCCGTTTGGCTGTGCGGGATGTACAAATTTGCAGCCACGTCCGGTCAGAATGGGGACGTTAAATCCGATGCCTCGTGTAAAGAGAGTGCCACGCTCTTTGTACGTTAAGAACCCTTGCAACAACTCTTTGAGGGGTCCGTAGGTGACCTGTTGCAAGGCTAAATTTCTGTCCCTATCCAATATACCCTCATTTCCCGTGGCAGTCTAAATTTCTCCGACCTTAATCCCTTAATCTGTTACAGAACCTACCTATTGTATTTATTGTAAACTTGTTCTCGTCCTGAATATGCATGAGATATTTGCCACTGGACGTTAAGCAACTAACAATCAATCAATCAATCTATGACATATTCCCCCCAAGGGTGACTGGGGAATAGAAGTATGGTCACCATTGGTCTTCCTCCGACCGGCAGTAAAACCCTTGCTAAAGTGGGGCGTCCGTTTGGCTGTGCGGGATGTACAAATTTGCAGCCACGTCCGGTCAGAATAGGGACGTTAAATCCGATGCCTCGTGTAAAGAGAGTGCCACGCTCTTTGCACGTTAAGAACCCTTGCAACAACTCTTTGAGGGGTCCGTAGGTGACCTGTTGCAAGGCTAAATTTCTGTCCCTATCCAATATACCCTCATTTCCCGTGGCAGTCTAAATTTCTCCGACCTTAATCCCGGACGCCCCTCTTACAGAACCTACCTATTGTATTTATTGTTAATTTGTTCTCGTCCTGAATATGCATGAAATATTTGCCACTGGACGTTAAGCAACCAACAATCAATCAATCAATAAATCTATGACATATTCAGCATCCAAGCCAGCGTCTTTAACGTTCAAGCCTTCATCAACTAATAAATCTCCCACACCAAATGTTAACAACCAAGAGACCCCCAGCGTGTCAGTCGTCCTACCACCTTTACGCCGCAGAGGAAACCACTATTGAGAATGAGTCCAATGAATCCTAACCCTTGGTGCCATGCCAGTCATACAACCTGCCAGAATGGACTTGAAATTTACCTCTATTAAGATTCCAACTGGTGCAACATACCTGGAGTGTCCATCTAGGGATTGGGAAACCCTTACATGTCGAGCAGGATCAGCTTACCCTTCCGGACCACCTGAGATCACCCCCAGTTTTTGGTGTGGTTCGTGTTGCTTAGTCTTTAGTTTTCTATCTGCGTACTATTGTTTGTCTGTTTGTCTTTTTCTTTTTTAGCTATGGTGTTGTCAGTTGGTTTTCGATCTATGAGTTTGAATGTCCCTCTGGTATCTTTCGCCCCTCTTTTTGACCGCAAGTTGTTGGTCCGGGAAACACATCTACAGACAAACTTATTGAAATGTGCAACCGGCGCAATATCCCGTTAAGCCTGTTTTGAAAACTTACTACCTCTTACCTATACATCAATCACGGAAAGTTAATCGAAATTTAATTATCATATCGCCCCTAAATAATGTGTCGAACACTAACTTTATATCGTTAATTCAGGAGAATTTCCGTTTTTGAGGAGGGGATAGTGTAATAACTGGAATAATTGACATTTATTCATTTTAACAACCTGGGATTTTCCAATTCAACTGAAGGAAGAAATCAACTACATATGGGTATAAACTTCATTGGTGATAACCTGCAACAGAAAATATTATTGACTTTGTGATCATTACTAGTAATTTGAACTGCACATATTGTACCATTTGTTTCTTCTAACTTTTTCCATTTTTTTCTTTTGGCAAGTGCACCCTTCCAAACTCGTTTTATTTGATGATATATTTTTTCAAAGTTGTCACGCACAATTATTCATACACCTAAAATTGTGTTTCAACCCATTTTAAGTCTCGAAAGTGTCTAAGTAAGGAAATATTTTAAATTTTCTATCGATCAAAACCATGTTTCTCGTTTCTCTGTGAAGAGCCATTTTACTGATCAAGTGACCGCAGTAGGAAATATTTTTGTCGTTGCAATGAGATACCTTAAATATCTAAAGTAGTTTATAACAGTAAGAAATAAGTCATTCTATTAATAAATTTTTTTCAATATGAATAGAATATGCATACTCTATTCCATCTTACTAATATATACTTTATAATTTTCCTATTTCGCATTTGTTTACCAAATGTTGATTTCATTAATGTGTGACGGGATTGTGTGGTAAATACTTAGTCAGCCGTAGGCAGTTGAGCTAAGGAAGTACTTCATTAGCCCAGTCGGTTAACGCACTGCCTTGTAAATAAAGGCCACAGTAGTATACCGCTGTTCGAAATTCATAAATCGATTGAGAAAAAAACAAATCCGGGTTACAAACTAAAACTAAGGGAAACACATCAAATATAAGAGAACTACGACACAACATTAAAATATAACTCACATAGAAACGAACTATAATATAACAATGGCCATTTTCCTGACTTGGTACAGGACATTTTAAGAAAAAAATGGTGGGTTGAACCTGGTTATGTGGCTAGCCAAACCTCCCACTTTTATGGCAATGTTACATATAACATAAAAATGACAACATTACATGACTCCCGGGTTCGAGTCCCGGTGGAGACCAGCAATTTTGTTAAATTGCAGCCCAACTGAAAAACCCACGAATGTCAAATTGAATGTAGATTATCTTGTACAGACGTTTTAGATTTTTTGTTGAATCAATTAATGCATTACCATGGAATATAAACCAACATCCTAAGAGCATAATTTAACCTATACAGAGAAATCATAGATGTAAACACTTTTGTAAGCCAATTTTTTTATGTCCCCTTTGAAATTGGCTTTTAATTGTTATGTATGATGTCCAGAGTTGTGTCGAGAAACTATTGTACATACATTCATCAGAAGTCAAATTGTCCCAAGTGTAAATTGGTGTTTATCCTTGTTACACATCCCATTGGATCTTGCAAACAATTTATTTGCGCCTTATCCTCATGACTGATGCAGAATTTCTTCTTGCAGCTCTTCCTCTTCTGTCTTTTTGGTTATGTGCTGAATGCCTTACATTTATCATGGAATAACCTGCTTAAATATTCTCAAAGCACATTGGCACGGCGTGGATTGTTCTGAAGTTTATGAACTCTTCTAGTTATAGTTGATGAAATGGTGTGCGGAAGATCGTCTGAGAAAAAGAAATATAACTATATGCAGCACCTTTCATCATGCATTTACTGATTCACTGTTCAAGAACAAATTAAAGGAATAAACGTTTGCTTGTTTCTTCTGTCTACCGGATACAGTATCAACCGGTTGGTGGATCTCTACAATTCCGAATATCCAAACTTTACATCCGCTGTCCTTTCGCTTGTGGTATTTTCACTCTCTACCGAAAGGATTCATTTGAAATATTCAGTGATTCAGTTTACACTGGTTTGTAGTCCGTCCCAATGGCATAGCTGCTCATTGTCAAGTTGTTGCATCAATGTTTCTATGCCCAATGTTTAAGCGCCACTCCTTAACGAATAGTAGAGACGGTGTTGTAAAACGAAAGTCATTTACATCAGTATATGTGTCCAAATCTTACTGACTTCAAACACTCAAACATTAAGGCAATCAAAAAATCTAAAAAATAATTTTAATGAAGCATACAGTTTTTGAAACACTTTCGTTATTAAATTGTTGAAGAAATATTCGCAACAGTTCCCCTTAATATCTGAGCAGAAAGAATCACTTCCGTTTTACTGAAAGCTCTAAGATCAATATGATAATTTTGGACATGAACTAAAGATCTCCTGGTCACAATAATCTTCGATCAAACAGCATAAAAGTCTTTAACCCTTTTCTTAAACTGACGTGTTTTGTTGTGCGATAAGTAATTTATATTCGCACAACAAAACACGTCAGCTATGGTATAAACTTTTAATAAACAATTTATGGCGGCCTTTAACAAATGTGGAACTTCGTGGGAGTTCGTATTGGAATACAGGAGCATAATTTGTGCAACTGGAAACATTATCAGTTTGCAGAAGCTTGAATAATGAATAATTACATCCCTAAGCTTAATTGAGAATATTGTTTTCTTGTACATTGGAGTATGAATTGAAAATATACAGCCTGAAGATGAGTCGAAAGTACAAAATTTCCATGTTTGGTTCAGTGTGGTTCTTCACAAAATAAGAATGATTATAACCCAAAACAAGAAATTTGTATCTGCGATTCCCATTTTTATAGAAAGAACTCTGTTAAATGAGATGGTGAAGTCGATCTTTCAATATGAAGCATGGGGTCCGATCTCCGAGGAAATTCAAAACGGAAGGTCCCTTATAAAATGGCAAAATCAAAAGCTCAAACACATCAAACGAAAAGATAACAACTGTCATATTCCCGACTTGGTACAGGCATTTTCTTATGTCGAGAGTGGTGGATAAAACCTGGTTTTGTAGCTAGCTAATCCTCTCTCTTGTATGACAGTCGCATACAATTCCATTATATTGACAACGGTGTGTGAAAAAAACAAAGACATAAAAGGTAAAAATGTCAAAATAGGTGTACAACAGTCATTATTGTGTTATAATTTTAATCACTATAAAAACAAACAAATATGTAACAAAGAAATCCAAAAGGCCATATAGACAAAACAAATAAAATGAAAGAAAAAAATACAAAAATTTACCATGGCACAATAACACAATGACGGGATATCAGGAAAAATACACAAAACAGTAAAAGTAATATTAAAAAAAGTACCCAGAATCTATACTTCAAGACCATCGTGTATTATTTGTGAAGTTGAAACGGAATATTTTCAACAAGGTCTTGGTATCTTCCGATGAACTTTTTTTAGATATAGGACGAGACGTTCTTTCACATACCACATACTCCACATGTTTTCAAAATTTGGTTCACATTTGGAAATATGATAAGAGTTACAGTTTTGTAATGCTGTGTTTATATCTGAAAGTGGATCAGACTCATTTGTCCATATTAACTTCCACATATGCATTTCCTGCTCCAGTGTTGATGGAGATGTTAAAACATCCATAAAGTACTCAAAATCATTAGTGGAGGATTGAGGAATCATGACAGGTATTACATGACGTCCCATGGATGCCTTGATTTGCAGGTCACCAAACCTTGAATTCATTTCTGATAACATGTGATCAAGCAGTGGGATAGCAATTGTTTTCTTGTAATAATCCTTTGTTAATTCACTTGGCTAATTAGATCTCTTTGTCTGCCGCCCACAAGTTCTTGGTTTAGATGGGATTACATCTTACTCATCTGCCAACTTCAATATTTCTGAATACCACTTAGCATTTAATTCATCAATATTGGCTCTTATATCCTGCAAAGCTTCCTCGACTAGATTTACTGATTCAAGGGCACTCACAACATCAACAGCTCTACCTAAAGAATTAATATATTTGGTATTTAAATCATTAAACTGTGAGCTACCCTTAGTTTTATATTCATGGTATTTTCTTCATTCTCTAAGTTATTACTTATTAAATCAGATCTGTGAATACACCTTATGATTATCTCCCTTTTCTGTGTGGTTATTGACAAAATCATTCAGAAGGTTTAATTTTGTATATGATTTTAAATTCTAAGAACAATATGTTATTGATGGTACCATTTTCTTTTTGTAATGTAAAAAAAAAATACTGCCAGTACCTTGAAGTGATGTACTAAGTTGTTTCAAGTATCCAATACATCTCATTGTCACAAGCAGGGGGACTAGAAATTGAAATGATGTGATTTTGTTTTCTAGGCTTTGTGCATCACTTATTGCAACTGGGATTTGTCCACTGATTTGATCTTGTCCATGGTTTCTATTATTGCTGGAAGGAAATCCCAAAGGCATCATGTATTTCCATCCATCTTGTTCTACATAACTCCTTCAATTTCATTCTTTTTGTTTCATTTCTGTTATGTTGAAGCTGCTCCTCTAGGAATGATTGCCCATTAGGAGACGAATTAAAGAACCGGACTACCTGTCAAAGACTTGTTATAGGTTGATCAAAATAATCAAGCAATACATATGATGCACAATTAACTACTGCTTTATGAAATGCATTAATTGTATACCTTATCTGCAGTTCCAATCATATTCCTAACACATGGAATGTTAGCAGCAGCAATTATACATCTGTTTAGCTGGTGAGCTATACACCAAAAGTGTAATGCTTTGGGTATATCTTTTGAATTATGGGACCAAGTCAAATGTTTAGTCATATAACCTGGGAAAAAGTATACATTTAATGTGCACACATCATTATAGTATTATCATATGAGAAATGAATAGAAATGCATTAATTGTATACCTTATCTGCAGTTCCCATCATATTCCTGACACATGGAATGTTAGCAGCAGCAACTATACATCTGTTTAGCTGGTGAGCTGTACACCAAAAGTGTAATGCTTTGGGTATATCTTTTGAATTATGGGACCAAGTCAAATGTTTAGTCATATAACCTGGGAAAAAGTATATATTTAATGTGCACACATCATTTCAAACATACAATGACAGGAGCAATGAATTAGAGAGCATGTTAAAATTGTAACAAAACTATTCTTACAGTATATTCAGCATTAAACAAATTTGACTGTTTACACACAGGTATATTAAATGAGGTTTACTTGCGCCGTCATAGCACTGGCTTCTCATCAGATTTAAATCTAATCCCATTTCTGGAAGAAGCTTCAGTAGCTCATTTGATAGTCTCTCACCACTTGTATCATCACTCACTTCTATAAAGTCCACAAACTCTTCTCTAATGACGACTTCTAAAATAGAAATTTAATTCAAAATTATATAAATTGGTTTTTTTTTACTGTTATTGTATATTTTATACATGCACATATAATTTACATGTTAAAACATATAATTTAATAACAGTTATGTATGCCCATGTTGATGTACTGCTTAAATAAAGTTACAGATAACGCATACATGTACACATGTATTGTACATATGTCATTTTTTTGTAAAGTTTGAAACAATTGATTATGAATGATTAATCAATATATATTTTTTGAAATTTCTAATAAGTTGCCCAGTTTATTAGTTGATATATTAGTTATAACCTGACAAATCAACAAAACGTAGACACATGGCTACATCTCTCACTTAATCTGCCGATACAGAAAACATCTCTCCACCGTCTGATATGTCTTTAATTGTTTGTGTCCTAATAATATTTCCTATAATGTCAATAATTTCATTTTGAACAGTCTTAGACCTGTATGAAGCATTATTGATAAAAAAAATATTATAAATTTAAAAATAAGGAGATAATGGCAAATTTTTCACAAGAGACCTAATGACACAGAAATAAACGGCTATAGGTCACCATACGGCCTTCAACAATGAGCAGAATGTGGCGGGGTTAAACATTTTGGCAAAGTATAAGAACATTCTTTCTATATAAGATAATACATCCCCCATCTACCTTAAATGTCAATTATAAGTGACCATCCCTTACTAGTTAAGATTAAAATAATAGCATACAAAGAAGAAATCAAATCCTGGAGAAAACCGCTGACCTATGATAGGAAAACAGACAAACCTAATTTTATTTGATCATCTTTGCAACAAAAATTTAATTTGATTGCAGTGTTCTGTCAATACATGCATATTCAAATAGATTAAAACAAAATACATGTAATGTTAGTGGGAATTCTCTCTCAAGTAGTGTCACAGCAATATGAGTGTCTTCTATCAAAGTTGGAATTTCATCTTTCAGGTATGAAGGTTTGACAAGTCTGCTCAACACATCAAATAGTTAAAAAGTCTGTTCTTGTTGCTGCCCTAGTAGACCTCTTAGACACCACGAAGCAACATTTCGGGTCACACACTGAAAAGATCATTTAAAAATGTACTTAGGCTAATTTAATTTTCAGCGCATTCTCTTTTTCATATTTGCCAACTCTTCAAATTTGTTAATTGGAAAAAAGCTTATCTCATAACATCATTTCCTCTCCAATCTCTAAATTATTTGTTATTATGTATCATTATTTTGAAGGTATGGTTAAGTTTTTGTTTAAATGTGTGCATTCAAACATCTGAACCAATCATATCTTTGTTTTGTTGATTTCATCCTTGTCCTTTTTTTATGGAGGACAGTTGTCTTATTAGTAATCATCATGACCATACGACATTCTAACTATATTTTGCTAGGTACACATATGTCTGTTACTTTTCAGTATGTGTGTTTAGCTCAATGATTAAGAATGTAATTGTGCAGCGACTTATATGGCTTACACATATTTTTTTTCGACTCTGATGGATAATGATTTTTCCCTATGAGCCAAGAGTTCTGAAATCTTATATTTTAATTGCCCTGGTGTAAACAACACCCATACCCTAGCTGAGCCAGTTATAACAAATGAAATACTTATCAACATGCACACATAATTGAATTTATACATATCCATAATGTTGAACCATAATATGAGTCAAATATTATTTTAAATTGTGTTTTTATTAAAAAAAACTTTTTGATTAAAGGGACATAACTTCCTTTATTTATGTTTGGTAAGTAAGTGCAGAAAGATCTAACATTGTCTACTTTCAAGCATTAGAAATGTTCTATAAACAAACTTTTATTAAACAAATTACTTTCTGCGTTCCATATATTGTACGTAGTGTCCACTGTCTGGAGAAATGGTCAGCAGGTGTATAGTCAAAACCTCGAGGGTACTGTATGGATTGTGCTCTTTTGTCTGCAATTTTTATTCTGACTCTTTGAGAGAGACCATAGAGCATCTGGAAAGCTGATTTCTTCTGTGACATCATCTGCATGTTGGGGCTTTGACTGTTTTTTTCTTTGGTTATTTTCTCTGATCAGTACTCTTTCTCTTATTGCTCACCCAAGTTTGCTCAAATCTGTCACACAATTTCGAAATTTTACACTGCCAGTCTTAATAAACTCTTAAGACATTTGAAATAAGATCTGAAATGGTATGCATCCCCAAGGGTGACTGGGGAATAGAAGTATGATCACCATTGGTCTTCCTCCGACCGGCAGTAAAACCCTTGCCAAAGTGGGGCGTCCGATTTGCTGTGCGGGATGTACAAATTTGCAGCCACGTCCGGTCAGAATGGGGACGTTAAATCCGATGCCTCGTGTAAAGAGAGTGCCACGCTCTTTGTACGTTAAAAACCCTTGCAACAACTCTTTGAGGGGTTCGTAGGTGACCTGTTCCAAGGCTAAATTTCTGTCCCTATCCAATATATCCTTATTTCCCGTGGCAGTCTAAATTTCTCCGACCTTAATCCCTTATTCTATTACAGAACCTACTTATTGTATTTATTATGAACGTGTTCTCGTCATCAATATGCATGAAATATTCGCCACTGGACGTTAAGCAACCAACAATCAATCAATCAATGAAATGGTATGCATACCATCTGTTTGAATCTGCTTTAGTCAAGTGAATATAAGGGATGAATTCCTCTTATACTAGTTACCTTCTGCTTGATGGTCTTTTGGTTCTTGTTTGGTTTTGAGTCAAACTCATTTTGTGCTGCCATTTCTTCGTCTTTAGAGAAAAACGCCCGCTTTGGACTGTTGACATCAGTTTTAATTGCAAAGTTTGTGCAGTCAAGTCTATACACAGAATCATCAGCTAGGAACTGTCTGTTTGATATGTGGATGGTTTTGCTCAGGGAATTGTTTCTTACGCCAACTTCTTTGCAGAACGTACATGATCTTAATGTTGCTGGACCTGATAAGCGAAGTAATTTTGCAAAAGCTGGTATATCACACAGATATTGAAGAAGAGTTATCTTAACTGTCACCGGAGAATCTTTGTGAGAATCATAAAGCTGACATTCCATATTGGATAACAACTCATCAACCAATATTGTGATATATAGGTCCAATTACTTAGGCTCTTTTCTACCATTTCCTGGGATAATGCAAACCAACATCATTGGTCCTAGTAAGTAGCGAATCACCTGAGGCAATGATATTCAAGTCAAGATAGTAGGCCAAATAGACTTCTGAGCAGTACCATCATGTTATAGTTCAAGTGGTACACAGTGCTCAACATCAGTGTCTTTAAATACACTTAATTCTTCTTGAAATATCTGTCCATCTGTATAGGCACACAGTTTACCATTTGTGTAAAGTTTCTTTGCATGAAGTATTTAAGATAAACATGTCTAGGAACAACTGGCATATAGCTGAATGTCTTCTTACAACAATTGCCGTCTTTATACATAAGTGATTAAGTATAAATGGCACACTCACGTATACTGTCATTCATTGGATATATCTTACAGTCATTCACACAACATTTGTACTGTTTAATAGGAATCAAACATGGTTTGATAATTATAAATGCTTCCTTGTATGAATCTGGTAAATTATTAGGTTGAGGAATGATGCGTTTCTCATGCTATAAGCACTCACTCATGTAAAGCTGCTTTGGACATTCCAGTTTGATGAAAATATTAGAAATGCTCTGATATAGCTTCAATCAATGTTCTGGAAGATCCTTCATATAATGGTTTCTGAAGATCATTCTTTAGTTGCTGTGTCTGTACTTTTTTTACTGTAACTGTCTTTTGAAACATTGTCCAATTGTGATATAGAATTCAGATGATTTGCAGGGGTCTTTGCGTAATGCATTTTGAAAGTTTTTCTTGTAAACAATCTTTCTATTACAGCTTTTGTTTGCTGTTTGTTGCCATGCTGTATATTAATACTGTTGACCTCTCTGTACCCCACAAGTCCGATTCACTGAAATAAAAAAAAAAACATTTATTCCTTCATTTCTTAAAGAAATACGTTGCAAACTTAAATTCAAATAAAAATACCTTTCCAAATGTAAATGAAAATAAATGAAGAATGAGTTCATGGGACACAGATAATGTCCCTATTTGCATAGGTAAACAGAAACAAGTCACACAATTCCTAGGAACAAAGTCACAATATATGATATGTTGGATGCACATGAAAAAGTCACTATGTACATGTATGCAATAAACAATTAAATGGAGAATTTGAATGCATAGAAAAATTCATAAAATACTTGTAACAGATCAATTATTTTAAGTGGTAGATTTTTAAATGTATATATAAGAGTTGAAGTAAAAAAAAAATTATATTCAATATGTTTCCTCATTTTTTTGTATAAATGAATAAACAAATAAATATAAGCTAATAAATGTGTAATAAATTATGTTCTTTTTTCAATATTAAGTCTTAAAGAAACAAGAAACGCTTATTATTTCCTTTTCGTTAATAATGAAGATGTATTTCATCCGTATTGCTTCCTACTAATACCAGAAGTCAATGGTCAACAAAAAGGGGAAATGTGCCACTAATAGCCACTATGTGAATCTCAACATTCCCTATCAATAATTGTTGTAATTACTAAACTATTATTATTGGGGATGATTTGTTTGTTTAACACTAAATTGGGGGTTTCTCATTATTGGTAAATAAAATCAGTTAATTAGGATCATAAACCTCACATTGTATTTACATTTATAATCTCTTACGTACTGATTCAATCGGTAAGAAAAGTAGATTTCAAATGTGCGTGATTTACTATTTTGCCTATTGATCAGTGGTTGTCGTATGTAGTGTTTTTCATATGTGTTTGCGTTTCTCGTTTTACATATAAATTAGACCGTTGGTGTTCCCTATTAATTTGTTTTACACTGATCATTTTGGGACCTTACATAGCTTACACTTTGGTGTGAGCCAAGACTCTTGTGTTGAAGGCCGTACTGTAACATATAATTGCTTACTCCAACTATATTGTGTCTTGGATGGAGAGTTTTTTCATTGACACTCATACCACATCTTCTGATTCATAATGACAAATTGGGGATTTCTTGAAGTATTTTTAGTAACAAACTGTATGATCTGTACTATACGCTGTTTTACCTATAAAAAGGCAAACAAAGCAGCATTTCCGTGCAGTCGGTATACTAGTAAATACAAAAGTTTTAACGAATCACAAATCCTTAAACATATTCAATTAATATTATCCCACTATATAGATAGCGAACTTCAGGAGTTTATAGTAGATAGTAGATCAAACTGACAGCTCCTTCCTGTAGGCAGATCAATATCATACCTACTATTTTTTTTAAATAACAATAGTAAAATAGATTCGTAACAAGTTTTTGTTCTTTCAGGGAAATTTTGTGAAAAAACAAACTATGGTAGTTTTAACTCTAACGAACGAATCTTTCATGTTGCTTTTTTAAACTGATACATACCTAATTTATCTTGTAAAAATTAATAGACATTCCTTATAAGATATTGAGCTCCTTCCTGTAGGCAGATCAATATCATACCTACTATTTTTTTTTAAATAACAATAGTAAAATAGATTCGTAACAAATTTTTGTTCTTTCAGGGAAATTTTGTGAAAAAACAAACTATGGTAGTTTTAACTCTAACGAACGGATGCTTCATGTTTTTTTTAAACTGATACATACCTAATTTATCTTGTAAAAATTAATAGACATTCCTTATAAGATATTGAGGTCTTTAAATTATACAGTAATGTAAAATCCATTATTAAATTAAATTTACACCTACTACGAACAAAAACTATTTTTATTATGTTACTTTTATATATTAATTAAGAGTTGGTGCTGTCTTAATGTTAGTCTTGTAATTCTATTTGTTAAGTTAACGGATAACACATGGCAAATTTTATTTGCAAATTATAGGAAAACCATTATATTTTACAATCATGATTGTCGTCGTAAGTTCCCGTGGTCACGATTTTCTACATTTCGTGTTTTGTCAGGGTACCCTTAGATACAGTATTGTACGGAGAATCTTTAACATGACAAATACAATCACTGCGCTCTTTGTTGGTGGTTATAATAGTTCTTATAATATAGTTTATATATAAAATATATCATATAACGAAAGCGGAAAGTATTGTTAAGTACTTGTTCTCCTCTTTCCATTGATATAACTATTTTCCGTAAACCCAAATCGATCAAATTCGTCTACTGGGCACCCTACTATTTATATGAATATGCTTATTTAGATAACATGTGATGTATATTGTAGGCATGTTGCAAATAGATGAAGCTCACAGCCACTTCTTAACAGACGGATGCATGCCGGAGACCTGATTTACGCATCTGCAATCCTGTTGTCTGGCAATAATTTTCAGAAAGTTGCAGCATTGGCTTAATTCTTCAAACTTTCAATATTAGGCTCATCAACATTTCACAGATATCAGAAAACCTACCTTGTTCCAGCATTTTTAATCCATTGATTGATTGATTGTTGGTTGCTTAACGTCCAGTGGCAAATATTTCATGCATATTCAGGACGAGAACAAGTTCACAATAAATACAATAGGCAGGTTCTGTAATAGATTAAGGGATTATGGTCGGAGAAATTTAGACTGTCACGGGAAATGAGGGTATATTGGATAGGGACAGAAATTTAGCCTTGGAACAGGTCACCTACGGACCCCTCTAAGAGTTGTTGCAAGGGTTCTTAACGTGCAAAGAGCGTGGCACTCTCTTTACACGAGGCATCGGATTTAACGTCCCCATTCTGACCGGACGTGGCTGCAAATTTGTACATCCCGCACAGCCAAACGGACGCCCCACTTTAGCACGGGTTTTACTGCCGGTCGGAGGAAGACCAATGGTGACCATACTTCTATTCCCCAGTCACCCTTGGGGGCCATTTTTAATCCAGAAACAGGATGAAACTCTAAGGGAATTCCAAAATACATATGTTATTGTGTAAATGTAAATATTCGAACTTAAAAGTTCTGAATGAATACAAATTGGATACAAGATAAGAAATCAAAATAAGAGATTCCTGAAACAAAAATAAATTCAAATGGTAAACTGCTGTAAGAGATATTTACAGGGTAAATTGTATTATTTGTATATTCAAACGATAACCTATCTTAACCAATCCAGTTTTGGACAGATACAAATAAACGTTCCTTGAGATTGAATGCTGCACTTTCATTTTCTAGGTGATGGACGGATTGATGGGCCGGACCATTGTGCACAGTATTGCTCATATACTTTTGTGGAACATACATTAACGAAGATCCTATGTATCACAACTATGGACAAACGGAGCACTGACAGAAAAAGCACCAACCAAGAGAAGGCTAGTTTCAAGAAAGGAATGGAGTTCGTTAAGGACAAAGGCATTAAAATTGTTCAGGTGGTAACACGTCCAAATTGCTTCAGTAAAAAATAAGAACATTTTTATATTTTTCAAGGCAAACATTTCTGAAAACGATACCTGGAGGTAAATATATGGTCTTCCATTAATATTTAAGCAAAACATCAAGCTCAAAATCATCCTGTGTCTAAAAACGTCTGAATAATTAAACAGAAATTATCCATTAGGTCTTCCCCCAAGGGTGACTGGGGAATAGAAGTATGGTCACCATTGGTCTTCGAGCACCAAGACAATAACGTGACAAAAAATATTGCGATAAGGAAGAAAGAAACTCGGACTATAACTGATGTAACAGGAAACCTTGAAAATATAGCAGATAACATCCAACCGATCGAAAATATGATGCAGAAAGGACACAGTTTAATTAAGCATGTGGCTAATTCTCCTGGTAAAACACCGTTTTGTATACTGAAGAAAAGTTGACGGACGTTGTGAACTTGTGCTATAGTGGACAAACTCTATTGGGTTTCGACAAAACATTTAACATTTGTGACATTCATGTGACACCATCTGTATTGAAACAACTTTCTGTCACGAAGGTTGTAACTATGATTCCATACGAAAAACGTTATATTGCATAATTATTGCTCATCACAAAACAGGAAAATCTGGCCAGGACAAAAATTGTCAGTTTAACTTGTTTTCCGATAAAGGAATAATAAGTACTAAATTAGTCACGGAATCTACCAAAACATTCTTGGTGAATGGCAAAGGGGTATCTTTTAACAAAACGGCAAAGGTATAAAAAGACTGTGCAAAATGTAAAGTGACATCGATTTTTACAGCAACACAAGCTCGTAGGGTGTTCGGAACATTATAAATCGAGAAAATTCACAAAATTAACGGAGTGAGACAATATAACAAATTTTTGACGTTATTTTTGTGATACATTGTTTCGCAATAGGATAAAGAAACATCTTGAAAGTCGTCACTGAAGGAAATTTACACTGCCACTGGAGTGTATATTAGATAAGGACATTTATTTTGCCCCCCCCCCCCCGATGGATCGCTATCCTTGCCGTGGTCGGGGGGCTTGCGTGTCTCAGTGACCCCAAGAGTTATGCCAGTTGGAGCTTCGTCTCCTGGTAGGGTTACCCATGCTGGACAGGTCGAAGGGTAGAGACAAGACTAAAGTGATCCGAACATCGTATGAGTTGCCCGATGTTTTAAATAAAATAGGCTCTCCAACCCGTTGGCCGTGGGTTGCTACCCGTGTCGGTGGTTGACGAGATCCTTGCGGATGAGGGCTGTAGCCAGACTTCTTACGGTCAGAAAAATACCCGGACGGACGAGACTATAGTTCAATAAGCTGCTTTGGCTCCAATATCATCTAAACGGGAGGTCGGATGGACCCGGTTCGATCAATCGGCTGGTCATGTCGAGCCCTTCAGTTAATCCTCAACAATAAGCTTTCTTGTAACAATTTTCATTATATACACATGTGTTTTAAATTAAGCTATTTATATTTCGGATAACTGAAGAAGGCGATGGCTCATGGGTCAATCAAGTGGTACGCTTTCTATTTCGCTTGATGGATACGCTCTGCTTGAGTATACTATTCTTGGAACATCTGGTGCTTTCCGCAGTGGATCTTGGGTGCTAATTTTGGGGACCAGCTACGTTATACATGTTATACTTGGAGCTCGTTTTCAGCATTAGCACTTGACCCCGGCTCGCCACGGAAACACAGCATCGCCCTTGTAGGCACTCCGAGGTGGGTGGATGACAAGAATGGTGAATCTTTCTCATTTCCTATGGCACAACAAAACCAACCCTCTAAATCAGCTTTAATACATAAAAAAAGAAAATGTGATGATTCAGTGCCCTGTCAGGAAGATGACAGTTGGCCCAGATTTATTGTAATAAAAGGAACAGATGAAAAACCAATTTCCAAAATATCTCCCTTTGTGATTCACAAACAAATTCAAAGCGTTGCTGGTACTGTAAAAAAAAGTTTCAAAAATGAGATCAGGCAATTTGTTGGTTGAATGTTCCAACAAAAGTCAGTCAACAAATTTGCTTACACTGACAACAATTACAAACTTTCCTGTTTCTGCCTCTCCTCACAACAGTTTGAACAGCTGTAAGGGGATCATTCGAGACAGAAGTCAATACCTTGGTGACCTAACCGTGGAAGAAATCTGTGAGGAACTTTCAAGCCAAGGTGTAACTGATGTTGTTAGATTTCAAATAAAAAAGAATGGAAATATAATCAAATTAAATACATATCTTTTGACATTTAGAACTCCAACTCCTCCTCCATCTATTACTTTAGGTTGCTTCGGAATCAGAGTTGACAGGTTTATCCCTAACCCAATTCGATGCTTCACTTGTCAAAAGTTTGGTCATGGAAGCAAACAATGTCGTGGTACGCAGAGATGCTTCAAGTGTTCTGACGAAGGACACGAGGGAACAACCTGTAGCTCTGAATCTTCTAAATGCGTAAACTGTGGTGAATCCCATTTTTCATCATCTAGGGACTGCCCTGTTTACCTTAAAGAAAAAAATATTATCAAAATTAAAACAGAAAGAAACATCAGTTACCCAGAAGCTAAACAGATAGCTTCTGTTTCGAATGATCTCCTTGTTTCGAACAGACCATCGTACGCCAGCAAAGTTGTCCGCTCATTCAGTCACGAGCATACACAAACTCGCATGACCTGGCCAATTGATGCTGAGACATTTACAATGCTGCCTGTTGAAACAGAACCTAACGATAAAATATTAGTTCCAAGAAAACCAACACCTTCTAAAACCAGTACTCAGTCAACTCAATCTTCCTTACAGAGCTCAATGTCATCATCTAAAAATAATGAAAAAAAGAAATCAAATAAAAAAGATACAGTTAAATCAGACAGTTGGGGCGGT
Source organism: Mytilus californianus (assembly GCF_021869535.1). Classification (NCBI taxonomy): domain Eukaryota; kingdom Metazoa; phylum Mollusca; class Bivalvia; order Mytilida; family Mytilidae; genus Mytilus; species Mytilus californianus. The sequence goes on from NW_026262673.1 coordinate 5,189,774, forward strand.
GAATCTGTCTGGGATCTTCCCAGTGACATAGATGATTCTTCCATCTCCAATAGTCCTCCTTCATCTGCATCTAATAAAACTAGTTTATCTTCTGCATCTAGTACAAAGTCTTCTAAAGCCCCGTTCTCCAGAACAGAAGGATGTCCCAAAGAAGCCAGCAAATACATCCTCTCAGAAGTCTTCTGATTCGAGGTCGCGGGGTAGGGGTCGAGGCGGAGTAAAACCAGCTGCGCATGGTCCTGGAGATCGACGACTCTCCTCACACAACAGATTTTCAACACTTAACGACGAATCAGAAATGGAAATCGAAAGTGTTCCGCCACCCGAAAGTTTACAATCTCAGGGTGAGCGAAATAAGAATGCTGGCAAACTCGATAACATTCGCCCGTCTATTAAAAAATCATGACTAATATCATCCAATGGAATTGCCGAGGTCTTAAAATAAATCTTCTCGAGTTAACGCTTCTAGTTCAGTCATTTTTACCTACTGCATTTTGTCTACAAGAAACTCATTTAAAAGAAAGTGACAATGTATCTTTAAAAGGATACAACATGTATAGCACATTTTCTAAGGTAGATGAACGTGCTGCAGGCGGATCATCCATTTTTGTGAAGGACAACGTCATTCATAGCACAGTCCAACTCACCACGGATCTGCAGGCAGTTGCAATTCGTTTATCATTAGATAAAACAATTACATTATGTTCTATATATATTCCACCCAATTCAATTATAGATAAAGCTAAACTCAAAAACCTCACTGATCAATTACCCTCACCATTTATACTTATGGGCGACTTCAATGCACACAACCCCTTGTGGGGAAGCAAGTCTCATAATATCAAAGGTAAGATCATTGAGGACTTTGTCTCTCAAGAAGGATTATGCATTTTTAATAATGGATCTAATACTTATCTTCATCCTGGAAACGGGTCTTATTCTGCTATTGATATCACTATTTGCGATCCCTCTCTTCTTCTGGATTATTCATGGCGTGTTCATGATGATCTATGTGGAAGTGATCACTTTCCAATAGTACTTGAACATCTTTTTACTTCTGCCCAACAGAGAGTACCACGTTTGAAACTTGACAAGGCGGATTGGTCCTTGTTTGAGAATCTCTGTCAAGCGGAACTTCAGTCAAAGATGTTTGAGACTGTACAAGATCCAATTTTAACTTTTAATACAGTTTTAACGTCAATTGCTGACAGAACTATTCCTAAGACCTCGGCAAATCCGAAACATCCCAGCAAACCATGGTTTGATGATGCTTGTGATCAAGCAATAGGTAACCGTAAAAAATCTGAAAGACGGTTCAACCAACAACCAACGACAGAAAACTTGAGTAATTTCCGTGTTTTTCGCGCTAAGGCACGGCGGACTTGCAGGCAAGCACGACGAACGTCTTGGAAGAAATTTGTCTCGGAGATAACATCTCGCACTCCGATGACAAAAGTATGGAACATGATACAAAAGATAAAAGGTAAAAATTCTAAAGCCACAGTTAAACATTTAAAAAATGGCAATGATTTATTAACATCTGAAAAGGATATTGCCAACAAGCTTGGTGAAACTTTTGCGAAATCTTCTTCTTCTAACAACTACAGGGAAGATTTTAAAAAAGTTAAAAAACAAAAAGAAAAAATTAAATTAAACTTTAAATCAAAAAATGGTGAAAATTATAATAAACTCTTTTCTCTTGAAGAACTTAAAACATCTCTATCAAAAGCCCATGATACAGTTTTTTGGCCTGATAATATTCACTACCAACTGTTAAAACACTTGCCAGATTCCTCGCTGGAAGCTCTTTTGCAGCTTATGAATAACATCTGGGAATCTGGTGATTTACCATCAATCTGGAAGCTTGCAACCGTCGTGCCTATTCCAAAACCAAGTAAAGATCACACGGATCCTACTAATTATCGGCCAATTGCTCTTACCAGTTGTGTCTGTAAAACACTAGAACGGATGGTTAATGATCGCCTTGTTTGGTTCCTGGAATCCAATGGGCTTTTAGCCAATATCCAGTGTGGATTCCGCCAAGGTCGCAGTACTCTTGACCATCTTGTTCGATTCGAATCATTTGTCCGTAATGGTTTTGCGAAAAATGAACATGTAGTGTCGGTCTTTTTCGATCTAGAAAAAGCCTATGATACTACATGGAAGTATGGTATTTTAAAAGATCTGTTTGATATGGGGTTGAAAGGCAATATGCCAAATTTTATTTCGAATTTTTTATCTAACAGACAATTTAATGTTAGAGTAAATTCAACCATGTCTGATCTGTATGATCAAGAGATGGGTGTCCCTCAGGGCAGTATTTTATCTGTTACATTATTTAGTCTTAAAATCAACAGCCTTGTTGAAGTTTTAAAAAGTAATATTGAAGGTTCATTGTATGTTGATGACTTTTTAATATGTTATAGAGGCAAAAATATGAATAACATAGAAAGACAATTACAGTTATGTCTTGGAAGAATTGAAAAATGGGCCTCGGAGAATGGGTTTAAATTTTCCATTTCAAAAACGGTCGGGATGCATTTTTGTAACAAAAGGAAATTGCATCTTGATCCAGAACTCACTTTGTACGGCAACCCAATTAAAATGGTTGATGAAACCAAATTTCTTGGGTTAATTTTCGATAAAAAGTTAACCTTTCTACCCCATATCAAAATGTTAAAACCGAAATGTTTAAAAGCATTAGATATTTTAAAAGTTGTCGGCAGCACCGACTGGGGTGCTGATCGCAATATTTTACTTAATTTATATAGATCTCTAGTTAGATCTAAACTAGATTATGGCTCTATAGTGTATGGCTCTGCAAGGAAGTCCTACATACAGATTCTCGATGCTGTGCATCATCAGGGTTTGCGTCTCTGTCTTGGCGCATTTAAAACCTCACCAGTTGAGAGTCTGTATGTAGAGGCTGATGAGCACTCACTCTCTAACAGACGTTTGAAGCTTGGACTTCAATATTCTGTCAAACTAAAAGCCTACTCAGATAATCCTGCCTACAGCTGTGTTTTTAATCCAATTTATGAAGATATTTTTGCAAAACATGAAAATAAAATTCCTCCGTTAGGTATACGTTTAAAACCACATTTAGCTTCTTTTGATTTAAAATCTGTTGCTCAAGTTGAAACTTGCAAATGTCCTCCATGGGAACTTCCCAAACCAAAAATGATATTTGATCTCCGTGAACACAATAAAAATAAAACAAATCCTCTTTTAATTCAGCAACACTATGCTGAAATCAAAGCCAATTATTCAGATTTTTCAACTGTCTATACTGATGGATCAAAAGATGGTGACAGAGTTGCATCTGCTGCTGTCTTCAGGGACAGAGCTGCAACTCTCCGTTTGCCATCTGATGCATCGATCTTTACTGCTGAAGCAGAAGCAATAATTTTGGCTTTGAAATTTATTGCTTCTTCAGATAAATCCAAATTTATTATATGTTCTGATTCACTTTCATGCTTACAAGCTATACAAAATACTAAAATTAAAAACCCAACAATTCTCAAAATTTTATATGTAATGAGGAATTTAAAAATTCTTCTTAAAGAAATATTATTTCTATGGGTGCCGAGTCATGTTGGAATCCTTGGAAACACAGCTGTAGACCTTGAGGCAAAGAATGCCCTGGGTGACCCTTTATCTAACTGTGATATACCATATACCGACTTTAAATCTAATATTAGAGAATATGTTTTTAATATATTGAAAAGTGAATGGAGTAAAAAAGATGGTAATAAATTACATGAAATTAAACCTAATTTATGTAAACCTTTCAATAATTTTATGTGCAGAAAAGATCAGTGTGTTATTTCTAGATGTCGTATTGGTCATACTAGAATAACACACGAATATCTTTTAAAAAATGAAGTAGAACCACAATGTATACCTTGCAACTGCAAGTATACTATTAAACATGTTTTAATCAATTGTATTGACTTTGCTGATATTCGTAAGAAGCATTTCAATGTCAATAATATGTATGATTTATTTAATAATGTTTCATTTACAAATATTGTTTCATTTTTAAAAGAAGTTGGAATATATTCTAAAATATAAAAATGTTATTATATTTAAAACGATTTAAAATTTTTATCACGTTATCTTAATGTTCATTTTTATTTGTAAATAATCAATTTGCTTTAATCTAGAATTTTAGTTTATTGAAGGACCTTTTGTCTGATTTTACGAATATGCTTTAAATTGTAAAAAATATTCGAATTAGCTCTCGCCGCGATATAGCCTTGTTGTGCTAATGCGGCGTAAAGCAACCAACAATCAATCAATCAATCATTCATTTTGCATCGGTACAGACCATATGTGGACCCCTAAAAATAACAAAGCTGAGTAAAAACTATGCGGACCTATTTGCAAATCTTCTTTTGGCATGTAGTTTAATAAATAAACAATGATTGGGCCAAAATGATAAAAAAAAAAACATGATTGTTTCCCCTAAACCCGACCAGGTCAAAAATAAGCCCCGATTCAAAAACTTATTTGCCCCAAATTATTGGATTATCTTTTATTCCCGAAAATAATACGATTCCAATCCGACATTGGTTTCTATGTTACTGGAAGTCTTCCCGGAACTCTCTGGAGTTATCTATCAATTAATCGGTATGTATTGATTTAACTACATATGATGGTCACAACTTAGATAAATTTGATGAAGTGACTGATTCTGTGTCTGATAAGATGGCTAACGGTGTGACTTTTAAGCCCAATTTTGATGAAGAAATAACAGTTGTTCGTGATTTTGACAAGTGCCTCAAATACGTGGAATTTGACATTACAAGGAAAGCACCACCTTCAGATGACAATAATCGGACTTATAATAATTTTCTTAATTTGTACAAGCAGGTACAAACTGCAGCCACTAAATTTCTCCGTTTTATAATAGAAATGAGCCTAAATCGCACTTCCACGACGGGTATTCAGCAGAGATCATTGAAACAAGAAGACAGTACTGGTGAAAACGCATCTGGCAAAGTAGAAGTAAGCCTGAGAACTTCCGTTATGAAAATTATTCAAGCTTATTGGATAGTGTCAATACACAGCAAAATGTCACCCCTTAAGGACTTAATTTAGTTAGATTGCCATAAGGCCAGTTTATTATGAAGATTTCATATGACTCTATAGTGCTTTAGTTACATTGTTTTGTTGTACTGATATTCTGTATTTTATTTCAACTGTAATTAATTAGTGCTTTTCCGTCTGATATGCGTATAATTTCATCTTACTGCAATTTACATATTTTTGTCTTAGTTAGTGCTTAAATGTTTAAGACATACATATATATTATGAAATAAGAATAATAACATTCAAGTACAAATGACCACCTTGCATGGCAGCACTGACAAACGTATAGCTGTTTAGATAAAAGTTCGTAAAAATCTGTCTGAAACAATAAAATGTTTCCATGGCAAAGTTCAATAAAAATAGGAATTTAGGTCAGCATGTGATAGCCATATACATAATTCCTACAGCGTTACCCACATAACAAAATAATTCAGCTACTTCAAGTAATGGACCCCCCCCCCCCCACCAAATATATCAAAGTATTATACATGTACATATTCACGTTAACTTGCAAAAGATCAATTTCTACCCCCCTTCCCCCCCCCAAGGGTGACTGGGGAATAGAAGTATGGTCACCATTGGTCTTCCTCCGACCGGCAGTAAAACCCTTGCTAAAGTGGGGCGTCCGTTTGGCTGTGCGGGATGTACAAATTTGCAGCCACGTCCGGTCAGAATGGGGACGTTAAATCCGATGCCTCGTGTAAAGAGAGTGCCACGCTCTTTGCACGTTTAGAACCCTTGCAACAACTCTTTGAGGGGTCCGTAGGTGACCTGTTGCAAGGCTAAATTTCTGTCCCTATCCATTATACCCTCATTTCCCGTGGCAGTCTAAATTTCTCTGACCTTAATCCCGGAAGCCCCTATTACAGAACCTACCTATTGTATTTATTGTTAATTTGTTCTCGTCCTGAATATGCATGAAATATTTGCCACTGGACGTTAAGCAACCAACAATCAATCAATCAAGTAATGGACAGAGAAAGCTATCGTTAAAGAAAATTGACAATAAAGAGACTAATACAGCACAAGAAAATACGGAATCGGATCCTGAAATTATTGAGATGAGCCAAAAAATGATAGAGGAGAACAATGAACAGGAACATACTTCCTATACCCTTCCGGAGCTCCTGAGATAACCCCCAGTTTTTGGTGGGGTTCGTGTTGCTTAGTCTTCAGTTTTCTATGTTGTGTCTAGTGTACTATTGAATGTCTGTTTCTGTTCTTTTTTAGCCATGGCGTTGTCAGTTTATTTTCGATCGATGAGTTTGAATGTCCCTCTGGTATCTTTTGCCCCTCTTTCTAAATTATAGCGATTTCAATTTTGATTGAGCGATCAAATTAAAGGAGAAGTGATCAGTGAATACTCTGGAAAAATAGAGAGAATTTTGGAAAACAGGTACTATATTGCTAACCTGTTGAGTTATCTAAGGAAATACGAAGGTGACAACCTCCAAATATATGCTTGAATAAATGCAGCAACATTTGCGCAAAAATTTGGATCAGAAGAAGCCTCTGTGTTTTACAAAGATACAATGATTGAAGCGACTAAAGAACTTTGTAATAGATTAACCGCTGACATGCAAAAACTATTGAACAAAGCTCCTGAAAAAATGATATTTAAAAGACCAGGAGGATATACTACCGTAAGGAAGTTAAACTAAAGAATCCAAAGGCTACATGAAAAATGGGCTGAGAAATTCAGGAATAATGGGGCGAACAACGAGAATACAGAAATTAACAAAACTGAAAAAGGGAATTTAAAGAGCTGAAAGAAACTAATTCAAGCCGTCGTACTGCAAAGGAAACTAACATTATTGGAGATATTAAACGTGATCTTGATGAATTGAGGGAGATGAAAGGAACCCTATATGAACGTAAGTTTAGTGGTGGTCTTGGGGAAGCCAAGGATGTCGTTATGACTTCTGATATGGAATAAAGTGAAATAATAGTGTGCGGAATTATAATTAACTGCTGTGAATAATTAGATACTTTTGACTGTGAATGCAGGTTTGGTTATGTTCCCATGCAATGTTTATAAAGTATTTTTTGTGTAAGGATGCCTGAATTAATATTGTTATATTAATAAAACGAAATAAAGGGATAAGTCAGTTACCAGCAACAAAATAATACATGAACATACTTTAAATAATTTACCAATTTTTGTGTTTTAAATAAGAAAATACTATATCTTAATTATAATTAGTGTTCCGACCCTCTAATGTTTCTTTATCGAGTTCATAAATATAAAAACAATTTAATTGTTCCAATTTTTGTGTTTCAGAAGATTACCATAGTTAAGAGAAGCGCACGAACCGAGCAAACATCTTCCGAATATGTACTGGAGATTAAGGAAGTTTAAATTTGGCTTCAGATTCTTTAAAAAATAATAATATATAACTTGAGAGTGAAAAGAATCATGTCATCATGCACATAGATACTTTGGTACAGGATGATTATTTTTTTTGGCCCTCTCCCTTTTTTCTATAACCCATTTTGATTATGCAGAGTTTTGAATACCAAAAACTTTTGAATAACCTTTTGATGTCATCCTACTATAATTTTTTTCATTATGACATTGCTAATTTTGGTAGAACTTGAATTTGTTGAAGTAACGGGTGACAAACTAGCATTAAAGTTTGACTACTGATTTATTATTTAGGATGTATATTTAAACTACTTTGGTGCCGGTGTGCTGAACTCTTATTTGTTGCAGTTGTGTGGTTATCTCCTACCATGATGGCTGCCTTGATATACTAAATAGAGCTGAATAATACACAAACTATCAAGCATTTGGTGAATATAAGTTATTTTTTTTTACCAAGAAGACATGAATGTAGGTTTCTTTTGCCAACAAAATGGCATGGCACTGAAAAAACAAGTAAAAATGTTTAGAAACAATGTTATTAAAATATAATGGGTTTATTAATTGAACTATTGTAGTATACTGTACATTCAGAAATTATTGGTAGGTTTTTTTTAATGCGAATAATGTGACTAGGTGAGTATCGCATTCTGATATCTTAACACAAATATCTGTATGCAGATTTTCCTGAACTCTCAGGACATAAGTCGAGCATTTTTGTCCAATCTTTCAATATTGCAATAATAAATGCACACAATGTTTTCTGAATTTACAGTAAAAGTGTTGTTGGCAAATTATAATTCCTATCTTAAAAAAATAATATTTTTATTAGTTTTTATATTTTTTAGGATTTCCAAAGAACCAACTGCTTCACGCTCCATATGTGTTAACGTCAACAGAAAAGCACCAATCAGACCAATGGCTTAACTAATTGAGAGTACCACTGAATTTAAGAGGGGTTCCTACAACCCTGTTCACAAAAATTGTTGGTGGAATAACGAGCCATACATAATTACAGGTAAATAAATTTTAATTATTCAATTGCAAACTTTGTTAGTGTTTGTATTATTATGCTCTTTTTTTATCTTTGCTTTATATATGCTTTTCTGTGCCAATCAAATATGTTTTAAAGAGTTATGACCCTTGGAAACATTATTTATATAAATATTGAATCGTTAGCGTTGTCATGTGTACAATTACTGCCAGATTTTTATGAAACTTTTATCATATGTTTATATCATGAAGGACTTGGAAGAGTTCGAAAATCACTGCTGATAAATTATTTTTAAACGTTATACTCCTTAGACGCATTAATTATATGGAAAATTGCATCGTTATCTCTCTCATGAGTTAAATTTTAGCTATTCCATGACAAGTTTGATGGTTTCGAGAAGCGTTTGCATCAGAAATCGTGTATGCTTGAAAGATATTTTCATGAACAACATGAACATTACAGCGCAACTAAAACATACGCCAACAAAAAAACGAACTATTTGATAACAACTGCATTATTCCTGACTTGGTACAGAACATTTTAAGAAAAAAAAATTGTTTATACATCATAATAAAAAAAATATTACGTTATAATTGTTAGGATAAAATATCTTGTAAAATATTTGCTCTTTTTTATCAACAGTTTGACTGATGCTTTTTGTGCTTCTTTGTTAAATGTTTATTTGTTTTGAGATTGTGACACAGTGATGACTGTTGTACCCATATTTTGTAGTCAGGAATATGACAGTTGTTATCCATTCGTTTGATGTGTTTGAGCTTTTGATTTTGCCATTTGATTAGGACTTATATCTAGAAATTGACTATGAGGGTCGGTTGAAAACACAACTTTACGACAAAAGAGATGATTTCAGCTTCCCAATTGTGACCTTTTCATTTTTAAACCAAGAGATCCAAATGGTGAAGTTGTAATCATCACTTCGTAAATATTACGGACGCCATCACGAGTTGGTTAACCGTTATGGAATTTTCGTTATACAGATGTAACGGATATGTTCCTTATGAACTACAATCCCCTTCCCTTTTCACGAATGTTTCCTACCGAATTAAACTATTTACCGGCTTTGTAACAACATGAGCAACACGGTGGGTGCCACATGTGGAGCAGGATCTACTTCCCCTTCCGGAGCACATGAAATCACCCCTAGTTTTTGGTGGGGTCCGTGTTATTTTTGTACCCCTATTTGTGACATTTTGTTCACGCATCATTGTCAATATAATGGAAATTGATGCGATTGTCGTACAAGTGAGAGGTTTAGCGCTATAAAACCAGGTTCAATTCACCATTTTCTACATTTGAAAATGCTGTACCAAGTCAGAAATATGACAGTTGTTGTCCATTTGTTTGATGTGTTTTATCATTTGATTTTGCCATTTGATTAGGGACTTTGCGTTTTGAATTTTCCTCGGAGTTCAGTATTTTTCTGGTTTTACTTTTTTTTTCATATGCTAAAAGTAACAGAAGAGCTTGAAAAATGTTATAAAAATTTGGTAAATTCAAACAGCCGAAAGTGAAGTCAATCAAACTGGACATGAGATCTTGCTTGTCCATTGGAAATGTACAAATACAAAAGTTATATTTAACATGAATGTAAATTTATACTGCCCTTTTTTAATAGTCAAATTTATACACAAGTATCACCAGCAGGAATAATGACGATGCATATTTTCTCGTTTTGTAAGTGGAATCAATGAGAATTAGCTCTCCATATTTGTGCATCAAGTGACTTTGTTGTTCAGTTTAATGCACAAATAGAAAAGTGTTTTTAATATTCTCATTTTCAGATGATGCACTTTCTTCATCTTCCTCATCATCTGAATCCTGAGATGGAAAAACCCTTTCTGTTCTTTTTACTTGATTGGATGATGGCTTTTCTCCGTTACAAGGACGGAAAAAAATCTCTCGCTTGAACCACTCTCCCAGTTCTCAATCTAATGTTGCAGATTTTCCTGGTCAATTGTCCTGCAGATAGACACTGATGCACTTGATTATATATCCCTACTTGTAGGGTAAATAAACTCATCATAGATAGCAGGATTTATTAAAGTTTGTATTTACGCCAGACGCGCGTTTCGTCATCAGTGACGCTCGAATCCAAAACAGATAAAAAAAAAAAAAAGGCGAAATAAAGTACGAAGTTGAAGAGCATACAGAACCAAAATTCCTAAAAGTTTTCCAAATACAGCTAAGGTCATCTATTCCTGAGGTAGAAAAGCCTTAGCCTTTAAAAAAATCAAAGTTTTGTAAAACAATTAATTTAAAAAATTTGACCATATCAATGATGCCCTGTCAGTATCAACAGGATTGAAAATGTTGGTGTTACAAAATTGTAATTTCACATGTTCCTTAAGGACACGTCTTAAGTAGGGCACAGATGTCAGTCCCATTTGTATATGCTGCTTAATTACGGATGTTAAATCATGATGCATTGTGTTTGCATAACCACTTTTTGTGGATGGTATGTGCATTACTGAGTGGAATGTTTATATTCATCATACTTTGTTGATTGACATCTCCATTTTTTTGAATGATCTGTCAGCCAATTTAGCTGCATCTGCCTTTTAACCCTATCAGCCTTTTCTGGGAGACTGTAATTTGGATATCTGCAATTTATATAGTCAAAACATCTTAACTCTAAATCCTATATTGTAAAATAATCTGAAGAAAAAGTGTTAATAAAGAGAGTGTAATAACTGATGCGCAATATTAATCGACTGAATAAAAACAATTAACCAAACAAAATTGATTTACTTCTAATATTTAACTTCAGTGTTAAAAAGAGTCTGATTTAAATGTACGGCTGTTTATAACACAGAGACATCAAATTCCTTGACATGTTACAAAAATCTTGTGTCAGTTTTCTATTCAAGGCTTCTTATAATAGAGTGACATCAGACTCTTTTTAACACTGAAGTTAAATATTAGAAGTAAATCAATTTTGTTTGGTTAATTGTTTTTATTCAGTCGATTAATAATGCGCATCAGTTATTACACTCTCTTTATTAACACTTTTCTTTAGATTCTATTATAAGAAGCCTTGAATAGAAAACTGACACAAGATTTTTGTAACATGTCAAGGAATTTGATGTCTCTGTGTTATAAACAGCCGTACATTTAAAACTGACACCAGATTCCTGTAATATGTCAAGGAATCTGATGTCACTGTGTTATAATCAGCCATACGTAAACAACTGACACCAGATTCCTGTAATATATCAAGGAATCTGATGTCACTCACTGTGTTATATACAGCCATACACGGATTGATTGATTGTTTATTGCTTAACGTCCAGTGGCAAATATTTCATGCATATTCAGGACGAGAACAAATTAACAATAACACAATAGGTAGGTTCTGTAATAGGGGCTTCCGGGATTAAGGTCGGAGAAATTTAGACTGCCGCGGGAAATGAGGGTATATTGGATAAGGACAGAAATTTATCCTTGCAACAGGTCACCTACGGACCCCTCAAAGAGTTGTTGCAAGGGTGCGTAACGTGCAAAGAGCGTGGCACACTCTTTACACGAGGCATCGGATTTAACGTCCCCATTCTGACCGGACGTGGCTGCAAATTTGTACATCTCGCACAGTCAAACGGACGCCCCACTTTAGCAAGGGTTTTACTGCCGGTCGGAGGAAGACCAATGGCGACCATACTTCTATTCCTAAGTCACCCTTGGGGAGGCCATACACGGAAAACTGACACCAAATTCCTGTAATATGTCAAGGAATCTGATGCCACTATGTTATAAACAGTCATACATTGAAACAACTGACACCAGATTTCTGAAACATGTCAAGGAATCTGATATCACTGTGTTATAAACAGCCGTACATTCAAAACTGACACCAGATTCCTGTAATATGTCAAGGAATCTGATGTCGCTGTGTTGTAATCAGCCATACATAAACAACTGACACCATATTCCTGTAGTATATCAAGGAATCTGATGTCACTGTTTTATAAACAGCCATACATACATAACTGACACCAGATTCCTGTAATATGTCAAGGAATCTGGTGTCACTGTGTTATAAACAGCTATGCATACACAACTGACACCCGATTCCTGTAATATGTCAAGGAATCTGATGTCACCGTGTTATAAACAGCCATACATTCACAACTGACATCAGATTCCTGTAATATTTCAAGGAATCTGATGTAACTGTGACATCTCTAGAAGTATACATGGAAACTATAAAAATTAGGTCAAGTTGACCTAGATTAGTTAAATTATAATATATGGAAATTGGGAGTCATTGTAGATGATGAAAACTATTTCTGTGAACTGCCAATTTCAACGGAAAGGGGTTGGGGGACCCTACGAAAATATTGAGTCCGATTCATCTGATTCTGATTAAAATGACGAGACTGTAAATATTGATGCTAGTGAACCTTGCAAAGTGTTGACAGAGAGCGAGGAGAGTTATATGACTATCTAGTTTTAGATTATTCTACGAAACACTATTTAAACAAAGAATATCTTGGTGACCTTTTTCAATGTTAATAATCCAGAAAAAGTCGAAGCTATATCTTCCAAAAAAGTGAGAAGCCATTGGGAGATTGCAATGTCACATTATATAATGTATGCACTTTTTCCAGATGATGAAGTATAGTTCAAAGAGCAACATCTGCACCATAGAAAATATTGTTTTGCATGCACAGTTGTAGGAAGTCAATTCAAAGAAATCCTCGAACGGAACGGTGTTTTCGAAGCTGCAACGGACAATAAAAAAATGCGAAGAAGATAATAAACAACCATAAATGATATAATTAATGATAAGTATATACATTTCACTTAGATATAATGGTGGAATTATCTCTGATGATAAAAGCATATCCCCCTTATTCAGTTAATACTGTTGATTGACAACATCAATTGATCTTAAATCTGTCCTGTGTAAAAATTAGTGTCGCTGTCATTGATAGACTCGCGAGATTCAAGATTATAATAGTGTCTCTCTGGTTGATAGGTGGGCGCGATTCAAAATCAGGATATAAGAGCGATCCCAAATAAAACAGTGTCTCTCTGGTTGTTAGGCGGGTGATATTAAAGATCAGTATATAACATCGATCCCAAATAAAAATGTGTCTCTCTGGTTGATAGGCGGGCGGGATTAAAGATCAGTATATAAGAGCTGAATACAATAGCGCCTAGACATCAATGCGAAATCCACAAGGATGACTGGGGAATAAAAATATGGTCACTTGGTCTTCTTCCGACCGGCAGTAAAACGCTTGCCGAAGTGGGGCGTCCGTTTGGCTGTGCGGGATGTATCAAGTTTGCAGCCTCGTCCAGTCAGAATGGGGACGATAAATCCGATGCCTCGTGTAAAGAGAGTGCCACGCTCTTTGCACGTTAAGAACCCTTGCAACAACTCGTTGAGGGGTCCGTAGGTGGCCTATTGCAAGGCAAAATTTCTGTCCCTTTACAATATACCCTCATTTTCCAGTAGCAATCCAAATTTCCCCGACCATCATCCCGGACGGCCTCGATTATTACAAGACCTACCTATTGTATTTATTGTTAACTTGTTCTCGTCCTGAAAATGCATGAATTGTTTGCCACTGGACGTTAAGCAACCAACAATCAATCAATAAATGCGAAATATTAAGTGTCCTTGTATTGGTTAATTCCTTTTTTTTTTTAAACTTAGAAATATCAAATTAAAATGGAAGAGTTTCGATCATTGGCTATAATGTTGGCAATTCAGATATGCTATGATGATAACATGTACTAAGAGGTGAACAGAAGTGATCCTTATTTGAATGTTGAACATAATCCAACCTTCCTGAATATAAGTTACACAATGCTTAGGTAATTAGTTGAATTTTACCCGCCAAAATGTGCTTGCCTTGGCCCATAGAAAAGCGCAGGATGAAACGGGTTTATAAGTATTGAAAACATCAATCACACAGGTAGTCATCAAATATAAAGAAAATTCACTGAATCTTCAAGATTAATATCTAATTTTAAACTGCCAATCAGGAAATCATATGTTTTTGAACGTAAATTTCAGACAAACCGTAAGGTCAGGGTATCATATTAAATGTTTGTAAATATGGATGAATTTTGCTTACTAAACGTCATTTCAAGTTTTATTTTGGCCTAGGATGTAGAATTTGTAGACTTTTAAGACATTATTTCTATATCTTAAATTCTAGACAAATGTTTTTCTTTGAATCATTTTCAGAATCCAAAATTGTCAGTAAGGACTTCCAGTTCGATAAGGAGTCTGCTAGAATATTATTTTTATATCTGAAAAGTTGATCCCTTACCCTTTCCCATACATATTCATTTAAATTTATCTGGTATCTGTAAGTTTTCTTGATGTAATTAACCATAGTTTTTTCAACTCGGACTGTTTCTCTCGTAATTTGTTCGCTTATCACGTGCGACATCTCCATAGCCTTGTCACTTGTCTTCTTCAGAACATAATATTTGTCTGCAGTTGTAACTTGATGATTCATATGATCGGCAAGTTTTTCTTTGAGTTCTGCTCCGATGACAAAAGTATGGAACATGATACAAAAGATCAATGATTTTTTAACATCTGAAAAGGATATTGTCAACAAGCTTGGTGAAACTTTTGCGAAATCTTCTTCTTCTAACAACTACTGGGAAGATTTTAAAAAAGTTAAAAAAAAAAAGAAAAAATAAAGTTGAACTTTTAATCAAAAAATGGTGAAAATTATAATAAACTCTTTTCTCTTGAAGAACTTAAAACATCTCTGTCAAAAGCCCATGATACAGCTTGTTGACCTGATAATATTCACTACCAATTCTTAAAACACTTGCCAGATTCCTCGCTGGAAGCTCTTTTGCAGCTCATGAATAACATCTGGGAATCTGGTGATTTACCATCAATCTGGAAGCTTGCAACCGTCGTGCTTATTCCAAAACCAAGTAAAGATCACACGGATCCTATTAATTATCGGCCAATTGCTCTTACCAATTGTGTCTGTAAAACACTAGAACGGATGGTCAACGATCGCCTTGTTTGGTTCCTGGAATCAATAAGGCTTTTAGCCAATATCCAGTGTGGATTCCGACAAGGTCGCAGTACTCTTGATCATATTGTTCGATTCGAATCATTTGTCCGTAATGGTTTTGCGAAAAATGAACATGTGGTGTCAGGCTTTTTCGATCTTAAAAAGGCCTATGATACTGCATGGAAGTATGGTATTTTAAAAGATCTGTTTGATATGGGGTTGAAAGGCAATATGCCAAATTTTATTTCGAATTTTCTGTCTAACAGACAATTTAATGTTAGAGTAAATTCAACCATGTCTGATCTGTATGATCAAGAGATGGGTGTCCCTCAGGCGAGTATTTTATCAGTTACATTATTTAGTCTTAAAATCAACAGCCTTGTTGAAGTTTTAAAAAGTAATATTGAAGGTTCATTGTACGTTGATGATTTTCTAATATGTTACAGAGGCAAAAATATGAATAACATAGAAAGACAATTACAATTATGTCTTGGAAGAATTGAAAAATAGGCCTCGGAAAATGGTTTTAAATTTTCTACTTCAAAAACGGTCGGGATGCATTTTTGTAACAAAAGGAAATTGCATCTTGATCCAGAACTCACTTTATATGGAAACCCAATTAAAATGGTTGATGAAAATAAATTTCTAGGGTTAGTTTTTGATAAAAAAAAATTAACCTTTCTCCCCCATATCAAAATGTTAAAATCAAGATGTTTAAAAGCATTAGATATTTTAAAAGTTGTCGGCAGCACCGACTGGGGTGCTGATCGCAACATTTAACTTAATTTATATAGATCTCTAGTTAGATCCAAACTAGATTATGGCTCTATAGTGTATGGCTCTGCACGGAAATCCTACATACAATTTCTCGATGCTGTGCATCACCAGGGTTTGCGTCTCTGTCTTGGCGCCTTTAAAACCTCACCAGTTGAGAGTCTGTATGTAGAGGCTGATGAGCATTCACTTTTTGACAGACGTTTGAAGCTTGGACTTCAATATGCTGTCAGACTAAAAGCCTATTCAGATAATCCTGCCTACAGCTGTGTTTTTTATCCAATTTATGAAGATATTTTTGCAAAACATGAAAACGAAATTCCTCCGTTAGGTAACGGTTTAAAACCACATTTAGCTACTTTTGATTTAAAATCTGTTGCTCGAGTTGAAACTTGCAAATGTCCTCCATGGGAACTTTCCAAACCAAAAATGATATTTGATCTACGTAAACACAATAAAAATGAAACAGATCCTCTTTTAATTCAGCAACACTATGCTGAAATTTAAGCCAGTTATTTAGATTTTTCAACTGTCTATACTGATGGATCAAAAGATGGTGACAGAGTTGCATCTGCTGCTGTCTTCAGGGACAGAGCTGCAACTCTCCGTTTGTCATCTGCTGCATCCATCTTTACTGCTGAAGCAGAAGCAATAATTTTGGCTTTGAAATTTATTGCTTCTTCAGATAAATCCAAATTTATTATATGTTCTGATTCACTTTCATGCTTACAAGCTATACAAAATACTAAAATTAAAAACCCAACAATTCTCAAAATTTTATATGTAATGAGGAATTTAAAAATTCTTCTTAAAGAAATAATATTTATATGGGTGCCGAGTCATGTTGGAATCCATGGAAAAACAGCTGTAGACCTTGAGGCAAAGAATGCCCTGGGTGACACTTTATCTAACTGTGATATAACCTATACCGATTTTAAATCTAATATTAGAGAATATGTTTTTAATATTTTGAAAAATGAATGGAGTAAGAGAGATGGTAACAAAGTATATGAAATTAAACCTAATTTAGGTAAACCTTTTAATAATTTAATGTGCAGAAAAGATCAGTGTGTAATTTCTAGAAGCCGAATTGGTCATACTAGAGTGACACACGAGTATCTTTTAAAAAATGAAGATGAACCACAATGTGTACCTTGCAACTGCAAGTATACTATTAAACATGTTTTAATTCATTGTATTGACTTTGCTGATATTCGGAAGAAGCATTTCAATGTCAATAATATGTATGATTTATTTAATAATGTTTCATTTACAAATATTGTTTCATTCTTAAAAGAAATTGGAATATATTATAAAATATAAAAAATGTTGTTATATTTAAAACGATTTTAATTTTTATCACGTTATCTTAGTATTGATTTTTATTTGTAAATAATCAATTTGCTTATGTCTGGAATTTTAGTTTATTGAAAGACCTTTTGTCTGATTTTAAAAATATACCTTAAATTGTTATAATATTCGAATTAGCTCTCGCCACGATATAGCCTTTCTGTGCTAATGCGGCGTAAAGCAAACAACAATCAATCAATCTCTGAGTTCTGAGTGAGTTCCAGTTATTGTTGTAGAAACAGCCTTCCTTAGTTTTGTTGTAGTCAGTTTTTTTCGGCACCTTCTTCTGCTAGAGATTTTGCATTCCTACTAACTTGACGAGTGTTCCAGGCACCTCTTTACTTTTTGGCCAGGTAATGAAAATACTGTCATCTTCTTTTGGGGTTGTGTACTTCTGTACAAATTTGCAGAGTTGTATGTATCTCATGATAAAACTGTGAAGCTCATTATCTATACCAATATTTGCTGGTGCTATATCTCCTGTTTTGTGTTCTTTCACCTTAAAGTGGAGAAAAAGGACCAATACTGGGCATGTCAATCAATAAAGTTTACAGCAGCATTTTATTTGTTTTTTTTTTGTGTGGCAAACTATAATTTTGAATCAACTGTTTCAAATTAAGACTTTAAGACGCTAATAGGCTTGTTCTATGTGCCTGTCCCAAATCTGTATTTAGGAAGTTGTCGTGTGTAAATCTGTAATAAATGATCCTCATTCATTGTTCTAAAAACAGACCGTTCGATTTAATTTTTGAACTGTTTCACATAAATTGTGTAAAACCTCTTAACAGTTGTCACATGGAATGGATTTTCCAATTGTTGAAGACCGAACGGCGATATGAAGTTGTTCAATTCCTTGTACATTGACGGGTAGTTGTCTCCTCGGCAGCTTTATGGCAATACCAAACTAGAATTAAATATCATCCTCAAAAAAATTGGTTGGAGAAGCGATAGAGACAGGAGGAAGGACGGACAAACAGATAGGCGGATGGAACTCGATGAATATCGCCTAATTTTGTAAAAGAAAGTCCGAGATGAAAAATACAGTGTTTACATTTCACATTGACGGTCTTACTGACAGAACGGACGGACGTTTTGACGAACCGATTTAAAATATCACATAACTTCATTTGAAGTGCAAGAATGAAAAGCATTGTTGAAAGTATACGTTTGTATCAGTCACATGGTTCAATTCATTACTAGGACCAATTTAAATTTCTGCCTTTTGTTAAGTTAAATGTCAATGAGCTTGTCCTTTTTGGCAAATATTTCATGCATATTCAGGACGATCTGGGGTCCTGAGAGCAGTTCCTAATGCACTGTGGGTTATGCCAAGAATGACTCGAGGTATTTGTCCGTACTTAAAAGTATTTTAAGTATCACAAAATCTCTGGCATTAGCAAAGTGTGTGGACGTTAAACCACCCTCTTCCTAATTGTCTTTCACTTACGTTCGTACTGTCTCTATAGCAGTTTCAGAGTTAAAAAACTTCACTATGTCATCTTTATATACCATTGTTTCTGCAAGCAGAATGTAAAATGAAATAAGTTGCTCTGTAATTGAATGGAATAATACTTCAACCGCATTTCATTTTTACACTTAAGAGTTAAAAACTTTTTACCGCAGTTTTCTGCCTAACAGCGGTAAAAGTTTTCTTTTACCACAAAACGGAAATTCATTACCACAGTTAGGTAGAAATCCGCGGTAAAAATTTTCAGTGCTAACTGGTTACATGTTTTTATTTAATGCAACACTAGAAAATACCCGCGAAATATACTTTGATTCATAATTTGAAGATATATAGTTTTGGTGTAAGGCGATATTAAGATCTTAAATCTTTTTGAAGCGTGTCACAGACGAAATACCACCACTCAATATGACACCCATAAGAATAGTCTTCCCGACAGAAACTATTGGCGTTTGTGATCTAATCATAGGATATGTCATTGTTATACCCTGAATGCATTGCACTGATCAAAATAATATGTGTTTATAAATACTCTTAATTGGTGACATATGCCACTTCTTTATCCATTTTTACCGAAAACCGAAGTAATCCCCCCACCCTTTAGGGTATACCTTTTGCTGAACAGACCATAATACTTGCAGACAAAGTGGAAATGATGACGGCACGTAATTTTTTGCAAATTTACCCAAAAATATTTCGCAACCTTACATTAAGTTTTGGATCTGCATCTGATTTCTGGTGTTTCCGTGCTCAGAACCACCCCCATATATGAGCGGGTTGAATATTTATATATGAATGGGTGTGAGTCACATTCCAGCCGCAATTCGGTACCCATTTTTAACCGAAAACTGAAATAATCTCCCACCCTTTTCATGTTGAATTGATGCGGTTCCCTGGAAGGAAAAGCTCTTGGCGTGTAAAACTCTGTTGTTACATTGCTGAGAGCGTCAAGGGAATGTGTATCACAAAGTGTTTCAGTGTAAGGTCAATATTTAACGTATCTGGCTGCCGTTTCATAAAACAATCGCTAATAACGATTACCGTGAATTTTAGCGTGTAACTAACGACTACACAACGATGACGTCTACGTGCGTTTTCATAAAGCATATACGCAGAAGAATCGTTAGAATTTGTGATCGCTAGACAATCGCTATTTATTTATAGCACGGGAATCCCCGAAAACAGCACTCTTTTTCATTGGAGGTATGTAACATAGAATTTAGCAGACGAAAATACGTACAACACTATCTGACTATGGAAATACAAAAAATTAAAAGTCCGAGAAAACCTCACTTTTCGAGTGAGGAGGTGGATATCATTGTGAAGGGAGTGCAAGAAAACTATTCTCTTCTTTTTGGAGCACTCTCTCCTAATTTAGACCTTCATAAAAAGAAGGCAATCTGGTAAAGTATTGTTCAGAAGTATGTTAACACACCGATATTTTAAATAGACACAAATTGAATTAAAAACAAACAAATGAGTATAACAAAGATTGATCTTTTAATAATTTGTCAGATGAATGCAAACACTAAATTGGTAAAACAAAATCAGTCAAGTGCCTGTGCCCCAGATATATCTAAAGTCCTCTTAATAATATGTCAATGTTTTTTATTATCCTAAAATCTCGGAAACGGGAAGGACCGCTTTATATATATATTGCATTAATAAACATTTAATACAGGTTAATAGTTTTCAATAATTAGCTGATTAGGAGGGTGTGTTTCACGAATTTAACCATATATAACTAAAAGCATGATAAATGCAGGATATCCAATTTCATTTGACAACATCATGGTGTAAACCTATATGTTACTCTTAATCAAGAAATTCAATTAGTTCTGTTGTAAGAACTACGCCAGAGGTGAAACACAAATGGCAGGATTTGCAACTCAAATCAAAGAAAAAGGAGGTAGAAAGATTCAAGCTCCAGAATCTGACAGGTGGTGGATCAGCACCACCTGCTTTAACACCACTTGAGTCAAAGGTTAGTTGATTGAACTATTTTGTTGTTTTAATTATTGTTGTAGTTCAAACAATATTGTTATCAATAGAAAAGAATGGAACAGAATTTTATTAACATTGAAAATTTCAATAAGTAATAATCACAAATGGTAAATTCAATCCTTAGATATATCATGTACTAGTAAATCATTTCAATTTTGTGTGATTTTAGTGCTCATGAGAATAATATTGCGATGAATTCTAAGACTTTAGAATTATATATAACATAAAATTGAGAATGGAAATGGGGAATGTGTCATAGAGACAACAACCTGACCATAGAGCAGACAACAGCCGAAGGCCACCAATGGGTCTTCAATGCAGCGAGAAACTCCCGCACCCGGAGCCGTCCTTCAGCTGGCCCCTAAACAAATATGTATACTAGTTCAGTGATAATGGACGTCATACTAAACTCCAAATTATACACAAGAAACTAAAATTAAAAATTATACAAGACTAACAAAGGCCAGAGGCTCCTGACTTGGTACAGGCGCAAAAATGCAGCGGGGTTAAACATGTTTTTTGAGATCTCAACCCTCCCCCTATACCTCTAGCCAATGTAGAAAAAACAAACGTACAACAGTACGCACAGTAAAACTCAGTTTAAGAGAAGTCCGAGTCCGATGTCAGTATAGGAAACAAAAGAAAATAAACAAAATGACAATAATACATAAATAACAACAGACTACTAGCAGTTACTGACATGCCAGCTCCAGACCTCAATTAAACATGTTGTACCAGCTATTTAAAAAGTGAAACTGATGAATTTACCATGTTTATAACATATATGATTTTACAGTATATATTAAAAAGAAGACACATTACAGTATAATATCTCTGGCTAACTTTCAAATCAATTTGAACAAGTTGCATCTCACATTGTTATGAATCATTTATTAAACATCATGAAATACAGATATAAAGTGTATACCAATTGAACTGAATATAGTAATAAAAGATTGACAATAGAAATTAGATAAATTAATATATATATATAGGATACTATGGAGAACATTATGAACAATTTTATATTGTAATAGACAAAATGTGAATATTCATATTGAATATAAATATTTGGTGCATTTTCAGCATTATTGTTTTTTCCTATTTTATGCACAGCGTGGACAAATTTTAAAAACTTTTCAATATATATATATACATTTATTTACAGGTTATTTCTATCATTCCCAGAGTTGCCTGCTATGGAATTACTGGTGGTATTGACACCGACAGTGGTAAATTAAACATGTTATATGAATCTATATTGAATTTACTTAGGCCAAATAAAATAATATGTGCCTTTCCTAATACATCTTTGAAAAAAGGGTAAGTAGGTAGGTACAGAATTTTTTTATTTTACAATTGTTTTTACATTGAGTTTTTGGAAGAGAAATTCTGACATTAACTGTGCTTATTGAAAAATGACCAAAACACCGTTAAGGTAGGCTTTTTCTAAGCTTAAAATATAGGGTAGGTAGGGAAAAAGGAAACACACATATTTTTTTTTATTTGGCCTTATCATTCCTGGGTTAATATTGTTTAGTGAGTTGTTAATAGCAATAGTGCTGTCTAAGTCAGGAAACATAATTAAGCTCTACATATTCATACACAAAGTTAGTAAAATACACAATGTTATGTTCAGCTTCAATAGCACTATTAATTCTTTATATAGCTTATATACATTGTATGTTGTGTAGTGAGAATATTGAAACAGGGTATTAATAAATGAGACAGAAACCCAACAATACAAGGTGTAAAATTTATATTGAAGGTATGAAAGATAACTTGAACAATTTAAATTTAATGACTTCTGATTTTTTGTAACACTCATAAAAAAAGGTATTTTTAAACTATTAATACAATGGCATTTTATTACAGTATGCATATATGTAACAAGTAATACGATTCGTTTAAATAACGAATACCTTCATGTACAATATATAGACCCAAGTTTATTTTCTTAATTCTGATAAGCATATCTTTTTGTTTTTCTTTGATAGCATTAGTGTCCTCTGTACAGATGTCAGATTAACCTGTTTCTGAGAGTAAATATGAACATAAACTTATACAATTGCACTGCTGAGTAGAAGATAACATATCTGACTTACATTTTATTTAGGGTTTATTAAGTCCTGTACAATTTAAAAGACCTGCTTTATCAGAAAACTTTTTTGTTGTTTAAAAAACATATAAAAACAGTGTTGATACAAAATAAAAACACTTTCGTATAAAACATAACTTACGCTATAGTCAAATCCTTACTAGAAAAAAAATGTCTATGTTAAAGTTAAAGAAGATTATTCATGAATTAGTGAGTAGTCACTGAAATGTTTACGTATTTAAAAAAAAAACATGAACGGAAACCAGCTAAAACAAACAATAAAACTTATTGTAGTAGTTTATCATGTATTTGATTATTTTAATAGATGAAAATACAGACACAACTGGAAGTGCAGATGACACCGTTGATATATTGATAGACATGTCAACAGGAAAGGAAATCATAAGTAATTCATACATATATACTTTCCTACTAAAAAAAAATTCCTAAATACTTCATTAAATTTAAAAGATCAAAATGTATCTGTGTCATAAAGGCTTTCTACATTTCTTTTATATATTTAAGAGTTGTTTTTCTTTTTGTTTTAATTTAGAAAAAAAATCCCAAAATTTTATTAGTTTGGGCTTGGACTATTGGTTTTATAGTTGCATGTTTGGGTGTACAATGTTTTGTTATTGTTGAGGATTAGATTAAAAAAATACATTTTTCAGTGTCCTTAGAGACAGGAAATATTCAATTAATACATAATTTTCATACTAGTCATTATGATATGTAACTTTATATCTGCACTTGTACATGTTTGCGATTAAGTAGCTTATGAATATATTATATAGTATGGAAGCTT
Source organism: Mytilus californianus (assembly GCF_021869535.1). Taxonomy (NCBI): domain Eukaryota; kingdom Metazoa; phylum Mollusca; class Bivalvia; order Mytilida; family Mytilidae; genus Mytilus; species Mytilus californianus. The sequence continues at coordinate 5,213,736 of NW_026262673.1, forward strand.
TTGTTTTATTGGTTTTTTGTCTCGCCTTGACGGAGTCAAAAAGCGAGACATAGGTATGCTGTTTCCGGCGTCGGCGAGGGCGGCGTCAACAATGTATTAGTTTGTGATTAGGTCTAGTTCATGGTGAACCACTAGTGGTAGGTCAATGATATTTGGTATGCAGTTGTATTAGCATTGGCACATCTCATTACCATGGAGATTATTTGGCCCTGCCCCCTCAGTCAAGGTCTATTGACTTTGAAACCTTATATAGTTTACATGTATTAATTTGTGATTAGGTCAATTTATGGTGAACCACTAGTGGTAGGTCAATGATAGTTGGTATGCAGTTGTATACGCATTGGCATATCTCATTTCCATGGAGGTTATTTGGCTCCGCCCGCTTAGTCATGGTCTATTATCTATAGACTTTGAAAATTTTGCTAAGTTAACATGTATTAGTTTGTGATTAGGTCAGTTCAAGGGAAACCATTAGTGGTAGGCCAATGTTAATTGGTGTTCAGTTGTATAAGCATTAGCACATCTCATTTCCATGGAGAATATTTGGCCCCGCCCCCTCAGTCATGGTCTATTTACTTTGAAACTTTTGCTTAGTTTACATGTATTAGTTTGTGATTAGATCAGTTTAAGATGAACTGCTAATGTTAAGTCAATGATATTTGGTATGCAAATTTATTGGAATTTGCAAGTATCGTTTCCGTGGAGATTATATAGCCCCACACCTGATCATGGTTCATTGACTTTGAAACTTTTACATAGTTTACAAGTTAATGTTTGTGTTTAGGTTTGTTTAAAGGGAACGACTTATAATAAGTCAATGGTATTTGGTATGCAGTTGAATTAGCATTGGCACATCTCATTCCATGGAGATTTTTTAACCATGTATCTTCAGTCATGGTTCATCGACTTTGAATATTTGCATAACTTACATGTTAAAGTATTGCTATTTTAATTTCAACATTTGCATTATCAAAATTACAAAAAGGCGAGACATATCTCTGTGATAACAGTTTATACTTTTAATTCTCAGTTAATGAAAATGAAGTGACTCTTTGTGGAAATGACAGCAGACCCAAAGAACGAACATCACCACCATCAAAGAATATGACTGGTATGTCTAGTATATAGTCAGCAGTATATGAGCTTTATTCAAAATTCAGAATGTTAATGGTATCTTTTTCAGTGAAATTTTTATATCATTTTTTTTAAATATGTTTTAGGAAATATTGAATTAATAGTATAATTTTTAAGGCAATGCAGAAACAGGAATTATATTTACATACTGACAAGTATAAAAATAAGGAGATTGGGAATGACACAACTATCCACCACAGTTTAGATAAAGGGGATGTAAGCAATAATAGGCAAACTTACAGCCTTCAACAATGAAATAAAAACCCATATTGTATAGTCGTCTATTTAAGGATTATTGTATGCAATATATTAAAAATTAAACCATAAAACTTGAAAGCCAGAATAACAACTGATATGGACAGAATTATAATTTTACTATAGTGTAAAATGCTTAGAACTGTCTCGTAATTTTACTCCTTTTTAAAAGTTCAAAGTAACAGAACTGTGTTTTAATGAAGTTTTAACATAACTCGTATGGTTTTATGCTGACTGATTTCTGAGGAATATGTTTTATTATGCAAACACAAATTTTCTTTAACATTAAAAGTCTTTTTTGAAATAAAATCAATTTTTTATACTATTTACCTGTATTCACCTGTATTATTGGCATAAATGAAAGGTTTTATTTTTGGCGCAAATGAAATATGGTTTGAGGCACAAATGAAATATGGTTTGAGGCGCAAATGAAATGCCAATTGGTGCAAAAGCAAAGCACCGCAACATGCCAAGATACAAGATACATAGGCTAATAATATCATAATTCATAAGGGGTCAATCTCTTCACAAGCATTATAAAATTATTTAATTATTCATACGACCTATTCAACCTGTTCTTGTTTCCAATGTATAAAACGACTCAAACTTATTTCTTTTGCAATTTTTAGAAAAAAAAACATATTTCACTTGTTAATATTTTTGGTTTGCAAACTATAAATCATTATGTTTTATGCTTATTGTTGATATTTTAGTTCATTCTCAAACAAATTCGTTCACCATCGATTGCGGTTTTCAACAGGTAATGTACATTTCATTGTGTTGTATATTTATCCGCCTGCATGATATGATGCCTTTTTATAAAAGAGGAAGGTTTCCAAAATATTTAAATCAAATAATAACATTAACACATTAAACAACAATTGAAAATGTTTTTTTTAGATTGCAGTATAAAGACAATAATAGTGCATTGACTTGACATATCAACGATATAAGGATTCGGCCTGAAACGGGGAAAAAGCTCGGCGGAGCCTCGCATTTCCCCCTCTGTATAATACATGTGTTGATAATTGATTAATGTACTTGACAATCAAAATAAAAGAACTGTATTGATGCATTGCAATATTAGTGAAACGGTTTTATTCCTTTACTTTCTTCTATATGTTTTACTGTGCATATACTGATTATGTGTCATGATTAGATAAATTATCCTTTAGTTTCTGTTTTGAGAATACTGTAAATTTAGAAATTATTGCGTGCATTTATAATTGTGATTTTCTCATTTTGGACTAAAATTCGATCTTAATTTGCAATAATTTAATTTTGGATGTAACGCGTCTTCTGATTGGCTGATGTTGTTTTGTTTATCAGCTCATAGACATAATTTTGTCATGTGACCGTGACGTCATCAACGTTTTTTCATGGTTTACTCGGGTTTAAAATGGAATTTAGAATTAAATTATAAGAAATGACTGTAATATTTTTTCTGTCTATTCGAAATAACATAAAAAATGTGGTGCACAATGAATTACCCGCGGGTTATTCAGTGTGCACCACATTTTTGATGTTATTTCTTCATAGACAGAAAAAATATTACAGTCACCCCTTAAACATTGAGAAAAATCCTGTTTAATTCATATAAAATTTTCAAAATGTAATACAACCATTGCAATAATGTCTCAATTTACAGTTAAACCAATATAATTTGTTCATTATTGACTCAATTTTGTACATCTTTTTAAGTTTATTCAAATGAATTATGAAATTTAAATACTAGTAAATATCAACTTGTTATACTGTTTGTGGCAGTTCCTTACAATCATCATCTGTGTAAAGATTCCCATACATTAGTCAGGGGTACTACTTGTACAAGTAATTTTAATTTACTCGAAGAAGGAAATATAAATATACTTATATGAACAAATTTGTAGGATACTTATACAAGTGTTTTTTATAAACTTGTATATATAGGTAAATTATTTTTTCACTTAGTTATGTCCCTTAGACATTCAGATTTTGTATACTTATATAAGTAAAAAAAGTCATCATATCTTCTTATTACTTGTACAAGTAGTACCACAGGATGTACATGTTAACAATTTTTATACCTAAACCTGGATTTCAGAAGTCCAAAGGCTCTCTCAATTACATTCCTGGTACTTTTATGACATCTGTTGTATTTTTCTTCTCCATTTGATGATGAATTGAAGAAAGGTGTTAACAGCCATGGTTTAAGGGAATACCCTGAATCACCCAAAAGCCAGCCATCTACCTGCTTGGTCTCGAATTTTTCATTTAAAGAGCAATTCTGCATTATGAAGCTGTCATGGGTATTTCCATGCCATTTTTCAACTACATTGGAAAATCTGAAATAAGAAGGCCATATGTCATACTTATACGTAAAAAAAAATTTTTTTTAATCTTGTACACGGTCCCGATCCCCCCAATATACAAACAAACCAAGCAAGCAAGCTAACCAAAGTCTTGATATACATGCATTAGCAAATTATCTGTAAATCCATAAAAACCTGCTGACAAATAGCAATCATGTCGCATCTTTGCTTGTGCTGTTTAAAATTACCACCGATAAGTTGTACTTTACTTTTTTACAGAAAAAATGTTTGCTGTTTAAGAATATGCATTGCAAGCTGAAGCACACCGCTATCCCAATCTGGGTCTGTTCACCCTGATTTATGTTTGCCCTAATACCTGTTCTCCCAGGGTCAAATCGCCATAATTTTTTTCGAGCCTGCGACTTTATCTGAATAAAGCCCGACATAGGGATAGTGATCCGACAGCGGCGTGGATGGTGGCGGTGTTAACTAACTGCTTAAAAGCTTCATATTTTTGAAGGTGGAAGACCTGAATGCTTCATACTTTGTATATAGATGCCTTATGTTACGAAGTTTCTGTCTGTCACATGTCCATTGTCCTTGATCTCATTTTCATGGTTCAGTGACTACTTGAAAAAAAAGTTAACATTTTTTGTAATGTTAATTTCTCTCTTATTATGAGTAATAGGATAACTATATTTAGTATGTGTGTACCTTGCAAGGTCCTCATCCCCGCTGGACAGTTTTACTTGACCTCGACTCGCATCAGAGATCAGTGAACAAGGTTAAGTTTTGGTGGTCAAGTCCACATCTAGGATACTATAAGCAACAGGCATAGTATATTTGGTGTATGGAAGGATTGTAAGGTGTACATGTCCGACTGGCATGTTTCATCTGACTTTGACCTCATTTTCATGGTTCATTGGTCAATCTTTAGTTTTCTTGATTAAGTCTGTTTTTGAGAAACTATAAGCTATATGTCAACTATATTTAGTGTAATGAATGATTGTAAGATGTACATCTATTTCTTGTCCGGTTTTTATAACCTTGACCTCATCTTTGGGATCATTTCAAGTTCATGTGATAGTTGTAGTAAAGCTTTATATTTAGGACTATCAACATAATATCAAATTAAATATCAATGATTAATAAAGAAGGCGACACATTTCAGCGTATGTATTCTTGTTATTTCTTTCGCATTATTGTTTAAATATAATTGAACAGAGTATGTTAAAGTTTGTTCAAAATCACCAAATATTTGTATTGCTGCAACCAAATAATTAATTTCCTTTAATCTGCATAGTACTTAAAATACAGAGATGACAATGTATTATGTTATGACTTGTCATTTATCTTTATTGATATTTTTAACAATTTTAATTAGTCTAGTCATCAATTTATGCAGTACAATAATAAAAGAACGTATGAATCCTCTTCATGATATACAATTCGTACATGTTTATCAAAACAAAATGTTTTTTTTTTATAAATCCTTCAAAGACAATTATGATTATTACAACAATCAGTGAGAACTATTACTATGAACAATTCAGTGCTCCAAAACAAGCCAATAACTTTAAATCTTTCCATGTATTTTCACGAATTTCGAGAATTTATATCATATTAATATCTGAGTAAATTTATTTAACTTTAATAACTGTATTAATAATTATTTTTTTATATTAGTAAGCAGAATGAACCCAGGGCGAAAGGACTCTATGGGCTCACTAACTCAGGGCGAGCATGTAATAAGGGTGAACGAACCTTATACCCCTCGATCTGGGTGCGGGATTTTCTCGCTGTATTAAAGACCCATTGGTGGCCTTCGGCTGTTTTATGCTTTTGGTCGGGTTGTTGTCTCTTTGACACATTCCCATTTTCAATTCTCAATTTAATTACAAATATTATCGCTTATGTAAACAGTACATGCACATGGCTATTTGTACATGACTGGGACTATTACACTAAGTATAATAGTCCCAGTACATGATTGATATTTATTTGTTTGTCTAATGTCCATTGGCAAATGTTTCGTTCCAATACAATACAATACAACTTCATTGTGTCAGCACATTCGTTACTATCGAAGTTTTAATTTCAATAAAATATTTTTATATAGGCAGAAATAATTATCAACAATTGAACTTTGCACTATCAATGTTACAAGCAAACTTTCAAGCTCACGTACGTGACCATTCTAAAGTAACTTTTTTTTCTTTCTTTCAAAATCTTCACATGGTTTGTAGGACAACCACACCGTCACAATATCTGTTCGGCATGTAGAACATAACCCACCACCATAAATGAAGGAATATATGTACACTATATTTTGAATAAAACTATCCTCCACCAATATATACAGGATCTCTTTGTAGTTGCTCTCATAACTTGTTGTATGTACTCTTAGTTGCATTAAAAATTCATAGGCTAGTTACCGGACGTATATACAGGGGGATTATATATGGTTACGTGGTAAAATAGTTCATACATAAAAAGAACACGTTGTAAAATAATAACACTAGTCGGGTTCGCACTCTAAAATCTAAAATCTAAGATAGTTCGTCTTTCATATCGGTCTTATTACCATCCAGTATACGGGTAGTCCTTTTGCATTGAACTAAGAATCTAAGAACTCGGCGCATTGAGCTTATTGTCTTTGTATTCACATCGTAAAATCTAATAAAATGTTCATATTGTCTAAAAACTTAAATCACTTGTACTCCGCGCATTGAGCTTGTGGTTTCACATCATAAAATCTAATAAACTTTAAATATTCGCCTTATCTATATTAGCACTTCATGCAGTTCCTTAACAATCGGAATAACGCCGTTTACGAATTTAAAAGGTAAAAGATATCATCTCGCGTCTGCGTTGGCACTGGCACGCCCATATTACGTTTTAATTGCAGCAATATGCATAATGTTCTTTGCACGCATGGACATAATACTCTCACTAAGCGTTTGATATTCATGATGTTATACTATGTGGTCGACCTATTTGGAGTTGACTGCCCTACACCCCAGACCTCACCCTCTTATAGACCATGACCAAGACATCTTCCATTCATCTATGGTTGAAGTAAGAGTTTACATCTGGTACTGTGTATAAGGAATATGAGACGTGTGGCTTGGTGTTCTATCTTTGAGACTTCTTCACTGTTTAGTCGAAGTTGTCGTACCATGGTTATGTCCATCAATATCTGTATTTTGAGCCCTTCACTTAGGGACTCCCATTCTATATTGCTGTGGTTTGTCAGTAGACTTTCTATATCATTGATGTTCAACAGTTTCCTCTTTCTGGCTGCAGGCGTTACATATCTCTTGATTTCCCTCCTTGTAGATTTTATATCTCAGGGGCTGCAATGCGTAGGTTTCTGTCAGGAGTTTTAGTTTGATTGGAATTCTAAAACGGTCTTTTTTGGTGTAGCTTTTTATTGGTCCCTTAGTCCCCTACCGACGAAGTCGAAGGGGACTTTAGGTTTGCACTCCGTCCGTCTGTCCGTCTGTCTGTTTGTCTGTCTGTCCGTCTGTCCGTCTTTCTGTCAGTCCGGCAAATCAGTTTTCCACACTTTTTTTCTTCATGCTTGAAGATATTGATTTGATATTTGGTATATTGTTTTCTCATAACAATTTACAGATCAAGTTCAAATTTTGTTCCGGTCTGATAATTTTGTGCAGAGTTATAATCCTTGGACTTAAAAAATTCCCTCAAATATTCAGTTTTCCGCACTTTTTTTCGTCATTCTTGAAGATATTGATTTAATAATTGGTACATTGTTTTATCATGACAAGTTACAGACCAAGTTTGAATTTCGTTTCTGTTTGATGATTTTTTGCAGAGTTATGGTCCTTGGACTTAGAAAATTCACTTAAATTATCAGTTTTCCGCACTTTTTTTCGTCATGCTTGAAGATATTGACTTGATATTTGTTAAATAATTTACACCATGACCAGTTATAGATCAAGTTAGCATTTTGTTCCAGGACAATTAATTTTTAACCGGTAGGGGACTATGTATTGCCATGCAATACTCTCAGAATGTTTGTCTTTAATATGTTGTGGATTCTATCCGCCATGAAGTTGTCTGTCTGAAGGTATTTTAACCCTTGGTTCAGATTGGCAATAACCGATATTTCATTGACCCAGTAGTTAGCAATTTGTCTTTTTTTATGTTTGATAGTGGTTTTAGTCACATCTGCATTATAACGTTATGACATTTCTTAGTTCAGTAGGTGTCTCCAACGAGGTCCGCGTCTTTTAACTTGAACATTAACCACGAAAGTAAATTTGAAAACACAGAAGCTGAAACCGATTCATTAGAAAATTTGTGATATGTGAAGGGATTAAAACAGAAACTGAAATGAAAAAAATATAAAAAAAATTTAGAAAGTAATCAAAAATGACAAATTTTCCCAAACGAAACCTCGCATGTAGACAAACAATGGTTATCACAATATGTGTGACTTGTTTAAATATATAATTATGTACCATTGGTGTATTTACTATCTTACAGTTTACGATTTAAAGAATTAATTGGCATATAGTCAAGCTTAGCTCTTGCCTGTTGATCAAACTAAGAGATTATCTACATGTACTTGGGCAAAACAGAGACATTTAATACTGGGCTGGGACGAAAAAGAGGTATGGATAGGCGGGTACATACATGCCCGTGCGGATTTACATCAAAGCAAGTTAAAACAACAATCGTGATTTTTAAACACTCAACAATAACACCAATTTAGGCTGTGTATAAATACCAATTACCAGTAATCATACATAATTACATATTTACACGGTTTCACATTGGTCCACATTAAGATCCAAAAGGTCCAAAATTATTCTTAATATAATCAACTTTAACAAAAATCAAATTACGATATATCCCTGTTCTCGAGCCTCCTAATGATCATGAAAAACCAGACTTTCAAAATCATAAGATTAGGAGAGCTCAGCGCCAATTTATATCAATTCCTTGACTTTGACCAACACATACACAGTTAATAAATAACTTTACCAAATATGTATTTACACTTTAATACTTTCAGGTGGTGATTCAACTCAGCTTTCGTCCCAGTTTTCTCAGCAATCTGATTATACACAAGCAAGCAGCCAAGACTGGATGGATGCTCAATTGACTTCGAAAGAAAGGCTTAATTCGGCTATGAAAATTCTGTCAAAAGATTATGAACCATTAAAACATCAGCTGTGTCTGTCATGGTCCAGCATAAGTAAAAGCTCAAAGTCTTATTACCAAAAGAAAGCACAAGAGGCCATCTTCCTTATTTTGAACATAATAGCTCCTGGACAAGAAACTGTATTGTTGAATTCCATCCAAACAAAAAAGACTGAAATTGATTCAACAAATAAGTGTATTATTGAAGCTTACAACCAAGCTGCCAATAGCAGGACACAAACACAGATTTTATCTCTGATAGTAAACAACTTCACAAAATCAGAACTTCAGAATATGATCCCAGGAGTCACAGTTTCACGTGTTGATGCTGCAAGAAAGCATGCTATGGTAACAGGCCCTGGTAACATCCTTAATCCACCAAAGATATATCGAATGAAATTAACAAAACCAAAGATTGCTCATTTCATTGACCATATACTTAATCCGTTATATTCCAGTATTGTTGGATTCGGCCAAACTGTTCTGAAGCTATCAACAAATGAAAAGTTAACAATTCCAAAAGTAGTCAGGAATTTAATACATGCTAGAATTATAAACAGTTATCAGACATACTGCCTTGAGACTGGATTTTCTTCTTTCAGCAAAGCTTCATAATATAGAATCCTAAAAGTTTGTAATGCTTCTAAGCAAAAGGCACTTCAGGGACTAGACAATACCTCTGCTGCTGGTATGGGTGCCATTGACACCTTGACCAAGGTTGTCACAAAATTAGAGGCATATGGATTGCGACATGAAGATGTCAATAAGCTGAAAGAAATGCTTCAACTTGTCAATCAGTTCCTCAAATTTGAGTACAAACTTCACCTTAGAAAGGATGACCAATGTGCAGACCATTGTACACCTTTTGCTCTAAATGATTCTGTCGATCAGAACTTTGCTACAAAATGCAATCATTCACACACCCAATCCTGTGAAAAATGTAAACTTGTAGACTCTTGTGTGAACATTGTTGAGAAGGCATTCGGTAATTTAGACATTACAAAAACATTATCTGATGAAATAAGTTATGAACTTGAAAATGGAGCACGAAATGTATTGGAATGGAAAAGACATCTACTGAGAACAGTTCACCAAGATGGAGCCAGGAATGATGTTTTAAGTGATCTTAAGGACAATCAGGGAATGCTTATAATGGACTGGGGTATGAAATTCTTGCCATTCATCTATAGAGAAACACAGTCAGACTTTTTTGGCAAAAAAGGCATCAGTTGGCATTTTTCCTGCCTTGTTCTTTGTTCACCAATAGACAGAGAAAAACTTGATCTTTTTTGTTATGTTCATATTTTAGAGGATGGATCACAGGGTTGGTTCTCTATTGCCAATATACTTGTTCACCTTCTTCATGAATTCAAAAGTGAAAAACCATTATTAGAAGAATTATTCCTGAAAAGTGACAATGCTGCTTGCTACCATTGCACAAATCTGATTTCATTCATACAACAATGTAACAAAGACTTTCCTATCAAAATCAAACAGTACAACTTCAGTGAGGCTCAGGCCGGAAAAGATTTATGTGACAGCAAGACAGGCAGTTGTAGACTGCATATATTTAAGTATGCCAATGAGGAACATGACATTTTAAAAAGTAATGATATGAAAACAGCATTGGAAAGTCACGGAGGTGTAAAAGGGACACAAACCTGTATAGTTTCTGTAAATCAAGAAGTAGAACCTAAGATTAGAACTAAGATTCCAGGAATCAGTAGTTTCAACAATTTCATCTTTTTGGATGATGGAATTGTTGTCAAGAAAGCATACAATGTTGGTAGTGGAAAGAAGATAGGTAATGGAACACTTACAGATAAAAACCTTGAAGTAGAAAGAGTTTACAACCTGAAGGTAATTTAGAGTCCTGTTAAATACTGATATATTAGATTACATAGCAATTAACAACTATAGGTCACTGTACAGCCTTCATCAATGAACTAAACCTATACCACAGGCAGATATAAAAGGTCCTAGAATTAAGTTCACTACGCCCACAGTTAAGTTCATAGTAAAAACATGAAATTCTATCATTTAGAGTTAAGCAAGCTACAAATTTAAGAATTTGAGGAATGTGTACTTTTAAATAGATTTCTTGTACAGGCTGTATATAAAAAAACGCAACTGGTTTTAACAACATGAATAAATATAAATGAAAAAAAATAATATTCTTGTCCTGTTATGGCTCACCTGGTTCAAAAGACCAGTTTGATGTCTTGTAATTATTTGATGTCCATCAAAAAAATTCTTAACCTCTGAAACTACTGGTAATTGTTTGGATAAAAAAATAGGCCACACTCATCTGAAGTCATTAGATGAGCTTATCAGGCTCCACAGAGTCTGTAGCTTAATGCATTTATTTCAGTCAAGTTAAACATTTATCAATTTTTAGCTCACCTGGCCCACAGGGCCAAGTGAGCATTTCTCATCACTTGGCGTCCGTCGTCCATCCTCGTCGTCCGTCGTCGGCGTCCTGCGTCCGTTAACTTTTACAAAAATCTTCTCCTCTGAAACTACTTGGCAAAATTTAACCAAACTTGGCCACAATCATCACTAGGGTATCTAGTTTAATAAATGTGTCCAATGACCCTGCCCACTAACCAAGATGGCAGACATGGCTAAAATTAGAACATAGGGCTAAAATGCAGTGTTTGGCTTATATCTCGGAAACCAAAGCATTTAGAGCAAATCTGACATGGGGCAAAAATGTTGATCTATCTGCCCTGAAACTTTCAGATGAATCAGACAACCTGTTGTTGGGTTGCTGCCCCTGAATTGGTAATTTTAATGAAATTTTGCCGTTTTTGGCTATTATATTGAATATTATTATATAGAGATAAATTGTAACAGCAATAATGTTCAACATATTAAGATCTACAAATAAGTCAACATGACCAAAATTGTCAGTTGACCCCTTAAGGAGTTATTGCCCTTTATATTCAACTTTTAACAACTTTTTGTAAATTTTTGTAACATGGCTAAAAATAGTACATAGGGGTTAAATGCAGTTTTTGGCTCATATCTCTGAAACCAAAGCATTAAGAGCAAATCTGACGAGGGTTGCATTGTTCATTAGGTCAAGATCTATCTGCTCTGCAATTTTCAGACCAATCAGGCAACCATTGTTGGGTTGCTACCCCTGAATTGGTAATTTTAAGAAAATTCTGCAGCTTTTGGTTATTATCTTCAATATTATTATAGATAGAGATAAACTGTAAACAGCAATAATGTACAGCAAAGTAAGATCTACAAATAAGTCAACATGACCAAAATGGTCAATTGACCCCTTGAGGAGTTGTTGCCCTTTATAGTCAATTTTTAACAATTTTCATAAATTTTTTAAATTTTTGTAAATTTTTACAAAATATTTTTCTCTGAAACTACTGGGCCAAGTTCATTATAGATAGAAATAATTGTAAGCAGCAAGAATGTTCAGTAAAGTAAGATCTACAAACACATCACCATCACCAAAACACAATTTTGTCATGAATACATCTAATATGCACAAAGACCAAGGTGAGCAACACAGGCTCTTTAGACCCTCTAGTTTTTTATACGACCGCAAACAAATTTTGCGGTCGTATATTGGTATGACGTCCGGCGTCGTCGTTGTCCGAAGACACATTGGTTTTCGCACTCTAACTTTAGTTTAAGTGAATGGATCTCTATGAAATTTTACCAGAAGGTTCAATACCACAAAAGAGAGGTTGGGATTGATTTTGGGGGTTATGGTACCAACAGTTAAGGAATTAGGGGCCAAAAAGGGGCCATAAATAAGCATTTTTGTAACTTCCAGACATAACTTGTGTGTTAGTTTATGGATCTCTCTGACATTGAACCACAAGGTTCCATATCACAAAGGGAATGCTGGGATTGATTTTGGGGGTAATTGCCTCAAAATTTTAGGAATTAAGGGCCACAAAAGGGGCAAAAAACAAGCATTTTTCTAGTTTCATGACAATAACTTGTGTGTAAGTGTACGGATCTTTCTGAAATTGTACTACAAGGTTCCATATCACAAAGGGAAAGCTGGAATTGAGTTTGGGGGTAATTGCCCAAAACGTTTAGGAATAAGGGGCCAAAAATAAGCATTTTCTAGTTTCCAGACAATAACTTGTGCTCAAGTGTATGGATCTCTCTGAGATTGTACTGCAAGGTACCATAATACAAAGGGAAGGCTGGGATTGATTTTGGGGGTAATTGCCTCAAAATTTTAGGAATTAGGGGCCAAAAAGGGGCAAAAAACAAGCATTTTTCTAGTTTCAGGACAATAACTTATGTGTAAGTGTATTGATCTTTATGAAATTGTACTACAAGGTTCCATATCACAAAGGGAAAGCTGGGTTTGAGTTTGGGGGTAATTGCCCTAAACATTTAGAAATTTGGGTCCAAAAAGGGGCCAAAAAACAAGCATTTTTCTAGTTTCCAGAGAATAACTTGTGTTCAAGTGTATGGATCTCTCTGAAATTGTACTGCAAGGTACCATAACACAAAGGGAAGGCTGGGATTGAGTTTGGGGGGTGATGAATCATAAGGGGGTTCAAAAAATTTGGGGGGGGATTTTTTTTTCCTTTTTTTTTTCTTTAAAATTTTCCATTTTAAAATGGTTGTTTCTGATTTATATATAAGAGCAAATAATAATGATATGGTTTGAATAGGTAAATTAAATTTTTTTAAGTTCTTAGACCACATTCATTCTGTGTCAGAAACCTATGCTGTGTCAAATATTTAATCACAATCCAAATTTAGTGCTGTATCAAGCTTGAATGTTGTGTCCATACTTGCCCCAACTGTTCAGGGTTCGTCCTCTGCGGTCGTATCAAGCTGCGCCCAGCGGAGCATTTTATTTATTCATATGAAGTTGCACAAATCTGTTTTGCAAAAAATGCAACTACAAATGTTTCATGTTTTCAGGTAAATTATCCTTTTCCTGGAGCTGTTTCACTTAACCAGCACCATGTTGATGAAAACACTACTAACATGACTAATGAAAGTGTTGCCAACGAAGTTTCTGGAACAGTTGGAAATGACCACAATGCTGAAACTGATTCATTCTTTTCATGTCCAGATCCTTCATGTCAGAAGATATTTGCCAAGTGTTTCAATCTTGAAAGACATTTAGCAATAGGAAATCATTCATATCTCACAAATTCATGTACAAGTATGGATGAAGCTGTAAATATGTATGCCTCAAAATGTGAAACACTCAGGGAATCCAATAATTTATTAGTGTCAACATTTACAACAGATACTGAACTTAATATGAACAGTGATTCAAAGGACAGAATTGGATGGGCTATAAAAAACAAGAGAAAATCGACCCAATTCTCACTACAAGTGAAAGATTACTTAATTCAAATTTGTGAAGCTTGTGACAAAACTGGAAAACGTCCAGATTGTGGTTCTTTATCTGAAGAAATAAAGAAAGCTTCCAATGAAAATGGGGAAAAACTTTTCAAAAAAGAAGAATGGTTGAGCAGCACACAAATTAAAGGATTCATTGCATCCTATTTGTCTAGAAAATCAAAGTCATCTGACCATGACACTACACCTCCTCCATCTAAAAAACAATCAGTTTCTCAAAATGAATATGTGTTTGAAGAAGTTAGAATGGAAGATGACGAGAAACTTTCTGAAATCGTGGCAGCTTTAGAAACGGACGACTACAATGAAAATATGAATAATATGGTTGACAATGTTTTCTTAGCTATTAACATACAATCATAATCATAGTCTCTCAGTATAGATACACAATTGTAGATATTTTCATGGTTTTATTAGTCCCCTACCGACGAAGTCGAAGGGGACTTTAGGTTTGCACTCTGTCCGTCTGTCTGTCTGTCTGTCAGTCCGGCAAATCAGTTTGCCAGACTTTTTTTCTTCGTGCTTGAAGATATTGATTTGCTATTTGGTTTATTGATTTATTATGACAAGTTACAGGTCAAGTTCAATTTTCACGATGTTAGCTTTTCACTTTGTTCAGTTAAAGCCCTTTCCCTAGAATTAAATTTTTGATGAAATACTTATTAATTAGTAGATTTCTGTTCAAAGGGAAATAACTCATTTTTTAAAAGACAAAATGACATTTTGGATTTTTTTCCTTTTCTTTGGTAAATTGTTTCAAGAATTTAGTGGTAGGTTTGTTATTCATTCTGGAAGGTATTGATTAGATAATAAGTATATAGTTTTATCATGACAAGTTACAGATCAAGTTGGAATTTTGTTCCAGTCTGATAATTTTGTGCAGAGTTATGATCTTTGGACATAGAAAATTCACTTAAATAATCAGTTTTCAACAGTTTTTTTCGTCATGCTTGAAGATTTTAACTTGATATTTTATGTAGTTTACACCATGACAAGTTATAGATCAAATTAGAATTTCGTTCCATTACAATGAATTTGTAACCGGTAGGGGACTATGTATTGCCATGCAATACTCACAGAACGCTTGTTACTTTAAGGATGTACTTACACGACTTAAGTCAGGTTTAGGAATTTGTATCAGATTTTCGGACTCCTTTGTTTTTTTTATTTGTTACAAGGTAAAATATTTTACCCCATATAAAAATACATTTTGAGCAGATTCTAAATTTATTTTCTTTTGATTTTCAGACCCAAAAGTACTAAAAAATGCAAATATAAGATTAAAGTCTGAGACAGCCTTTTTTTTAAATTAAATATCTGGAAAAGGAGCGCAATAAAGTATCAATAATTTTAGCTTATTTTGTTCTTGAACTAATGTTCCTCTTACTTATACAACATGTACTTTAAGTCTTATAGTATACATTTTTTATTCTCGTTTTTTTTTTAATTCATCTAAGTACATTTTTGTACATCCTTGATCAATGTTAATTTTAATCAGTTCATGCATGATTCAGTGATCTACATTAAGTTTTATAGTTACATCAGTTTCAAATGAATTATAAATATTTTTTTTAAATTAATATTTGATGTATTTGTCAAACTTACATGTTTTTTATGCCCTTGACCTTACTTTCATGGGTACTTCTAAAATGATTTTTCTTCATAATATTTTATCCTGATCAGTGGAGCAGTAAAGACGTTTCATGTTTGACTCTTTGTTTATATATACATGTATGTCTCAAAATAGTTAGATGTAAACTTAAAAAAGAAAATGATCATAATATAACTTTAACCATCAATAATTTATAACTTGGCATTTGATAGACACCCCTGTCATTTTGCCTGTATATCATTATTACAAGTATATGTATGTGTTGACTACTGGGTGTGTTTTTGGTTATTTGTGTTGTTGACATAATTGCTTGCTGTTGCATTGAGGTATGCTTTTCCTTTTGTTCTTTTTAACTGTTGATATGCTCCTCTTTGAGTTTGCAATGCTTAATGTAAAAGATTCTCTGAGTTTGACTAGTTTAGGTGTCAAAGAATATAACATCATTTCGCGGAATTTTCTAGTTTCCAGACAATAACTTGTGTTCAAGTGTATGGATCTCTCTGAAATTGTACTGCAAGGTACCATAACACAAAGGGAAGGCTGGGATTGAGTTTGGGGGTGATGAATCATAAGGGGGTTCAAAAAATTTGGGGGGGGATTTTTTTTTCCTTTTTTTTTTCTTTAAAATTTTCCATTTTAAAATGGTTGTTTCTGATTTATATATAAGAGCAAATAATAATGATATGGTTTGAATAGGTAAATTAAATTTTTTTAAGTTCTTAGACCACATTCATTCTGTGTCAGAAACCTATGCTGTGTCAAATATTTAATCACAATCCAAATTTAGTGCTGTATCAAGCTTGAATGTTGTGTCCATACTTGCCCCAACTGTTCAGGGTTCGTCCTCTGCGGTCGTATCAAGCTGCGCCCAGCGGAGCATTTTATTTATTCATATGAAGTTGCACAAATCTGTTTTGCAAAAAATGCAACTACAAATGTTTCATGTTTTCAGGTAAATTATCCTTTTCCTGGAGCTGTTTCACTTAACCAGCACCATGTTGATGAAAACACTACTAACATGACTAATGAAAGTGTTGCCAACGAAGTTTCTGGAACAGTTGGAAATGACCACAATGCTGAAACTGATTCATTCTTTTCATGTCCAGATCCTTCATGTCAGAAGATATTTGCCAAGTGTTTCAATCTTGAAAGACATTTAGCAATAGGAAATCATTCATATCTCACAAATTCATGTACAAGTATGGATGAAGCTGTAAATATGTATGCCTCAAAATGTGAAACACTCAGGAAATCCAATAATTTATTAGTGTCAACATTTACAACAGATACTGAACTTAATATGAACAGTGATTCAAAGGACAGAATTGGATGGGCTATAAAAAACAAGAGAAAATCGACCCAATTCTCACTACAAGTGAAAGATTACTTAATTCAAATTTGTGAAGCTTGTGACAAAACTGGAAAACGTCCAGATTGTGGTTCTTTATCTGAAGAAATAAAGAAAGCTTCCAATGAAAATGGGGAAAAACTTTTCAAAAAAGAAGAATGGTTGAGCAGCACACAAATTAAAGGATTCATTGCATCCTATTTGTCTAGAAAATCAAAGTCATCTGACCATGACACTACACCTCCTCCATCTAAAAAACAATCAGTTTCTCAAAATGAATATGTGTTTGAAGAAGTTAGAATGGAAGATGACGAGAAACTTTCTGAAATCGTGGCAGCTTTAGAAACGGACGACTACAATGAAAATATGAATAATATGGTTGACAATGTTTTCTTAGCTATTAACATACAATCATAATCATAGTCTCTCAGTATAGATACACAATTGTAGATATTTTCATGGTTTTATTAGTCCCCTACCGACGAAGTCGAAGGGGACTTTAGGTTTGCACTCTGTCCGTCTGTCTGTCTGTCTGTCAGTCCGGCAAATCAGTTTGCCAGACTTTTTTTCTTCGTGCTTGAAGATATTGATTTGCTATTTGGTTTATTGATTTATTATGACAAGTTACAGGTCAAGTTCAATTTTCACGATTTTAGCTTTTCACTTTGTTCAGTTAAAGCCCTTTCCCTAGAATTAAATTTTTGATGAAATACTTATTAATTAGTAGATTTCTGTTCAAAGGGAAATAACTCATTTTTCAAAAGACAAAATGACATTTTGGATTTTTTTCCTTTTCTTTGGTAAATTGTTTCAAGAATTTAGTGGTAGGTTTGTTATTCATTCTGGAAGGTATTGATTAGATAATAAGTATATAGTTTTATCATGACAAGTTACAGATCAAGTTGGAATTTTGTTCCAGTCTGATAATTTTGTGCAGAGTTATGATCTTTGGACATAGAAAATTCACTTAAATAATCAGTTTTCAACAGTTTTTTTCGTCATGCTTGAAGATTTTAACTTGATATTTTATGTAGTTTACACCATGACAAGTTATAGATCAAATTAGAATTTCGTTCCATTACAATGAATTTGTAACCGGTAGGGGACTATGTATTGCCATGCAATACTCACAGAACGCTTGTTACTTTAAGGATGTACTTACACGACTTAAGTCAGGTTTAGGAATTTGTATCAGATTTTCGGACTCCTTTGTTTTTTTTATTTGTTACAAGGTAAAATATTTTACCCCATATAAAAATACATTTTGAGCAGATTCTAAATTTATTTTCTTTTGATTTTCAGACCCAAAAGTACTAAAAAATGCAAATATAAGATTAAAGTCTGAGACAGCCTTTTTTTTAAATTAAATATCTGGAAAAGGAGCGCAATAAAGTATCAATAATTTTAGCTTATTTTGTTCTTGAACTAATGTTCCTCTTACTTATACAACATGTACTTTAAGTCTTATAGTATACATTTTTTATTCTCGTTTTTTTTTTAATTCATCTAAGTACATTTTTGTACATCCTTGATCAATGTTAATTTTAATCAGTTCATGCATGATTCAGTGATCTACATTAAGTTTTATAGTTACATCAGTTTCAAATGAATTATAAATATTTTTTTTAAATTAATATTTGATGTATTTGTCAAACTTACATGTTTTTTATGCCCTTGACCTTACTTTCATGGGTACTTCTAAAATGATTTTTCTTCATAATATTTTATCCTGATCAGTGGAGCAGTAAAGACGTTTCATGTTTGACTCTTTGTTTATATATACATGTATGTCTCAAAATAGTTAGATGTAAACTTAAAAAAGAAAATGATCATAATATAACTTTAACCATCAATAATTTATAACTTGGCATTTGATAGACACCCCTGTCATTTTGCCTGTATATCATTATTACAAGTATATGTATGTGTTGACTACTGGGTGTGTTTTTGGTTATTTGTGTTGTTGACATAATTGCTTGCTGTTGCATTGAGGTATGCTTTTCCTTTTGTTCTTTTTAACTGTTGATATGCTCCTCTTTGAGTTTGCAATGCTTAATGTAAAAGATTCTCTGAGTTTGACTAGTTTAGGTGTCAAAGAATATAACATCATTTCGCGGAATTTTCTAGTTTCCAGACAATAACTTGTGTTCAAGTGTATGGATCTCTCTGAAATTGTACTGCAAGGTACCATAACACAAAGGGAAGGCTGGGATTGAGTTTGGGGGTGATGAATCATAAGGGGGTTCAAAAAATTTGGGGGGGATTTTTTTTTCCTTTTTTTTTTCTTTAAAATTTTCCATTTTAAAATGGTTGTTTCTGATTTATATATAAGAGCAAATAATAATGATATGGTTTGAATAGGTAAATTAAATTTTTTTAAGTTCTTAGACCACATTCATTCTGTGTCAGAAACCTATGCTGTGTCAAATATTTAATCACAATCCAAATTTAGTGCTGTATCAAGCTTGAATGTTGTGTCCATACTTGCCCCAACTGTTCAGGGTTCGTCCTCTGCGGTCGTATCAAGCTGCGCCCAGCGGAGCATTTTATTTATTCATATGAAGTTGCACAAATCTGTTTTGCAAAAAATGCAACTACAAATGTTTCATGTTTTCAGGTAAATTATCCTTTTCCTGGAGCTGTTTCACTTAACCAGCACCATGTTGATGAAAACACTACTAACATGACTTATGAAAGTGTTGCCAACGAAGTTTCTGGAACAGTTGGAAATGACCACAATGCTGAAACTGATTCATTCTTTTCATGTCCAGATCCTTCATGTCAGAAGATATTTGCCAAGTGTTTCAATCTTGAAAGACATTTAGCAATAGGAAATCATTCATATCTCACAAATTCATGTACAAGTATGGATGAAGCTGTAAATATGTATGCCTCAAAATGTGAAACACTCAGGAAATCCAATAATTTATTAGTGTCAACATTTACAACAGATACTGAACTTAATATGAACAGTGATTCAAAGGACAGAATTGGATGGGCTATAAAAAACAAGAGAAAATCGACCCAATTCTCACTACAAGTGAAAGATTACTTAATTCAAATTTGTGAAGCTTGTGACAAAACTGGAAAACGTCCAGATTGTGGTTCTTTATCTGAAGAAATAAAGAAAGCTTCCAATGAAAATGGGGAAAAACTTTTCAAAAAAGAAGAATGGTTGAGCAGCACACAAATTAAAGGATTCATTGCATCCTATTTGTCTAGAAAATCAAAGTCATCTGACCATGACACTACACCTCCTCCATCTAAAAAACAATCAGTTTCTCAAAATGAATATGTGTTTGAAGAAGTTAGAATGGAAGATGACGAGAAACTTTCTGAAATCGTGGCAGCTTTAGAAACGGACGACTACAATGAAAATATGAATAATATGGTTGACAATGTTTTCTTAGCTATTAACATACAATCATAATCATAGTCTCTCAGTATAGATACACAATTGTAGATATTTTCATGGTTTTATTAGTCCCCTACCGACGAAGTCGAAGGGGACTTTAGGTTTGCACTCTGTCCGTCTGTCTGTCTGTCTGTCAGTCCGGCAAATCAGTTTGCCAGACTTTTTTTCTTCGTGCTTGAAGATATTGATTTGCTATTTGGTTTATTGATTTATTATGACAAGTTACAGGTCAAGTTCAATTTTCACGATTTTAGCTTTTCACTTTGTTCAGTTAAAGCCCTTTCCCTAGAATTAAATTTTTGATGAAATACTTATTAATTAGTAGATTTCTGTTCAAAGGGAAATAACTCATTTTTTAAAAGACAAAATGACATTTTGGATTTTTTTCCTTTTCTTTGGTAAATTGTTTCAAGAATTTAGTGGTAGGTTTGTTATTCATTCTGGAAGGTATTGATTAGATAATAAGTATATAGTTTTATCATGACAAGTTACAGATCAAGTTGGAATTTTGTTCCAGTCTGATAATTTTGTGCAGAGTTATGATCTTTGGACATAGAAAATTCACTTAAATAATCAGTTTTCAACAGTTTTTTTCGTCATGCTTGAAGATTTTAACTTGATATTTTATGTAGTTTACACCATGACAAGTTATAGATCAAATTAGAATTTCGTTCCATTACAATGAATTTGTAACCGGTAGGGGACTATGTATTGCCATGCAATACTCACAGAACGCTTGTTACTTTAAGGATGTACTTACACGACTTAAGTCAGGTTTAGGAATTTGTATCAGATTTTCGGACTCCTTTGTTTTTTTTATTTGTTACAAGGTAAAATATTTTACCCCATATAAAAATACATTTTGAGCAGATTCTAAATTTATTTTCTTTTGATTTTCAGACCCAAAAGTACTAAAAAATGCAAATATAAGATTAAAGTCTGAGACAGCCTTTTTTTTAAATTAAATATCTGGAAAAGGAGCGCAATAAAGTATCAATAATTTTAGCTTATTTTGTTCTTGAACTAATGTTCCTCTTACTTATACAACATGTACTTTAAGTCTTATAGTATACATTTTTTATTCTCGTTTTTTTTTTAATTCATCTAAGTACATTTTTGTACATCCTTGATCAATGTTAATTTTAATCAGTTCATGCATGATTCAGTGATCTACATTAAGTTTTATAGTTACATCAGTTTCAAATGAATTATAAATATTTTTTTTAAATTAATATTTGATGTATTTGTCAAACTTACATGTTTTTTATGCCCTTGACCTTACTTTCATGGGTACTTCTAAAATGATTTTTCTTCATAATATTTTATCCTGATCAGTGGAGCAGTAAAGACGTTTCATGTTTGACTCTTTGTTTATATATACATGTATGTCTCAAAATAGTTAGATGTAAACTTAAAAAAGAAAATGATCATAATATAACTTTAACCATCAATAATTTATAACTTGGCATTTGATAGACACCCCTGTCATTTTGCCTGTATATCATTATTACAAGTATATGTATGTGTTGACTACTGGGTGTGTTTTTGGTTATTTGTGTTGTTGACATAATTGCTTGCTGTTGCATTGAGGTATGCTTTTCCTTTTGTTCTTTTTAACTGTTGATATGCTCCTCTTTGAGTTTGCAATGCTTAATGTAAAAGATTCTCTGAGTTTGACTAGTTTAGGTGTTAAAGAATATAACATCATTTCGCGGAATTTTCTTTTAATGAAAATTTTACATTGAAATAATGACTTGAATTGAATAGTTTGTTTATTTTGCATTACAGTAGATATAAGTGTGTTGTATTTAAAGTTTTTCAGATGTTCATCTGTAGTTTTATTTGTTGCATGTTAAAACTTAATTTGCAACAGTAAAACTACCGATGAGCATCCGTAAAGCTTCAAATACAATACAGTTATCTCTATTCTAAAAGTCCTGAATTTAGAAAAAAAATAGTTTTACTCATTTAATATCCGGAATGATGTTATATATTGTAGTAGTTTCTGATTTCTTTTTTACAAATTTTAAAATGTCTTATTTCAATTAACAAGGTTAAACATTTAATAACGTTTACTGAAATTATGATTTGGGAATTACTTATATAATACATGTAATAGTGTATTTTGTTTAGTCACATTGCAAATAGGAGTTATCTACCTTTATTGCAAGTCTGAAATCACTTAATTCATAAATCATTTAATGGAATTTTCCCTTTACTTTATTTATATGAAAGATGGTCTCTTATATTAAGCATATAAACATTTCAGATTTTCCTCCAAAAAAGGTTCAAGCGCAAACAATCAGATAAACTAGTGTTAAAGCTAAAACATTATCATTCCTTCTCATCATTCTTTTTACAACAAAAAGACATATTTTACTCTATTTGTAATTGCATATATATGTCCCTTTTCTGAGTATTTAGAAATGCCTTTTAAATGAAATAAACCCTTGATCATGTTGATCAATTGTAAACGTGTGATTTAAAAATTTCTTGTTTTAGTAATTCCCCTGACTGATTCATACATATAAAAATACATTCTTAGAGTACTTTGTGAACTTTGATTATTTGTTCACAGGATTGTGCTGATTTGAATTAATCAATTGTATTGAAATGTGATAGAAAACTAGCATTCACTTGGTAGATTTTTTATGTTGTATTAATAATTTGTCATTTTTAATTGTTTTATAGAGCTTTCCAAGAGTGCTTTTAGTACTTTGATTTTATGTTTGCTGTATAATATTGCTTTGAATTACAGAAAACAGCATTCGTATTAATAAACGATTGCTTTATAAAATCTAAACCAGTAGTAATTGCTTTATTTAGAAAAAGAATGAGTTCATAACATGAAAATAGTATACAAATACAGATTGAAATATGTAGCGGACTAGCTGTACTATGAAACATACTACAGATATTTCTGATTATTTGCCGTGGGTGGATTTTTTTTTATTTCTTTAACTTATCAAATAAGTTTATTTTGATACAGTTAACTTTTAATTACAGCTTCACCTTTTCGACATTTTAGCATTTTTGTCTGGTGTTGATTTGGCTGAAATAGCCAATTCACTGTACACCAGTACTATGAATAGAGAAATTGGACTACCATAGAAATAAATATATATTTCTTATTTTGTCTTTTTATTCCTTTTATAATAGTTTGTCACATGAATTGGTCAAAAAAGATATTGATCATGACTATAATTGCTTATTTGTTAGATAAAAATGCTTAAAAAACACTAAAATTTGACAATTTTCCCGTAAAAAAAGGTGAAAAATAGATGGCGCTGCAAAACTCTGCAATCCAATAAAATTCAAGTAAAAAATTTTACAAGTGGAATTGGCATGGCATAAGTGTTGTGTGTACCAAATTTCATGACATTCTGTGAGAATCACTCCTGGACACTTTTGCATGGATTTCTGTGAGACAAGCTTATAATTAAAAACCGTTTATGTTATTAAAGGTACTTTCAGTACTACGTCCATATTTTTCAATGACTCAACTTCATCCCTTGCTGTTTGGAGAAGGTTGAATCGGGACACCGGGATGAAATTAATGTCACCTTCAACACATTGGCACACATCTTCCACCTTAAGTGGTCTTCTTGTAACCATCTCTAGCTGATTTTTTTCTGAATATTGTTTTCTTTTCAAAATTTTATAATTACTCTATAACCATATAAAAAATTAAATATCATTAAGAAGATCTATTCATATACCTCCATCAAAGACAATATTAAGTGTTACATGTATTAAATTGAACACTTTTTTTCGGTATGCAGGTTCCCCAAGAGCGATGTGTGGGATGTAGCAAGTTTGCAGCCACGTCCGGTCAGAATGGGACGTTAAATCCGATGCCTCGTATAGAGAGTGCCACGCTCTTTGCACGTTAAGAACCCTTGCAACAACTCTTTGAGGGGTCCGTAGGTGGCCTGTTGCGAGGCAAAATGTCTGTCCCGATCCAATGTACCCTGGCCTCTATTACAAGACTACCTATTGTATTGATTGATAACTTGTTCTTGTCCTGAACATGCATAAAATATTTGCCACTGGACGTTAAACAACCAACAATCAATCAATCATCGGTATGCAGGTACATAGATAATCTACATGGTTTGTTCTCAATATAAACAAGATGCTCTGATCCTGCATCGCTCACCACCACAATCTATTTATGTTACTTCATATCAAATTATCGTTTTTAAGAGTTTAATTTAATAAAACATATCTAATATTGATACTAGATGACAGTGATGATCAACATAAATATTCCAATATTCCACCACACCACGAAGAAACGCTAAATTGCTTAAAAACCATCACCACAAAAACACTATTTAGGTGTAATACCACCAAATCATTGTACGCCACATCCGGTTGCATACGAAAATAGGTCGAAAAAAAATATTCCCTTGAATTTGACAGTTGTAGGTTATTGATCCTTCATTTCATTGCAGTAAAACATTTCTGGGTCATAAACATATATTTTGGCTATTTCAAAGCACCATTATTTTTTTATTTGAGGTTTCTATAGAATATTTTGGAAACTTGAGGTTACATGGTTACTATAGCTTGTACACAGGTTAAAAAAGGCGGAAAATTTGATTGGTTAACTTCCAGGGATGGTTATTTTCTTATATGCAATGAAATGTTAAGTGAAATTTTTTTCTATAGTACTGGACATGATACAACTTTACAGACACGACACTCCATCAGGTGGCATCTACAAGTGTTCAGCAATATCCACTCCATCAGATGGCATCTACAAGTGTTCAGCAATTTGCACTTATCAGATTGCATCTACAAGTGTTCAACAATATCCACTCCATCAGATGGCATCTACAAGTGTTCAGCAATATCCACTTCAACAGATGGCATCAACAAGTTTTCAGTAATCTCCACTCCGTCAGATGGCATCAACAAGTTTTCAGTAATCTGCACTCCATCAGATGGCATCTACAAGTGTTCAGCAATATCCACTCCATTAGATGGCATCTACAAGTGTTCAGCAATTTGCACTCATCAGATTGCATCTACAAGTGTTCAACAATATCCACTCCATCAGATGGCATCTACAAGTGTTCAGCAATATCCACTTTATCAGATGGCATAAACAAGTTTTTAGTAATCTCCACCCCGTCAGATGGCATCAACAAGTTTTCAGTAATCTGCACTCCATCAGATGGCATCTACAAGTGTTCAGCAATATCCACTCCATCAGATGGCATCTACAAGTGTTCAGCAATCTGCACTCATCAGATGGCATCTTCAAGTGTTCAGCAATATCCACTCCATCAGATGGCATCTACAAATGTTCAGCAATATCCACTCCATCAGATAGCATCTACAAGTGTTCAGCAATCTCCACTTCAGCAGATGGCATCTTCAAGTGTTCAGCAATCTCCACTCCATCCGATGGCATCTTCAAGTGTTCAGCAATATCCACTTGAGCAGATGGCATCTACAAGTGTTCAGTAATCTCCACTCCATTAGATGGCATGTATAAGTGTTCAGCAATCTCCACTCCATCAGGTGGCATCTACAAGTGTTCAGCAATCACTACTCCATCAGATGGCATCTACAAGTGTTCAGCAATCTCCACTCCATCAGGTGGCATCTACAAGTGTTCAGCAATCACCACTCCATCAGGTGGCAGCAACAAGTGTTCAGCAATATCTACTCCATCAGATGGCATCTACAAGTGGTCAGCAATCTCCACTCCACCAGATGGCATCTACAAGTGTTCAGCAATCTCCACTCCATCAGATAGCATCTACAACACATGACCTACCTGAAGATGGAACGAGAATTGAACACTGGTAGGGTAGGGATGACATAAGGAAATGAAACCATCGTCTCTGTAAAATGGTCAGATCTTTACTGTCATGTTTGCATGGGCCCCCAAGTTGAATCTTATTTCAACATAATTAATGACATCATTGTCAATAAGCTCGTTAAAAACATGAAAACATCGTGCAAGCAGTGTAAGCTTTACTCAGAAATGAGAAATGCTCTAGAAGAGAGAAAAAAAAAACAGGTTAACTGGTAGACCAAAGGCAGCGATGGTTACAAAAAGGAAAGCCAAAGAAATGTGTGCTAAAGCAGCTAAGAAAAACTAGACAAACTCTTGTACATTGCCGATTGTCTAACCAAAAAGTGATGTTGTAGGGGCAGAAATTTAGCCTTGCGATATGTCACCTATGGACCCCTCTAAGAGTTGTTATGTGGCAGATGTGGTTACCACACGCAGTTGATTTTTAATTTGGAGAACATATATAAACATTTCATGTTATCTTAGTGTTGATTTTTTATTTGCAAATAAGCAATTTTGCTTTAGACTTTAGTTTTAGTATAATGAAGGACCTCCTTTTGTCTGATTTTAAAACTTTCCATTAAATTGTTATAATATTTAAATTAGTTCTCGCCGCGATATAGTCTTTTAGCGCTAAGGCGGCGCAAAGCAAACATCAATCAATCAATCAATGATATTGTGCAGAAGTATTTGTTTTTGTAATGGAATGTTGAAAACACCCATACTATAATTGGCATTTCCAGCCGCATTCCATTATGACAGGAGTATCCATAGCTCCGCTTCCAAGGTTGCTTCGAAAAAAACACTGCCATCAATATAACCGTACCAGAAAGTGCATGTTTAGCAAAGTATTGCGTGAACATATAAACTATAACACGTCTTAGATTGTGGTGTAACATTTATGTCGGCTGTCTGCTAGGTAACGAACGTGACCTATTCCCGAATATGACTGTTATACCAAGTGTGCATTTGAATTGCAACACGACGTGTCTAGGTATTTTGTACATCCAACATTCATGTATTTATTTTGATGATTGTGTTATGGTTTCGATTGGATAATATGTAATAAAATTGAGAATGGAAATGGGGAATGTGTCAAAGAGACAACAACCCGACCATAGAACAGACAACAGCAGATCACCAACAGGTCTTCAATGCAGCGATAAATTCCCGAAATGTCTTCTCGTTTGTAGGACTTGCTTCGTCAAAATGAAGTTACATTTTCGGAACAAATTTTACCTCCGTGATGCTCATAGCCACATTGTTTTGAAATTTAAAATCTTTATTGATATCAATAAATGAAGATGCAAGCATTTATAGGTAATATGTCATTAAGAGGGCAACCAAACGACACAGCTAACCAATGAATACTGGAGGTCAACACTTGGTCTTAATCAAATATGTAAGCAGAATATCAAGCTCAAAATTGTCATGTGTCTAAACATGTTCGAATAATTGGACATAGTTTTAATTATTAAAGATCTGGTTATAAATCCCAAATCACTTAAAGGTAAAACATAGGAAAACAAACGAAGTTCATGAATTTGAACAGGCATATTGATGTGTGGCAGGGCTCAAAAAGTCTATCGAAATCGTTACCTTTCACAGTTAAAACATTAACATACCATCTTCAAAATTAAGTAGATGTGACCAAATCATATAAAGAGTAAAACACGTATCAATTTGATTAGTAATGCTTTTAATATCCCCATTATAATGACCAATAATAAGTAGTTAGATAGGTCATGCAACTTTTTTTGATAGATAAGCTCATACTTAGCTTGTTATGCTTGTGGTATGCTCTGAAACCCACGGGTTCTACTTATCAATGGATATGTCGACGTCGAAGGCAATGTCTGCCTGTAACAAACGCCTAAATGATTGACAGAAAGGGCAACAATTTCTGTACAAAGATCTGTTGTGTACCTTTTGATTGGCCTATGTTCCCACCATTACAGTGTGTTTTGACAATTATGCGGTGTAAACTTTAGGACTTTAAATGTTTTCTACAGACGATTATTTCAGTATAAGGGAAACATTTATGGCGTGACTCTGTCTGCCATGGCATTCGACGATTTGATTAGCAATTGACGTTGCGGTCGTAAACACGTGTCGCAAAAGACGTTGCTTAATCAAATTATTTGGACATGGCGTTCCCACTACATAATAATCTGGTTAAGGGTGATTATCAATAAAATCCCGTATGCCTGTTGCCGTTGTTGACAGGACAGTGATATGAGCTTCTGGTGTGAAATTGTCTAGCAACAACACGTTCGCGTATCCTGCCTTTTATTTTTATACCCTGGTTTAGATTTTCATTGCTCTGTCTTGGCAATATGGAGATGCAATATGTTTACTGATTTAAGTGCTGGTACCGACTGACAGATTTGTTTCACGAAGACAAAAATTGTTAAAAATTGATAGTCAAATGAATTTTTGTTTATTGTTACATGGATTGAACTAAATATTTTATTCATTAACTAATCATTTGAGGTAATATCGATATATTTTATATTATAATAAATGATAGCCCTATTGTGTTGTAGATTTACTTGAGGAGCCTATGTTTGCGAAATGCTGTAACACAATTGTAGGTTGCAAGGTATGTGTGGAAGAGTGGCTGAGAAATTCTTCACAGTGCCACAAATATCGACGTAGAGGAGCCAAGAACAAAGTATTCCCCATAGTCGGATTAGATGATGGACTAGAGGTGCTGCAAGCCATTTTCTCTGAGTCAGATTGGTTGATTGATTGTTGGTTGCTTAACGTCCAGTGGCAAATATTTCATGCATATTCAGCACGAGAACAAGTTAACAATAAATACAATAGGTAGGCTCTGTAATAGGGGCTTCCGGGATTACCTACGGATCACCTACGGACCCCTCAAAGAGTTTTGCAAGGATTCTTAACGTGCAAAGAGCGTGGCAGTCTCTTTACACGAGGCATCGGATTCAACGTCCCCATTCTGACCGGACGTGGCTGCAAATTTGTACATCCCGCACTACCAAACGGACGCCCCACTTTAGCAAGGGTTTTACTGCCGGTCGGAGGAAGACCAATGGTGACCATACTTCTATTCCCTAGTCACCCTTGGGGGCTCTGAGTAAGAAGGTAACCTTTGTGGCCCATTTTAACCTGTTTTGATATGTCCATATGCTTTCGAATTTGTAATTTAAATAGTATCTGTAAACAAAATATAATATTGAAGATAAGAGGACCCACATTTCACCCAAACTTACAGAATCTATAAGGTGACGGAAGAGGAAACTCGTACTGCTTTAGAATACTATGATTCACGTCGATAATAAAAGATACAATTATTGAAATATAATCGCGTTTTTACAAGAGACTTGCCATATTATACTTTAGGTCGTCTACCAATCGACGCCCCAAAACGAGGAGAGGTCTATGCATATAAAACTAACTGAATAGTCAAAATGAACCAGAATGACTCTATGAGTCAAGCAAACATCCGAAAAAATATGATAGAAACTTTAAAATTTAATATAACAACACAAAAAAATGCAAAAGTTCTGAGCGAGGTTCGAACCCTTTCTTCAAATTCATCATTTATTAGTAGTTCTGTGCTCTAATGGTGGAGCTACGGCGATTCTGATCATTATGACTCTTATTTAGAAGGTATATCGGTACAATTTATCGATGTTACAATTTTTTCTTTAAAAAGTTTTTTTTTATGTAATAAGGACACACTAAACCAATTTCATTTTTGAAGTAAAAAGTAGTATGAATAACAACAGTCATAAAAAGCATAACTTTTTTTTGGTTTGAAATGTCCTTCTTGGGGGATTCCCTGTTTTTTCCACATAAAAACACCCGAAAATCCGGATATTAGATTTTCATCATTTTTTAGGGTTAAATTGACTATTGATCACACATATCATACTATATGTAAATCGAGATATTGATCAAAAAGCATTTTTATTTTTTGTTTTTATAGTAAATTTTATTCTGTCGGCACTTTTTGAAATTGGCCCTTCTGTGAAAAAAAATCCTCGGCATATTGGCCCTACCTCTTTCTTTCGTTGGAAAATTAAAATTACCAAACTCTGTGCAGTAATTGTGTGCATACTAAAATCATATCTTCCAGATTAAACAATGGTTACCTTTGGTCACCCTTCATATATATTGAAACTGGTTACTTCCTAACGCCATACACGTGACAGATATTGTCTTTCGTTTGCTGTCGGCAGTTTACATAGATATAGATTTTGATTAAAGATTACATCTGGTCGCCATAGAGATTTATTGACTGGTGCCCTCTGGTCACCTTTCACATATATTAACTTTGGTTACCTCTGGTCACCTAACACAGATATTAACTTCGGTTATCTCTGGTCACCCTACTCATATATTGACTTAGGTTGCCTCTGGTCACCCTTCACATAAAATGACTTTATAACCTCTTTTCCTACTAAGTTATTGACCTGAGTTACCCCCGCACAATTATCAAACTTGTTAACTTGTAGGCAGTTCACACATATACAGATTTGGGTTACATTTGTCCCCTACAGATTTATGGACTGGTGCCCTCTGGTCACCCCTTCCCATTTATTGACTTTCTCTACATTTGGTCACCTTACATAGTAATTGACTTTTGTAACCTGTGGTCATCTTACACATATATTGATTTTAGTTAACTTTAGTCAGGTGACAAAGTTATGAACTTTGGCTAGCTCTGCGACATTTAAACAGATATATATTCTTTGATTAAATCTGGTCACCCTACGCATATTGTCTTAGTTAACATTCGCTTACCTTACAAATATATTGACTGGTTACATCTTGTCGCCCTTCACTGATAGTGACTTTGGTTGACCTCTGGTCACCCTACATAGTTTCTGACTTACTCTGCTAACCCTACACATATGTTGATATTAATTACCTCATGTCATTCTGTAACTTGTACACCTTTATTACCTCTTTGCAATTTAAACGGTTATAGACTTAAATAATATGGCACCTATTGTTTATATAATATTGACTGCGGCTACTTCTGGTCACCCTACCCAAATATTGTGATCTTCTGTGCTAAACAAGATTGCACTTCTGTTTTCGTAGAATTCCAAAATTTAAAAGAAACTTAATTGATGTCATTTGTTTCAGGTATTATTATTTGTATTACTTTGATTGTTAAAAATGATTATTTATTTAAAGCATTTTTGGAAACTATATGGGATTCATGGAAAGGAAATGCTGACGAAAAGTTTGGTACGGTGTATGGGAATGTTCTTTACGTATCGGATTTAATGAGCTTAAAAATTGAGGAGGAGTTGAATGATCAGGTAACAGTACTAATGGTTTAATTTATGTAATAAAGGTTAAACGTTTTCAAAGATCTTGAACTCTCCTCTGAAACTACTGAACCAATTCCAACCAAACGTAAGCTTAATCATCCTTAGGGTATCTAAAATAAAATTAAATCTGACATTGGTGAAAAGGTTCATTAGGTAAAGCATTTTCAGACAAATAAAACTACCCATTGTTTGGTTGATGCCACTAAATTGCTAATTTTTGTGACCCCTTAAAGAGTTACTGGCCTGTAAGTAATTGTGTTTTCTTTTATGCCAAGAAATATAGTCACTATGGCTTAATAGCATATTGGTTTAAAATGCATTGTTTTGCCATTGAAGAAAATATGACAGATACCAAAAAAAATTAAATACCAATTTGACAATGTAAGCACTACTTTATTTCCATTGAAAAGCAGAAATAATCATTGATGAAAGATTTAACAACAAAAAAAATGCAGGTAAGTCATTCAGGTTTTTGGAGGTCTTTTGATTTTATTTAGTTCTATAAAATGTACAAGGATTTTTTTAAATAATCTGTCTTAAACTGATAACATAATCATGGTACTTTATGTTATGTGTTATCTTGATCAAACTTGTATGTCTTCACCTTTGTGATATTTAGTTTTGTTGATGGTTTCCTTTGTATCATACTGATTGAAAAGATCTGACCTTATCATTTTCTTTTTTTTTTCAGATAATTAATCTTTATTGTAGTGTACTGCAAAAACGGACGGATCAGTGTGAACAGGTAAACGAATTAAAAGTATTTATTTAATAACCGTTTTATCATATTTCAGTGCATTTATTTTAGAGTTGACTGATTTTTTCATCGGCTACTTTAAAGCATGCTTATTTTTTTGTAACTTCCAGGATCAATTCATTTAATTTCGCTTTTTCTACATGATCCATTCCTCCATTAAGGGTATCTGAATTATCATTCTAAACTTGTTTTATGCATTTTTTATTCATTTCCAATTTCACCAAAGTAAACTGTGTATTGTAAAAGTTACTTTCGCACCCACCACCCTTTTTGCAGAGAATGAAATATTTGTTCCACTAAATCATCTTTTATTGTTTCCCTTTTATATAATTTAAGGTCTTTCTACCTTTCGGTTGAAAGACTTTTAGCTTTACTTAAGGATTATAATTATTATCATTATTTTGATATTATTATTTATATTTTGTTCGCCTTTTTTAAGTTGAGCTATTATTTTTAACAGATGTAGCTTTGACTTTGTTTTATATGATATCGTACAGCTTATGAGCTTTCGCCATTGCCCTAACGAAGACTTTTTACTCTCATTAATAGAGTTACCTCCCCAATCTCGATTTTGCGTGTAGATACATCTACTGCGATATTTTATTAGTTTACTCAATTACTCGTTACACCCTTATGATGTCATATATTATTTAACCGAAGCTATCTGGATATTCCTTATAAGAGTTATATCCCATTTGGAATTGTCGTTAAGGAAATATATGCACAACTCATTAACTATGAGAAAAATGAATTTACTTTTATTCCTCGTATTTTTGATGGGTAATTTCATACTGACTTTGAAGAAGTATTGAACCAGGCAAGAAAAACCTTATATAATTTCACGTTCCGATGTAATAGAAACAGTTAAATAAATCCAATGTTCTTGTCACACAATTTGTTTTATACATATTTCCGTTTTCCAGAAAGTGTCCCGTGCAGATTGTCTGATTCTGACCTCAATTTTTGAAGGGAGGAAAAGCGTAACTTGGTTTAAAAAGGTATAATACTATATAATCATCTGTTATAAACTCTTTTTATATAAGTGCTTTTGATTTACACATAGATTACTCTTTTTACAGCTAAAAGCTGGATATTACCAATTCGCCTTTCACGTTTTAACAAAATAATAAGACATTCTAACATATTGATGATATATGTAAATTATCAAATGATAAATAATAAAACAATATGCTAAATATTGTATTGTGTATGGTATTATATTGCTGTTTATAAAATGTATTTAATGTTTCATCGGTCTTTTTTTTATCAGTTTGCAAGTTAATAATAACATTTTACAATACTTTTTTAGGACGATATACAACAGTATGACACTGTCATTGGGTGCATTAATGACGGGAAGTGTCATTGGGTTGCTGTGGTAGGTTTATTTGCTCAATTAATGTTATTAATTACACTATTCAGGCATTTTTCCATGAGGTTATAAGTTAATAGAAAAATGAGTTGCAAGAACAGCATTTCAGACATTTCGTTGAGTTTTTAGTCATGTTAGTTGTTCTTCTATAACTTAATTCAACTTACTTGACTTAATATATATATTTTCTCATACATTTTTCCAACTGATTTTGCACTCATTTATATGAAAGCATTTATACTGCATGGAAATGATAGTTAGAAAAGAAATATCAGATATAAAATATTGGCTTCTTCGTATAGAATATTATCAAATATTTGCTTCTGAACATTGAGCAACAACCAGTAATTAAGCAAAATATTTATTTTTTTATAAATGTTAATGTAAACAGATTTAAGTATGTGAAATTAAAAAGAGAGAATAATTTTTGTTTCAGGTTATGGATGTCCAACACCATATTGTGACAATTATGGACCCGCTCAAAATATCAAAGAAATTGAGAACATATGAAAAGAATTTCAAGTAAGATTGAAACTGTAGTTACATGACAGTCGTTTATTGCTTTAATGCATGTGATTTGTTTCAAAGTAAATTTTTATTTCTGTGTTTGATATATATACTTAAAAAAAAGTTTATAATTCTGAAATTTTCAGAAGTGAGTCACAAGTTATAAGGACAAATCTAGAGAAATATAATTTGTTAATCTAAAATGAAAATTACTTCTGGTTGATACTGGAATTGAACTATAATTGTATTATTGATTGCACAGCTTTGTAAATTGAATATAGCAGTAAGAACTGAAGACCAGTTATTTTTTTCCAAACGTTGTTGATATCAACTTTAAAACAGCTGCAATTATTTTTTTTCCTACATTAGAAAGGTTGGTCAAATGAACGGTTTTCTATGGAATGTGCAATATCTCCTTAAGTATCATACATCTAGCTAGACATGTAAGTTCTATGATACAGTCCGGGGTAAGGCAATGGCTGGCATTATGGCTATAGCCAGCTTGACTTTTTAATATATATCAATTTTAAGTAACACATTTTTCTTTTCATATTATATTATGTAGCTACTTCACTAAAAGCAGAGATCTTGGTACATGGACAATCTGTACAGCAGTTGGGTATCCTCTGCAAAATGATTTTAGCTCATGTGGTGTTTATTGTTTGAAGGTACATAAAACATTGGGCTTTGCATGTATGAATTGAGAGTTAATAAATGAAAGTTCAATTGAAGCTTGAATCTTAAATCAATGATATATATATACTAATAAAGATCACAATTTTGAAAAAAAGGCAGAATCGTACAAACAAGATGAACAAAATATTGTTGTAAGTTGTAAACAACTTGTTTCCCAAACCTGTTTATTTAAATATGTGTAAACAATAACTTGGAATATATATCATGTAAACTATTTCAGTAAAATCCGCAAAGCACAAAGGTTGTGTGAAATTTAACCAAATCTATGATTTGCATAAATTACTTTAAATGTAATGGAAAGAAAAACAAATAAATATGTGGTACTTTTAATTAACCTTTTGTAAAAAAAAACATTTTTATATCATTATTAGGCCTACACGAATCATTTCAGTAATTTAAACATTCAGTTTTGAACAGGCCATAGAAAATTTACAAAACAATGTGTACATTTAAGAATTATTTTTTTAGTTCCTCGACCGATACCTAAGTAAGACAGATACATCTTTGGAATTAAACGTCCAAGCTGAAAGATTCACAATTGGCAGTGAAATTGTTCAAGCTGTGCGTAAGTAATCAATAGAATAAAAGCATTTACTAATAGTACCGTATGTTATGTAAATACTTAATATCTTCTTGCTAGACAATAAGTGAATCTAATAAAAAGGGAATATGAATTTTAACATGTTCAATAATGTGTTTGAAATCCTTTTCTTTGATGTTTATCTCAATTCATTGATGATTTGTTTTTAATTTTATCTATTGTTTCTGACCAAATTTCTTTACGCTATAAATGATGTATTTATGTTTCTTTAATGTATTATTCATTATTGATATGTTATACTTAAAAATGTAGTTTGGAAATAATAGCTTAATAATTCCGGTTGTTTTCTGTAATAATTTCTCTCTTTTTTCTACAGCTCAAACTGTACTTATTTTTATGATATTCCATGTCTTATATATGTATGATAATGTGTTGTTGTCAAATATAACGATCTTATTAATGGAAATATAAACATGGAAAGTAGATGTTTAATAATCAACTAGTTTTTGTAGGTCTAATTAAGTTAGCCGATATATTTATGCGATTGTCTTCTTCATATAAACTGCCGCTGTCATCAATGAGCATCACCATCATAATTACCATCTACGGGAAGGAACGTAAAAAATAACATCAACCAAGTGTAAACATTTTCAATTTTATGACTTATTATCAGCTGCTGCAATTTGTGATTTGGAGCAGAAGAATGTTGTTCCTAATTCATGTTAACATCTATTTCTATTTTACTATAGAAACAAAAGGTGCTGTTATGACATGCTTCTTGTGTGCTAAAGAACCAACTAACATGGTAAATATACATTTATAGATCGTTGATGTTCAACTTAACAGGGTGCTTTATTATTTTTATTGCTTATTTAAATTGTTTTATGGTTAAAATTGATAATTTTTTAACAGAACCTTGTGATATTGTAGGTTAGAATATAAATGTTTTTTTTTTATATCAATTTGATGAACTTTCACTAATATTAACATTTTTCGCAATAACTACATTAATTCATAGAATTTGAACATGTCTATTAAATATTGCAGAGAGCATGTTCATGCTGTAAAAGGAATTTCCACAAAAAGTGTATGACTCCAGGACTATGCAGTCTGTGCTCAATTTTTCCACCTGGTGAGTGCAATAGAAAATTCTACCATTTCTAAGTTTTTTTTAAAGTAATACAATGAAATAGAATTTAATTTGCAAGGACAAAATGCGATATAACAAAATTGTAGAATGATCATTGTTCTTCCATTTGTTCAATAATTCTATAAGTTGCGTTTAATTTCATAACAGAAGTCGACTTATTAATTTTTGTAGATATATTCATGTTGATATTTCTTACATTTTTTATAGATTGCACTAAATGAACTTATTCTAAGATATCTTTGAAATCCAAAGATTTGTTGTTCTCACATTCAGACTCACATGGTAAAGGCAGACGTTTAATGTTCCCCCTCATGACTTAGTTGATTAATACAGAATGACGCTGGCATAGGTACCGTTTGCTTAGTGCACACTACTTTTTAAGTCTTCTTTAAATATTGTCTTTTCAAATGATTTTGTTATATAACTTGTCAGTTTCTTGTTTGCATTGTATAAGCTGTTGGATTTTATTTATTTTTTTGTTTCTTATATACAGATGTATGGTAATGTATAAAATACTGTGAACTTTTAGTTTGGTGTGCTTTATCCTAAATCTGTACGCTTCAAATATAATCAATGTGTAGTCAATATGCCACTACTTTTACATATTATAGTTCTCACTTAATGTTCTGCTTGACACAATAATTACAATTTCCTTATTTATTATCTCTGCTGTGAAGTCATGTATCTTTATCACAACTTCATTTCTATCCTGTATCAATTTTACATTACATTATAATCAATGATAGATAAACATAAATGCATGCAGAAAAAATAATAAAGCATGCTTCTGAATTAATTCCTATGAATATATATAATTCACACAGTTTTCGCTAGAAGTAAGTTCACGTTAAGCTATTAATTTTTTTATGTTTCACCCACACTTATTTAAAAGCACTAAATAGTTCGTGTTGTTCAAGGTAATCTATACTTGACAGAGAGGTTACCCTTTTTTTATATTGCAATTTAATAATTTGAGTATATATTTTTACTCTGAATTGTACTGACTTTAAAAATATTAACCTTTAGTTTCTCTTCATGGATTTTGTTTATTCTTTTTTTTAGAAAAAGTTAGACATTCAAAGAGAGGAAAAAAAGAACAACAACAGGTTTGATATCTATAATTGGTTCATCAAGACTACAGATGATTGTTGCATAACATTTTAAATGTTTATTCATTGAAAACACTTTACCATCGAATTTTCTTCCTGATCATCTAAAAAAAATTAACGAACTTGCAAAAATTGTCAAGAACATTCACAATTAAAAATCGGGTCAATTTATGCTTGTTCTCACTTGATACTTCTGAATAAATCAATTGATTTCCTTATACAATTATTATATTTTTATCTTCTTTTTTCAGAAGTCCATACAAATTTTAGATGAGAATGGTATGTATGCATTTAATTTGTTGATTAAATCAATTAATATGATGGATAATACCTTATGCAGATTTCAGATTTTGTTAACTCTGATCAACTAATGCAAATATTGAATTTGGTTACCTCTGGTTATCTTATGCAAAAAAGTATTGTATTACCTCTGGTCAACCTATGCAATTATTGGATTTGATTACCTCTGTTAGTTTATGCAAATAGCGGCTTTTGTTACATCTGGTCAACTTATGCTAAAATAGTATTCGGTTAACTCTGGTTACCTTCTGCAAATATTTGAATTGTTACCACTGGTCACCTTCCGCATATAGGATTTGGTGACATCTGGTCATCTTACGCATATATAGGATTTGGTTACCTCTGTGTACCTTATGCAGATAATTGATTTGGTAACCTCTTGTCACCTAATGAAGATAACGGATTTGGTTACTTCAGGTCAACTTATGTAAATATTGGAATACGTTCATCTAGTCACCTATGCTGATATTGGATTTGGTTACCTCTGGTCACCATATGTATTTATTGGATTTGCTAGCTCTTGTCACATAATGTAAATATTAGGTTTTGTTACCTCTGCTCACCTTACCGCGATATTGCATCTGAATACTTGTGGTCACCTTGAGAGTGGTTTGTATGCATTTAATTTATTGTATTAAACCTTTAATATGATAGATATGTACACAAAGTTCATATAATGCTGCAACTAATATTCTTTTTGAACTTAAAACTTGCAATCGTTTCTGGTAATGGCCACTTAGGCTTAGTTGAACAAATCATTTTTTGTTTCTTGATTACCTTACACAAATATTTAATTTTGATTACATGTGGTCATTTTTACCAGAAATTAGATCTGTTAACCTCTGTTTGCCTTACTACAACGGGGTTACTTCTGGTCACCTTATTCATATATTGGATTTGGTGACCTCTGGTCACCTTATGTTAATAACGGGTTTGGTTACCTCTGGTCACCTTATTCATATATAAGATTTGGTTATCTCTGGTCACCTTATGGAAATACTGGATTTGGTTACCTCTGGTCACCTAATGTAGATTTCAGATTTGGTGACCTCTGGTCACCTTATGTTAATATTGGATTCGGTTACCTCTGGTCACCATATGCATATTTTAGATTTGGTTATCTCTGGTAATTAACATTTACATACAACTAGTTGATGTTTTTCATTTCATTTGTAGAAAGTTTTAGACAATCAAAGAAAGACAAAAAAGAAGAAGAACAGGTTTGATATACATTATGGATTCAACAAGAATATAGAATATTATTACATTAAGTTTAATATACCGATAAACTTTACACATTGATCATTATCTTTCATGATCATCTACAAACAAATTTAAGAAAAATCATTGATCTTTCAAACATTGCCAAAAACACTGACAGTTGATAATTAAATAAAAATAATACTGATCCTCATTAGATATTTTTGGATAAATAAAATTGAATTTACTAATACAATTATCATATGCTTATCTTCTTTTTTCAGGAGTCCTCAGAAAATGTAGATCAGAGTGGTATGTATGCATTTAATTTATTGTATCAAACTTTTAATATGATGGAAACATACACTATGTTTATATAATGCTGCAACTATTATTCTTTTTGAACTTGAAACTATCAATCGTTTCTGGTAAAATGGCCACTTAGGCTCGATTGAACTAATCATTTTTTTTTGTTTCTTGATTACCTTACACAAATATTTAAGTTGATATCATGTGGTCATCTTAGCCAGAAATGGGATTTGTTAACTTCTGTTGGCCTTAATATGCTAGAATGGGGTAACTTCTAGTCACCTTATTCATATATTGGATTTGGTTACCTCTGGTCATCTTATGGAAATATAGGATTTGGTGACCTCTGGTCACCTTATGTTAATATTGGATTTGGTTACCTCTGGTCACCTTATGTAGT
The DNA here is from genome assembly GCF_021869535.1 of Mytilus californianus. Classification (NCBI taxonomy): domain Eukaryota; kingdom Metazoa; phylum Mollusca; class Bivalvia; order Mytilida; family Mytilidae; genus Mytilus; species Mytilus californianus. Next base: position 5,253,801 of record NW_026262673.1, read on the forward strand.
TTTCAGATTTGGTTATCTCTGGTAAATAACATTTGCATACAACTAGTTGATGTTTTTCATATCATTTGTAGAAAATTTGAGACAATCAAAGAAAGACAAAAAAGAAGAAGAACAGGTTTGATATACATTATGGATTCAACAAGAATATAGAATATTATTACATTAAGTTTAATGTACCGATAAAACTTTACACAATGATCATTATCTTTCATGATCATCTACAAACAAATTTAAGAAAAATCATTGATCTTTCAAACATTGCCAAGAGCACGGACAGTTGATAATTAAATAAAATAAAACTGATCCTCATAAGATACTTTTGGATAAATAAAATTGAATTTACTAATACAATTATCATATACTTATCTTCTTTTTTCAGAAGTCCTCAGAAAATGTAGATGAGAGTGGTATGTATGCATTTAATTCATTGTATCAAACTTTTAATATGATGGAAACATACACTATATTTATATAATGCTGCAACTATTATTCTTTTTGAACTTGAAACTTGCAATCGTTTCTGGTAAAATGGCCACTTAGGCTCGATTGAACTAATCATTTTTTTTTGTTTCTTGATTACCTTACACAAATATTTAAGTTGATTACATGTGGTCATCTTAACCACTTCGGATTTGTTAACCTCTGTTTGCCTTAATATGCTAGAATGGAGTAACTTCTAGTCACCTTATTCATATATTGGATTTGGTGACCTCAGTTCATCTTATGTAAATACTGGATTTGGTGACTTCTGGTCACCTAATGTTAATATTAGATTTGGTGACCTCTGATCACCTTATGTAAATATTGGATTTGGTGACCTCTGGTCACCCTATGTAAATATTGGATTTTGTTACCTTTGGTCATCAAAACATAAGTCATGTTATGTTTTTTATCATTTGTAGGAAACGTAAGACAATCGAAGAGAGGAAAAAAAGAACAAGAAAAGGTTAATATGCATTACTGGTTCAGCAAGGCTATAGAATTGTATTGCATATTACATTTAAAATATTAATAGCACTCAACAGAATGATCATTGTCTATCCTGATCTTTTAAAGAACAAATCTTTGAAAATCATTGACCTTGCAAACATTGCCAAGAGCATTGACAGTTGAAAATTTTGTCAATTTTTACTTATCCTCATAAGATAATTATGGATAAATAAAATTGAATTTACTAATACAAATATCAGATGTTTATCTTCTTTTTTTTAGAAGTCCTCAGAAAATGTAGATGAAAGTGGTATGTATGCATTTAATTTATTGTATCAAACCTTTAATATGATGAAAACATACACTATGTTTATATAATGCTACAACTATTTTTCTTTTTGAACTTAAAACTTGTTATCGATAGCTGTAAAATGGCTTCTTCGGTTTGATTGAAATTAATTATTTTTGGTATATTTAATTGGCTGCATATGGTCAACTTTCCCAGATATGGTATTTGAGTACCCTAAGCAACCTTAAAATGATATAGAATTGTGTTAACACTGATCACCTGAAGCAGATACTGTATTTAGTTATCTTTGGTCACTTTCTGTTGTTATTGGAATTCTCTTGACAGTTGACACCTTTTGCAGATTTCGGATTTTGTTATTCACTGGTCATTAAATTTTACAAAAATTGGTCATATGTAGTCTTAGATGTATGATCGTTTGAATTATTTTACATTTCTTATTTCCGGGCCTTTAATAACTGACTATGCGGTATGGACGTTGCTCATTGTTGAAGGCCGTACAGTCACTTATACTTGTTAATTTCTGTGTCATTTGGTTTGTTGTGAACAGTTGTCTCATTGACAATAATACCACAATTTCTTTTTTAAATGTTGAGTTGTTTTTATCATTTGTAGAAAATGTGAGAAATTTGAAGAGGGTGAAAAAAGAAGAACAGGTTTGTATATATCATTGGTTCAAAATATAGAATACTATAACATTATATTTACTATCTAAGTAACACTGAACAGAAAAAATGAACATTATTTTCCATGATCATTTAGAAATAAATCTTAAAAATAATTGAATTTGCTTGCGTTGTCAAGAGCCGATAATGAAGTCAATTTATACGTATCTTCATTAGATCCTTTGGATAAATCAGTTGATTTCCTATACGATTATTTAATATTTAACTTCTTTTTTCAGAAGTCAACAGAAAATGAAGATGAAAGTGGTTTGTATTTATTTTATCATTTTTTTAGTATGATGGATAGGTTCATTACGTCTATATGATACTGAAACTAAATTTCTATTTAAACTTACAACTTGTTATCGATAGCTTTAAAATCGCTACTTAGGTTTGATTGAAAAATTTCTTTTTCTCTTTGGATTAACTTAGAAAAATATTTAATTAGCTATAAGTGATCAATTTTATCATATATGGTATCAGATTATCTCTAGTGATCTAAACATGATATGGAATCGGATTACCATTGGTCATCTAATGCAGATACTAGATTTAGTAACCTCTTGTCACCTTATGCAGATATTGGATTTGGGGACCTCTGGTCACCTTATGCAGATATTGGATTTTAGGACCTCTGGTCACTTTATGCAAATATTGGATTTGGGGACCTCTGGTCACCTTATGAAGATATTGGATTTGGATAAATCTGGTCACCTCATGCAGATATTGGATTTTGGGACCTCTGTTCACCTTATGCAGATATTGGATTAGAGTTCCTGGTCACCTTATGCAGATATTGGATTTGAGGACCTCTGGTCTTCTTATGCAGATTTCCGATTTGGGGACCTCTGGTGACTCTATGAAGAAATTTGATTTGTTATATATCTGTTCACCTTATGCAGATATATAATTTGGGGACCTTTGGTCACCTTATGCAGATATTGGATTTGGGAACCTCTGGTCACCTTATGCAGATATTGGATTTGAGGACCTCTGGTCACCTTATGCAGATTTCAGATTTAATTAACTCTGGTCATCAAAACATAAGTCATGTTATTTTTTGTTATTATTTGTAGGAAATGTAAGACAATCGAAGAGAAGGAAAAAAGAACAAGAACAGGTTTGATATGCATTACTGGTTCAGCAAGACTATAGAATTGTATTGCATATTACATTTAAAATATTAATGATCTCAACAGAATGAACATTGTCTATCCTGATCTTTTAAAAAACAAATCTTAGAAAATGCTTGAACTTGCAAACGTTGACAAGAGCATTTAAAGTTGATTATTAAGTCAATGTATACTTACCCTCATTATATTATTTTGGATAAATCAATTGATTTCCTAATGTAATCATTATATATTTTATCTTCTTGTTCAGTCACTAGAAAATGTAGATAAAAGAGGTATGTATGCATTAAATTTGTTAAATATAATTCTTATTTATGATGGATAAGCGCCTTGTGTCTATATAATACTGCAACTATTATTCTATTGAAACTTTAAACTTGTTACGAATTTTGTGAAATGGCATTTAAGGTTTAATTAAAAAAAACATTTTTCTTTTGGGATAACCTTATAAAAATTTAAATTGGCTACATGTTGTCAACTTTACAAGATATGGTATATGGTAACCTCTGGTCATCTGAACAACATATAGAATTTGGTTACCTCTGGTCACCTTACGACGATATTGAATGTGTTTACTTACCTCTGGTCACCTTACGACGATATTGGATTTGTTTACCTCCGTTCATTTCATGCATATATTGGAAATCTCTGGCCACCCTATGTATTATTCGAATTTGGTTATTTCTTGTCATCAATATTTACCTACAACTGGTCATGTTGTGTTTTTTTTATCATTTTAGAACATGCTAGAAAATCAAAGAGAGGGAAAAAAGTAGAAAAACAGGTTTGATATACATCATGGGTTCAACAAGAATATAGAAAAGTATTATATATTACTTTTAATATTTTATTACAATTAACAGAATGAACTTTGTCTACCATGATCATCTATAAACAAACGTTAGAGAATGATTTAATTTGCAAACGTTGCCAAGAGCATGTTCAGTTGATAATTGATACTTATCCTCTGTAGATATTTTTGATAAATCAATTGATTTCCTTATACGATTATTGTATTTGTTATCTTTTTTTTCAGAAGTCACTAGAAAATGTAGATGAAAGAGGTATGTACGCATTTAATTTGTGATATATAATCATTATATATGATGCATAAGTACATGAAGTTTTTATAATACTGAAATTATCATTCTATTCTAACACAAAACTGGTTATCATTTTTTGTTAAAACGGCTACTTAGGTTTGATTGAAAAGTAAATTCAATATTCTTTTAGAATTTCCTTACAAAATTCTTAATTTTGGATACATGTGGTCATCTTCCCAAGATATGATATCTGGTAATTACTGGTCACTTTTAAAAGATATAATAGGGTTTTGTTACTGTTGGTCACCTGATTTAAATATAAGTTTTGGTTACCTAAGTTTATGCAGATATTGTAATTATCTGGTCATCTTCTGCATATTTCGGATTTGGCTTCCTCTGGTCACCTTATGCAGATAATTGATTTGGTTACATCTGGTCATCTTATTCATACATGGGATTTGGTTACCTCTGGTCACCTTCTGTAGATTTCAGATTTTGTCACCTCTGATCACCTTATGTTGATATGAAATATGGTAACCTCTGGACACACTTACGCAAATAAAATTTGTTTTATTTAGTCTTTTATAACAGAAAATGAAACAATTAATGTTAATATAAATTGCAAAAAAATATCAACATTTACATTTGAATGGTTCATGGTCTTATTTCTTTTCATTAGTAGATAATGTTAGACAACCGAAGATCCAGAAAAAAGATGAAGATCAGGTTAGATATACATTCTTGGTTCAGGGAGAATATGTTATATTGTTATATTAATTTCAATATATTAATAACCATTAAAAAATGTACATTGTCTTTCAGAGTCGTCTAAAAAACAAATCTTAGAAAACAATTAAAATTTCTTACTTTGTCAAGAGGATTTTTAAAATTGATTATGTAGACAATTTATACTTATCATTATTAGATAATTCTTGATAAATCAATTGATTTCCTAATACAATCATTATAATTTTTATCTTCTATTTTTAGAAGTCAACAGAAAATGTAGATGAGAGTGGTATGTATGCATTTAATCATGATGGATAAGTTCATTAAGTTTTATGATACTGAAACTATCATTCTTTTTGAACTTAAAACTTGTTATTGATATTTGTAAAAATGCTACTTAGGTTTGATTGAAAAGTAATTTCATTTTGTTGAGATTACTTTACAAAAATATTGAATTGGTTACATGTGGTCAACTTAACAAGATATTGCCAATTTCATCAAAATTGAATGGGCAAGATGTGGCGCCATAGTTAAATTTATGAACATTGAAAAAGGTGACAAAAAAGTAGGGAAATTGACCAAAATGAATTATTTTCCTATTTTAGAATGATATATTTTTAAATATGAAGCATATAATAGTTTTTGTTATACTTTATATAAAGAAAACAATTGAAGTTTTTAATATACTTCTTCACAGGGCAGGCTTTGGAGTTGACTGGCTCAACCCCCAACCTAATTTTATTTAGGAGATATTGGGGTAGTAAAATGTCACTTTGTTTCTAAAAATGGTATCATAATGATCAAGACATTGATATTATGTAGTTATTTTGTACACAAAATCAATACAACCACCAGGAATTAATTACCGAAGATAACTAGGATTACATTTTATGATTAAAGTAATTGTGTTTTGATTGGTTTCTTATCAATTATCCTGAATAATACTCTTATCTCAACAGGTACAAGTGAGACGACGGATTGGAATGAGATTACTTCTTTTGAGGAGTTTAGGATTGCAAGTATGTACATTATATTTTTGATCATTTGCATACCATGATCACCAACAATCTATATTTCACCTCAACAATCATTATATTTAGCACTTCATGGATTTGGATATGAATCATTACTTGTTTATTATTGTCTTTCCAATTACTTTTTATGAATAACAAAGCTAAATGTCCTGTGTGATGACTGTACCTTCACATTTTCAGGAATGGCTTTTATCTGTTTAGTAACAACCTATACATATACTAGTTTGATATTTACTTGGTAATTTTATACATTTAGAAGCTCCCTGTATCATTTATTTTTACATTGTGCCTTAAATAATTCAAGTCATTGATTTCTTTTAATAGGCTAACAAAAACACAATTTTAAGTTTCTCATTAATCTTATCATAAGGGTTCATGATTATTTTCCAATTTATTTTAAAAAGACATTAGACCTGTGAGAAGTAGACTACAGTCAATGAAAACAAACAAAACGGAGAAAAGAATGATTTATATGGTGAAGGGAGATGAAATCACGGCCAGAGTCCAGGGACCAGACAGAATGTCAGTTCACCAGATAGGTGATTACTTGACAATAGGGAAATCAAATACTACTCAACAAAATCGAAAGGAACTTTCAAGACTAGTCAATTTGATTCCAAAACCAACAAACATAGTGCCACCGATCACATCAGCCTGGTCCATGTTAACAAACGGTAAGACTTTAGTGAATACACTTGATTCTCAAAGAAAACAGTTTATGCTGGTTAAAACACATAAATTGATGATCTCGTGTTTTTTTAAGCATTGATTGATTAGAAGGTAAGGAATGGTGAATGGGTCGAAAGGAACAATCAAACTGAAATTTGGAGAACAAACTGACAAAGCTGAGCAAAAAAATTTAAAAAAATGATGGAAAGTTAAAAATGTAATCATTATAATTCAATATAGAAAAAATAAAACTGAGCAACATAAACCCCATAAAAAACTAGGGTGGTCTCAGGTTATCTATATTGGTTAGCAGATCCAGCTTATTATGTGGTGCCCATAATATTGTTCATGCTTGAGTTTATGATCCCTTGGTATATAACTGTATCTTTTGAAATCATATGTCTACTGTGAATCATATACATGTCGCTTTGCCAATCTGTAAGACATTTTTTTAAGTTGTAAGAACTTTCATAACGGTGCTTAATGTGTCTTATTACATATATTTATCAGCTTAACTTCAAGAAAAGATCACAACTGTATTTCACTTCATTTTCAGGTGATGTTGACTATCAAGTTCAATCTTTAAACACTTTGACCGAGGCTCTTGTTGACAAAGAAGCAACCAAAAAGGCTGTATGCAAAAAAAAGAAAGGGACATCTGCCCAAAAAAGGGTGACACTGAAAAAACTAAGTAAGTGTTTGAGGAGAATTCAATTGTTCAGATTTTATGAACATTGGATTTATAATGGCTACAAAGGCAATCGTCTTCTTGACATCTTTATTACATACTAAGAGTATGGAATAAAATACACAATAGAAAATGCAAACATCTAGATTAACATGAAATATATAAAACATACATTTTCCAAATACCATGATCATTATGTATTTATCTTCTCAACAATCAATTATAAACTGAGTTCTCATCTATTCAATTGATTGCTTATCTGTTTCAATAATTATTCTAGACTAAATTTGTGACAAAATTCAGATCATAAATTCATAATCAAGTCTATAATGCAATCTATCTTTTTACACTCGAGGTCTATATATAGAAAATGAACAATTGTGTTAAAAGCGAATGGAAATGTGTAGTTATCATTTTAATATACAGTCAAACACAAACATACTACCAGCTGTTTAAAAACAGATTTCGTTTTAATATAACTTTATGGACACAGGGATTATGTCAAAGAAACAACAACCCGACCAAAACGTAAAAAACAACTCAAGGTTTCACATTTCTCTGTGTACTAAATAATAAACTTTTCAAAGCAAAATGACATGGAATCAATCATTTTAAAATTAATAGCATCGTTAGAATACTAACTATAAAATCATATACAATCTACTTCTTACTGGTCATAAACTTGAAACAATCCACACTACATGTTTATCAGAAAGCTAGGTAGAACAATTGACTTATAATTATTGATGTACAAATTACTATTTAATTTGGCCTTACAATTCGACTTGGTCCTTTGTTTTATTATTGATATGTATAACATTGCTATTCTCATTTATTTTCCAACGGTTTAACATGCTCTATTTTGTTGTAGCTAGGAAACATTTGAAATTATTGAATACAATTTTTGTTAGTAATGACATAAATTAAGCAATATAGTATTAACATATTAAAACATTTAAAAAAAAATATTTAAGTCAATAAAATAAAATGCATTCTTGTAAATTAAGTCTTTTATTTGCTTAGATTAAGTGATTCTTATTAAAACTAGAATAATTAAGATGGTGTCATTATATAAAATTGTGTAGGTAAAGAAATGTCCTATAATAATAAAATTGCTGTCTTAACTTATATTTGCAGAGAAATTGTTGGCCATGTTATAGCCGAACTAAATAAAACTAATGTAAACAAGGCAATGCATGGGAAAGTTTTTGAGGCCTTTTGGAAGACAATACAGACAATGCTGCCAGGTAATGATTTATTAGACACATGACACGTATTATCTTAACTTAAAACATATTTGATCATTTGCTTAAAAAATATAACCTACTTGAGACAACAAACAGACCTAGTCCAATGTAATAATTAGCCAAGTTATCTGCTTGACAAAATCATCATTAGGAATAGGTATTTGTTATATTAAATTATATCCATTTGTTCACATCAGTATCTTTGCAAAACATTTCAAGAGCAAACTGTATATGTCCTACTTTTAAAGCATTTAAGCACCTATGTAACATATACAATTTTTAAACGAATATCTAGAAAAGGCAGTTTTTCAAAATCAGTATAATATTTCATTATTTTTTTCATTGAAATGGTTTACGAATGGATCCTTTCTTTCTGTGCGTAGATTTGAAACTGCCATCATCATTAACTTTACGCCCCCGTTTTTTCAGAACACACTTTCGGCTTACTGAATAGTCATGATCAGTTTTTGGACTTTTGGATTTTCTGCTTGGAAACAGCGGTTGCTGCTTTCGCTTTCTTGTTGTTTTGGAAAAGTTGGTTGTCTTACAAATATGTAATGCCGTTGTGAGTGCTTGACAAATAGCTTTCTTTTTTTTCACGTCAATTGTCTGGAAATTTTTATTGTTTACATATAAATTGATTTCCTCAATTTTTCTTTTAATAGCCTGGTCGGTTGTTTCTTTGTCTTCAATTAATTGTTGTTTTGTTTCATCAATTGAGGTAGACTCTATGTCAGGTGATGGAACTACCAGTTTTGCTACCATCACACAAACACAATGTTTACCATGGCTATTGGCAAAACATGTACATTTGAAAGAGGTCAAATTAACAACTGATACATTTCCCAATCTTGACAAAACCTCTACCTGGTTGTTATCTCTGTCATAAAAATATTGTTCTGCATTAAATACATCCATTGCTTCTGATCTGCGCTCTACAGTAAGGTCGATGTTCCTTTTAGAAGCAATCAATTCAGCTAAATGAACATGCTTACACATTCCTGAAAAATAGTAGAGAATGGAACATAAATAACTTGTACCTTTATGGTTCACTTTCAATTGTACAAACTTTAAACAAAACCACTAATGAACGTTGAGTAAAGATTTACTTAAATTGGATCGTATTGTTTTAGAAAATTTGATGAGGAAAATGATTATTTGCACTTGTATAACCTGATGACGGTTGATAATGCCTTGTTGGAAGACAAAAACAATCAAAACCGAGGAGACTCATAAAACCATAAGACATTTACAACAACAGTAAAAAACAATAATAAACAACACGAATTCCACTGAATACCTGAAGTGAAATTAGGTGCTTTAGAAGGATAAGCATTTCCGGGAACCATATACGGTACCCGAAATTAATAATCTTGATTTCAACAATTCATACTTGATGGTGTACTTTTAAACATTGTTGGACTGACTTAAGATGCTAAAAAAATACCTCTTGTTGTTGCTGCTGGACAATTGCACACTTCATTGACAATGTCCACATTATAAATCGTCCCAAATGCTGTCTGTGATGGAACAGTGCATTCTGTGGATGAAGTCCATTGCACAGTTTGGTCGAGTCCTGCCTTGAGCATATTCTCTGCTGTCAATTTACTTTTGTCTCCCCTTTGTCCTCCCATATTTTTAAGGCGACCAATCTTTGCGAGTTCATCCAGATAGCTAAAATTACGATGTTTTTTTTAATTTATTGTTGGTTATGAAAACATAATTCAAAGATCTAATAATAAATTATTTCTTAAAAAATTGAATTCACAGTATTTAATATTCAATGTATTTGCATCTTAAATTAAAATGATCTTTCTAATTTCAGACGATTCAAGTGAACGATAAGAAGAACAGGATTGTGACAAATTTAAACTTACTTACTCATAAAACATAGTTACATTTCCATGGAGAAGGAGTAGTAAGTCCTCTACTCTGCTATTGGCATACCCACCAAGGAAATGGTATTTCATGCCCAGGAAAAACCTGAAAATGACAAAATGTTAAGGACTTTGAATTTATGATTTATATTTGAATGTACAAATAGAAAGTACATAAAATATTAATGTGTTAACATTTGAATGTTATAAGTAGCATTATATTTTTTTGTTTTAATATCCTCATACACATCAGGTTTTGCTAGACTACATTTTTTCATTTTGTCTGCTTTTTATTTAAATATCGACTTGCATTGACAATTATGATATTTGTATTAAATTTGCATAACCCTATCATGAAAGAACGGCAAAAATCCTCTCCATATAGTTAAAAATTGTAAAGTTTATATCATGCTATGTCTTTGGTTACCCATGAAGAAGTAGGATTTAGACAAAGTGTAATACTTTTTATAAATCAGGTCATAAAAACAGAGACAGTTCAGAAAATTTATCCCCAAAATAAAATATACTTAGTTACTATTATCAAACAGATGATAATTAGATGATGCTTAAAATTTCGATCTTGTAAAATATAAGGTGTATAGTAATAAAATGTATTAATAACCTTTCAACTAAGTTATTTGTATCTTGATCTTCATGAAAAAAATGTCTTCCATAGTTGGCCCATCGACATCCCCACTTGTCAGTACACCAGTTGTCTAACAAGTAGTCTGCTATTTGTTTGGAAGGCATCTTCTCTTGCAACATTTTAACTTTTTGAGAAAAGTCTTCTTTCTGATGAAAAATTATATTGACACATTTCTTTTGAGTATAAAATCAGATTTTATAGATTAAACACGCGTGTACTCATAAGCATTGTATATTTATAGGTAAGATCTTTAAATCGCATTAAGCAACTATTTGTACTTTCTAAATTATTTTACTGCTTTAATTCAATAGAGATTCATTTCTATATGTTTCAGTGGTTTTTTTTTCATCTTTTATCAACCAAAATTCATTGATTGTATTTTTTATTATTATTATTATTGCGTTTTAATTGACTCTATTTGAAAAATCTTGTTGATATGATTTTGATATTAAAACAATTACAATGTTGGAAAAGGAGAAAAAGATCCCACTGAGGTTTCATTTCTACAGGGATTTTTCTTATAATATAAACATATCAATAACCAATCGTGTTTCATTGTGAGGCAACACACTCGTGATTAATTTTTTAACAATGTTTCACATCCTCTGCATATAAAACTGTTATTATCAGAAGCAGGTCAAGTTATACTATGTAAATTAACATTCACCTAGTACATATTAAATATTCGAATACATTATTTGAATTTGTCAGGACCAACTCAAAACTATTGACCAATTTAAAAATTATTATATTTCACTGTGGTATCATAGGTTCATTATATTTTATTTGTCTTAACTATCACGTTTGATTACCTTGGTACATATTTTCATAGTTCTAATATAGTCAATAACTTTTTTTCTGGTATGTGCGTGCATGGGTCCTGATACATCAGATTCATTTTTATTCAAAAATCTGTACACAGCCTGTAAATCAAATCATTTATATTTAGTTCATGTCTTAAAGATTCTTGATAATAATAATTAAACATTGTCTTGAATATATCATGACTAATTATTTTTCAACAAGATAATATTTGATCTATGAAAGTATTAATGCGAAAGAGTCTATTTACTAATTCAAAACTGACCTCAAGCTTATAAACACAAAAAAAAGATATAAAATGTTAAATCCAATGCAATTAATACTTACTGATCCAAAAGAGTGAAACTTCACAGAATAACTCTCATTTAATAACTGATTTTTTCCCATAAAGAATAAGGTAAAATGTATGATACATATATTGAATAATATAATACCTGTAAAACATGAAACCAGCAAAGTAAAACAGAGCTGTTTGGGAATACTTCATTAATTGCGCTGATTTCTTTGGTATCTCTGTCTACCATAAAAGATCTAGTAAACAAAATGTAACACTGCAGTATCAACAATCTATATCTTTATCTCATATTGGTTTTATTCTATAATACTATTTGTTAATTTGTAAATAATTATGTAAATTCTTTTTTTTTTTATATCAATTAGATTTTTAATTTGTGATTAAAAAGTTTGGAAACAAGCCTAAAAAAGCTTTAATTATAATGTTATGTATAAACCTGACTATGCTTTAATCTTAAATGCTTTGGTTTTAAAGCCTTGCTATAGATCACACTCAAAAGATTTTAAGGAAATTGATGTTTTTGTAAGTTTCATTAGTCCATTAGAAAAATATTATTATGCAAAAATTATTTATCTAATATTCTTTGCCAAAATTCAACTGAAATTATTGTGGACCTTAATTGTATTAATTTTGATATGCATAAAAAAATGTTTCTTTAGATGAATCTTTCATAGCATTGTCTATTTGTCATTTCAAATAACTATCACTGCACGAATATGTGAATAATGTCATAGTTTAACCTGTAATTTTTACAGCCAAATTAATTAAAACATATAATTGAATGGTATTTATTTATCTTTTATATCCATATCAGATTTGATGTTGACTCCGAATAATGTTACTAATTGTAAACAAATAATAAGACGAAAATGAAAAGTGTTAATAAGCAATGATATTGAATTCGAAATATTGTCAACTTTGATACCCACAAACCTTGGACGGAAATCAAATCCATGATTTTCAGCCGTAGTCTTCAGAGATCTCAGAAATATTTTGACAACTTCACCAGTATCATCTGACGAGATACAGTACGAAAGAGGAGTGCCTCGGCCTTGCTGTTCATCTCTTGCAACAAGAGCATAGAATGAATAACCATAGGCAGTTAATCCTTAAAACAAACAAAAAACATGTTGTAAGTTTATTGTCACACAGTTCAATTCTTTTAAACGTATCAATATTTTAAATTGAAATTTCCATGATTATATACAAGTATATACCTTTATATGTAGCATCTAAAAACACCACATTTTCTGCTAGTTTCACCATTCTTTTTCTTTGTGCTTCATTCTGGTAAATAATTACTAATGGCTGTACTCCCCTACAATGTAAATGTTACATATTTAATGACCAAAAGTATGAGTATGAATTATATATTTTATGTTGAAATCATGTCCATTTAATGGAAAAGAAGACGACAAACTAGCTACATTGTACTCATATTAAATAACCTCTATTAAAACTGAAAAAGACAAAAATGTAAAATATATTGACAAAATATATGACTTGTGAACAAGTGTAGCACTAAAACACTCAAAAGGATAAAAACCAAAAATACAAATCATCTATTATGAGAAGTCAGATATACGTTCAGTCTACAGAAAACTCATCTGTACAGCTCTCATTGAAACATTTTACAGACAAAATCATATACGAAATTGGACAGACGAGTACTATAAAAACTATTTGAACATAAGGCAATCCAGTCATGTCTGAAGAACAAAACAGGGTATCAATCAGTAATTTCAGAATTACTCTTTATCAGCATTATGCTTATATCAGTTATTAAAATTTACAAAAGTACATTATTATATAAGAATAATTACTCTTTCAATTCTTGGTAGAAAATTATCTCTTCCTTCAGTATTTGTGTGCATAGCTCGTGTACAGCTACAGCATCATTCTGGTGAATTCTAAAACAAATGAGGAAATATCATAGATCAATACCAGTACTGACATATACAAAATCAATGTCAACAGTACATCTGTATAATTTGACCAGAAAACACCAAAGTTAATTTACTGTGTAAAGTGCATGTTTACAATCAGATTGGTAAAAAGATTAAAATGGTGAATAAAGTAATGATTTTAACAGACGAACCATTGGGTTTGCAAACAGTGCATCAGTTTAAAGAACCACAAACCAAAGGCTGTATCTATAAATGTGATGGAGGTAACCAACGTCATTTCCAGTGTAAGGTACTAAATACCAAATGCTCTTTAAATTTCACTTTACTAAAGTATGTAGATGTAACAAGACGGAACCAAGGATATACTTTGTGTAAAGCTATCATTTTTTTTTAAATTGTCCAGATGTGACCAAAGTTGCGGTGAACAGTGGTAACCAAAGTCAATATATGTGTACGGTTTCAAAAGGGATATAGATTATATACATATCTAAAATAGACATAGGAAACACAAGTATGATTAAGGTAGCCCTAGTCAATACCTGTGTATCATTATATATATGTTTCAGGTGACCAAAGTTAACAAAATGGTGAAAAGTGATTATCAAATTCTACAAACATTTAAGGGTACAAGTGGCGACCCAGGTCCATATATGTGTTCATTAACCAGAGGTTACCAAAGTCTGTATATGTTAAGTGTTATCAGAGGTAGCAAAGTCTTTGTCAATATTAAGATTTGGTTCAAGTTATCAGAGGTAACTGAAGTCCGGATAATGTGTTATTTTTCGATGACTGGATACGTAGAGACAAATATAAAAAAGAAGATGTGGTTCGATGACTGGATACGTAGAGACAAATATAAAAAAGAAGATATGGTATGATTACCAATGAGACAACTATCCACAAAAGACCAAAAATGACACAAACATTAACAACTATAGGTCACCATACGGCCTTCAACAATGAGCCTGTTTCTTTGGATTTTTTAGAAGAACAAAGTAGTAAGTACATATTTTAAGTAAATCTTTTGATTATGTTTTGATACCTTTTATCCATTTTGTAACGTTGACATATATTCTTAATGTCAACTGGTGTCAGATAGTATCTTCTATCGTGCACATCAAAATGCCCTTGATCTCTAGACCATTTCCATGCTTTGCACAATATTTCCATGGGTTTTTCCCCTATTGATAATGAAATAAAATTAAATTCGTGTCAATTACAATTAATTTCAAATTTAGTTAAAATCTTTCTGAGCTTAAGGATTTTTTCAAATCAACACAAAATATGTCGTTGTATCAATATATGTCATTGTAAAAATATATGTCTTCTAGAATATTTTATCATCAATGCTATTCAGCTTTAAACTGGTTTTTTCATTAAAATATTTCATACAAGCGTCCGATATTTAATGATTGATTGATTGTTGGTTGCTTAACGTCCAGTGGCAAATATTTCATGCATATTCAGGACGAGAACAAGTTCACAATAAATACAATAGGTAGGATCTGTAATAGATTAAGGGATTAAGGTCGGAGAAATTTAGACTGCCACGGGAAATGAGGGTATATTGGATAGGGACAGAAATTTAGCCTTGTAACAGGTCACCTACGGACCCCTCAAAGAGTTGTTGCAAGGGTTCTTAACGTGCAAAGAGCGTGGCACTCTCTTTACACGAGGCATCGGATTTAACGTCCCCATTCTGACCGGACGTGGCTGCAAATTTGTACATCCCGCACAGCCAAACGGACGCCCCACTTTAGCAAGGGTTTTACTGCCGGTCGGAGGAAGACCAATGGTGACCATACTTCTATACCCCAGTCACCCTTGGGGTTTGTCCGATATTTATGTAAATGCATTAAATGACTCTCTGGCAAGCCAATTTTATCCTAATCATTTTATTTTTGATTTATTTCAACCTATTCATTCATTATAATCTTTGCAAATTATGAAAAAATGCGCCGGAAGACAAACACAGACATCGAAAAGAACAGAATGGTTGAGAAAATATTAAACTCCAATAATGTCAGCATACACAATTTTTATTATCATTGTGTTTATAAGAGTGCCAGCAACTTATAATTGAAAAATAAGTCAATTCGTTATGAGCAATAAATTATATATAATACCGACGACATGAATACCTGATCAAGTAAAGCATCTATATAAAGCAGTAAGCTGTGATCTGGGCGTGATTGGTGTTTTTCCTCTTTTATCTGTAAACTGTGTCCATTGTGTTTTAGTTGTTGCCGAATTATTACTGCTTTTTTACTCAAATGGGTCAAAAATCTGTGTAAGAAGATATTAACATGCCCTTTAATGATTTTTTTTTACATGTACAACGTCACTGGTTAGTACTGTTTTGCCAAACGTATCATTATTATATTTATTACAACAGCTTGTAAGCAATATTTAAGATCTATCGGACTTGAAGAAAAGGATTATTTTTTCTAAAAATATGTGTAAGGCTACTTCGAATAACTGCTATGGTTGTTGTGTTCTCCTTGTAAATTGATAACTTATCATCAAAATGATATATACCAAATTCTATATAATTTGATACAGGGATTCTCTATATAATAATTTCAACCATGACAGGGTGTATTGACCCGCTCATCACATGACATGTCAGGTAAACTAGCCAGAAACTCATGAATGGTGTATGCCCGGTGAATACCTGTTTAAATGTGTTTGGTTTAGTAATATGATAAATGCATTTAATTCCCACTCTCAAGACACGGACAAAAGGTTGCTTAACTACAACAAGGATGTTAGGATCAATAAATAATGATGTTCAAACGCTTAAAAGTTATAAATTAATTTATAGTTTTGCATCATAAAAGAAAAGTAAAAGAGATACATGAATATTACATTAACATAACATACTGGAATGACACATATGCCTGACAATTATTTGCCCTGGTATTCAAAGGACCTGTTTTTTTTCCTCTTGGTGTATTACATCTAAAATAAACATGATAAAATTTAAACAAATATGCATCTTAACTTTATAGATAACCAAAGAGAAAAATGTGGTGCAATATTTCAGAAAATTCATAGTTCAATACGTTTAAAAGCTTTCGGAACTATCTGTTATTAAAGGCCATACTATAATTACTGTATAAACTATAACACAAAACGTATATTATTGAAAAAAAGCAAGAGAATAACATACAACCAGAAGTCAAGATTATACAACTCATCTCTTTCAAAACTATACCAATATTATTTTCTGTCACAAATGTATCTTTTAACTCAGCATTGTCTTGCAAATTTGATATGCAAGATATGTAAATAGATTCTTTAAGAATGTTTCCGATTGTTACTAAAGTTGTTCTCTTTTTCTATTTATTGTTTATTTGGAGAAAAACAAGAGTGGATTTATTTCAAGATAAAATTCCTTTATAGATTATCGACTTAGATGATTAAAGTTACCTTTCACACCTGTATTGCAATGTGGTTTTATTTGCTTTCCTGTGAATAAAATTCCCTGTGATTGTTATATCCATTAAATGCTTGGTTATGACGTCTTCGTTGTCCACTTCATTTCTGTTGAATGATAAGCAAAAACTGAAGCCAAAGTCACAAATGCTAGCTGATAAAACACAACAATATGTTACAGTGTAATAGTGTGACCAAAAATTCATCCATATATTCAGAAACATTGGAAAGAGTTACACCATAGTATAATAGACTTAAATTGTCCCCCAAAAAATAGAGTTCTTAAAAATGATCCCTTTGTTAATACAGTGATTTTTATATTTTGTAAGACTATTTGAAGTTCAGTAAAATTATTCTGAATAACAAACAGAGTTATTGTTCAATAATCTGAAGGTATATGTTTTGCTGTGATAGATATTTATTTTCTTTTAATTCTATTGAAACCATTAGGTCATAGGAAGAAGGTAGCATATAGAAATTAGTTGATTTCAAAACTATATATTTTCGATTAAAATAAAATTTCCCATACCTTAAACGTCTAACAATGCAATCAGTACCATTTTTCCGTTTTTTGATGAAGGTGGATCTCACAAACTCTACGAATGGCATATCTAGGGTGAGAAAAGCATATGTATTGCTATGTAGTAACACTAGTTTACTTGTTATAAATTTAAAAACAAATGATGACATCGATGAAAAATACCAACAAACGACCTCTGCACAATAAAATTAACGGTACCAATTTTCTTGCACCAGATGCGCATTTCGACAATACATGTCTCTTCAGTGATGCTCGTTGCCAAATTATTTGAAATCCAAAGCTTATATAAAAGATGAAGAGCTATAATCCAAAAGGTCCAAAAAGTATAGCTAAATCCGTGAAAGAAATCAGAGCTTTGCATGAGGGAGATACATTCCTTAATTATAATAATTTCTAATATTTTGTAACAGCAAATTTTAATAACACAAAAAAATAGTTGCATATAATATATTTGAACGTTTCAACAGGCGCAAACCTGCACATTACACGTAAAACAGCAGTAAAACATTAAAAGAAAAGACGCACTATAAAAGCAAATAATGGAAAATGGCTTAACTCTGACAAAACAATTAACAAGTTACAAAAAATACAATTATAAACATAAGTATACTTCGCGACACAGTATTAATACAATAATAAAACGCATTTGCAGTATAACATAGACGTTACAGTTAATAATAAAAAAGGAGGACACATGATACAACTATTGCGACAAAATGACGTTAGATAAACCACTTTAAATTTCGCATGTAAAGTCAAATTTAAGTATAATAATTTTGTCGTTGGAAGTACGGAGAAATGGAAATAAAATGTGTTTTAAATGCATTGTTGACTTTCGAAAAGCCTTTGATAAAGTCATGCTCATTGGTAGTATCTATAAACTGCAACTTTATAATACAACTAATTATTTTTTATAGAATATTGACGTCTATGTATACTAATGGTAGGTTATGTACAAAAGTGGATGATAAAATGACTTTTACTTTTTATAATAAAATTGAGAATAAAAATGGGGAATGTGTCAAAGAGACAACAACCCGACCGTAGAAAAATTCAACAGCAGAAGGTCACCAACAGGTCTTCAATGTAGCGAGAAATTCCCGCTAATTATAAGTTATTCAAATAATTTTAAAATCACTGATGATAAGTATGGCTAGTGAACATTTCCGAAGGAACAATATTGTACCTTCAACATCATGTGTCATGTTATAGTTGCTGAGTTCTTCGTTGCACACATCAACAGGAATAAAAAGGTTATCATCATTTGTTGCATGCTTATCATTCGTGTGGTGATCAAGTTTGCCACTGTCACCTAAAATTTGTTGTATAAACGTTACAATTAACAAAAAAACGTAATAATTTATAATTAATACTAGTTTATCTGTTAAAATAAAGCTTTTTTGCATCTGAATGTATTTGCCAATTAGAAAAACTTTGCCTCTAATGCTGATTGATATCAATGCAGTAATTATGCAATCAAATTATGTAAAGTAAACTTATATAAATATCACATTTACAATACTTCCTTTAATATTTTTTTTTTTCAAAAACAGTCTACAGTGAAAAAACGTAAAACGATTTAAGGTAGATCATTACTGAATTTTTTTCTCAGACATAATTTTCTTATACATAGCCACAATTTAGTAGAAAATCAAAAGAAAAAGGGTGAAAATAAATCTCGTTTTCTTGCGAAAAATGGAAATTTCATTATCATTCCTTTAAAGAAAATTCACCAAATAAGTTATCTTCCGTTAATTAGCTCAGTTGACAAATTGAATCAAACAAAGACTGATAGCCGGTTTTTACAATAACACTTATTTTTTTCAATGATATAATGCACTTATTTACATTTATCAAACAAGAGTTTTAAAAATGAATAGCATTTATGTCTCAAAATTTGCAGTTTTAAATAAAGAACTTTGTCGCTTGTGTGCTGCTATTTTACAATTCAAGATGGCGATATACAGATATATAGTGATGATCTACCTAATTCAAAGATATAAGGCTTAAAAATGTGTTCCGTCTACGTAAGACTCATTAGGGTCGCTCCTATCGAAAATGTGAAAATGCCTAAGGGGACGACCATTTGATATTCTGGGGGGGCCAGGAGGATTTGTTTTGGATCGGTTATTTATTTTTGTAAACTAAGAGGACAGATTATCTATTTTCTGCACTATTGAAGCAAGATTTTTCATTTTCATTAAAGCAAGGGACTTATTATTTATTTCCACAACTATATTTATAATATTCGAAAACATACAATTTTTAAATTATTTGTTTATTATAAATAATTCATGTATAGTCAAGTCATTATGTACCATTTAATCAGAATTAATTATTATCCTTTGTAGATATGAATCTTCTATATCCCCCAATGCATATACATGTATTGCATACATACACAGTATTAAAGTTTGGTTGTAACTAAGGCTCTTTTAAAAGTATTGGCAAACATGATTCGCCGAGCGGAGCGAGGCAAATTTTTTTTTTAAGGGTTTTTGAACCGCTGAAGGCCCAAGAAGCTATATAGAACAAATGATGCAAAATCATGCCTTCTGGGTGTTCCCAAGACCCTTTCTTAAACTGAAAATGCAAGTTCTGTTTTAATAATTTAATGACAATATTTTGGTCTCAAAGCAAAATCACGTTATAGATTCAGTGTAAGACTTAAGTTTCTAGGAACAACATCAAAAGACAAATATGCATGATAAAGCAAAAATGTAATGCACATAGTTAAGTCTGTGGCTGCTGTGTTTTTTTAAACTCATGATCAAGTTAATAATAAAATTACTAAATTACAAATGAATGCAACACTTAACAGAATACAGAAGGGCAATCAATGAACAAAAGACAAATAAATAAGATACATTGATCCCGAAAAATCAGGGGCTACGTCTGAGGGAGAACAGAACTTGCTTCTTGCAAGGCACTTACGGTGAACACAATTTGATATGAAGACAAGCGTTTGGTTTTGAAATTTCCTACATGAGGCATTTGTCTCAATGTAGTTACGGCCCTGATTTAATAAAAGTGAGGTAAGTGTTCCTGAGACAATTAACCTCAAGTTAAATGAAACCAATTTTCTGACATTTCAAGTATATTTTAATAATATTTATACTTTTATTATTAAAAGATATGGGAAGTGTTTCCCCGATTTTTTTTTTTTTGGAAAAAAGATGAATTTATGAAGAATCTGGTGCCATCTCATACTTTCGATTAGACCTGCTGAGTTATTTATTTTCAATACATTGCAAGTCAGGTAATTTATTTTCAAACTACCACAGAACAAACCATTTATTTTTGTGATTATCAAGGCTGAGTTATTTATTTTCAAAATCCTCCTGGCCCCCCCCCCCCCCCCCCCCAGAATATCAAATGGTTGTCCCCTAATGAAGAACAAAGTTAAAGTAAACTTATTTCATTTCGTTTTGCCAAAAACAATTTGATAAAATATCAAATATATAAATATGGACATTTTACTGATTCTATGGTATTTATCCCTTTCTGAGCACAATATTGATCAACATTTTACCAAACGTGGGTCATTTGATCGAAGTCCTTCCTTAGTCGAAATATAATAATGACGACAAATATTTTGCTTTCCTCTGAATTTTATATAATGACGTCATTGGAATAGGTGATCATGCCCGATGAAGTCAGACAAGAAGAGCATGACTTTTTGTAAATAATCTAAACAAATTATCAAATTTTATTGGAATCATTAGATTAACAGATTCCACAACTATATCTCGTGTTATAAGATATTTCCCAACTATCAACCGTAGACATTATTTTTTTAACATAGATTTACATATGCGTTACTTTAAACTATAACTGTAAAGATATCTCTTTATGAGAGATAATCATAAATTATATAATTTCTATTATCAGTTACCTTTTGGCTGGAGTGACTGGTAGTGGTTTTCGAAAATGTGCCCAAGAAGAATAGGATTACCGGAAAAACCATCACAACCAGTTACCCAAAGGACACTATCCTCATTATTGGTACTGGGAGCACTGGTGACAATAACTATGTCTCTCTGTAGCATTCTGGACATTCCAATGACCACAACATGGTCTGCGTACTCTCCATTCTGTAACATCCTGTCACAGTAGTCCGGAAAATTGTCTTCAACGAAGTTTTCTAATAACACAATGCCTTGACTGCCCTATTGATTGAAAGAAAGCTACTTACATAAGTCTTTATTAACTACTGTACATTGAAATTGATTAATACAAAACAAATACTTTTATAACTACATTTTATCAAAAATCATCATGATCATAACATACATTTTTTATTTATTTTATTGTTTTTTGTCAATACCTATTATTTAGCATTGTACTATATTAACTGTAAATGATTTATTTAAACATCTGCAGAAAAAAGCATTCTGGTTGATATGAAAGTCTTAACTGATGCTTATTCTTTTATCAGTTTGTAAATCTTTAAATATTAAATTGCATTAATCACAGGTATTACGGGCAGTTACGTCAATTCCAAATTAATATTCTGTCGGAAGTATTTTTGATGGTATTTGTGTGTTAATAGCTTCTTAACTGATTTAAATCATATATTTAAGTTGTGCTGATGCGCCACTAACGTTGCCAACGGTTTTGATTTGTCCCCTGAAAACATGTCCAACTAATTCTTTATGTTTCTGTCCATGGAGGAGTTTGATAATTAGTGAATGTATTTAACAAGTAAATTAGTTTACCTCAAAACTAGGATGTGTTGATATGTAGTTTACAACATTTGTTCTTAATTGTTCGGGAGCAATAACGTCTGCGCCAATTCTATCTAGCTGGCATGTGATTGCTTCAAAAAAACAATTCCCATTCCCTGGTGTTTGACCTCTGTATTCTAAGCCATGGGATGAACAGTTCCTCTTAAGTCTCTCAACTATTAATGTTTGTTCCTCGTTTGAAGCTATGGATTGCTTTATAGCAATTTGTAGTTCATCAGGTGTTTGGAATGATTTCCCTTAATATTAGAATATAAGGTTAAAATTTCTTCACTTCAAATTTACAGCTAAATGACATTGTTTATACATACTTATGTGTATTCAATTGTAATAAAAACGTATCATTGAAAATATTACTTGTTTATTCAGGGATCATTTGACAGATTTGTTAAGAGTGATATGATTCTGGGTAAACTCTGAATTTTACAATAAAATATGAATTATGATTCTTTCATTTCTTTGTGAGGTTGTTGACATTCACCTCTTTAGAATTATAAATTAACTTTTTCAGACCTTCTGCTCTGAAATATTTGTATCACAAAAGTCTGACATTTTTGGCTATTCATAAATTTATTCAAAAACAATATTTGACTTTGTTATTCATGATTATTGAAAGCAATGATAATATGCTGGTGGTTGACTGGTTTTGTGTAAATTATTTTGTTTTGAATTAAACAAATAAAATGAAGATACAGAACCAAAAACATTCTAAAATTTGAATGATGGCAGCAACTAGATGCATGTAATTGGTATTGACATTTTGTTTTAGAAAATGTGTGTGTAGGTGTGTATGTGTGTTGGTGTGTTGGTGTGTGTATGTGTGTTGGTGTGTTGGTGTGTATGTGGGTGTGCTGGTATGTGTGTGTGAGGAGGTAAAAATTTGATATGAATCCTTTCTTTTTACTAATAAAGGGCATCATAAGAAAATTGAAATAAAACACTGATCAGTATTAAGTGAACTGCCAAAGTGTGTTATGTACACTAGTTTTGAGATAATAAACAAATGATAAAGTAAGGAATAAACCGCAAACCAATTCCGTGGAATGATGTTTGTCTTGTTCCCGATTTTGTGTTTATTGTCGTGGCTTTGTCAATTTGGTTATGACAAGTGGATTTGATTAAGTGCCTTTTGAATTTTCTGTTTTTCAGTTTCCAATTTGCGTGCCAACAGATATATTCAACTACAAAAGTCTACAGTATTAACATAAAAATAACACTACTGTGTTATAAATGTATATCTATAATATAATACAGATAAAGAAATAAATCACCTGATGCTAAGCATATCTTTTCTTTCATCTCATTTGCTTTTTCTGTTAAGGTTTGTGCGTGGCGAAGAATATACTGTTTTGAATTTGTATCACATGCTAAAATGGTAGGGAAATATAATATTTGTGCGTGTAATTTCCTAGAATAAATCATATTTTTTCAATTTGCATATGTACACAAAAAAACAAAAACAGTAACAATTTTCGATTTGTTGGAATAAGATACTAATTTTGAAACACTTTTAAAAAAAATATATACGCAGTCGCTGAGCCATTACAAATTGGCCAAGGATAATTGATCGTAGCTGAATAAAGTTTTAAAAAATGAAGAGCATATTATCCATGCCATCGGTCGTTGTAAAATATTTAGCATAAAAGGTCAATCCGTGGTAAAATCAGTATAAATTCAAGCCTAAATGAATTATTTCTCAATTGTATGATCTAAACAGCGTAATCTATACAATACTGTATGAAAAATATCACGACATTTGTGGCGGTTTGGGCATAAATGAGAAAACACAATTCATACCCAATTCTCTGGCTTTTTTCTCCAAAGAGGTTGCCTCAATATATATGGCTTCAATCTGTTTTTTAACTTCTTTCTTTTGTTCATGTCGCAATTCATGGAGGTCTTCCAAATTAAAGTTTTCCAAACCTGTAAGATATGGAAATGGCGGAATAAATAACGATGTTTCAAATATACACCGCGATAATGTATCATAATTTGACATTCCTTAACTATAATTTTGGAATTTGTGCAGTTTTTCTAGTTTTTGAAGTATTTGATTTGTACTATCAACCCTACGTTTCGAATTCTGATTTTAGGAATTGAATATTGGTCTTAATATGACCTCTACTATGATTAATGAAATAATTATGTTTGAAACTGTAACCATTACCTTCAAAATCGCCTGTTACACCTGTCATATTTCCTCTATTTAATTCACGAACAAAAAACCCTGTAATGAGAATGTGAAATATATCATATTTATTTTTAAAATGTCAACAAAATCTTTTTTTTATTAATTGTATATAACCGGAGAAACCATGAGACCCCTTAAAAGTCATATAATTATATATAGGATGAACAGATTTAACCAAAATGAATTGCAGTTCAGGGTAATAAGAGGTTGCCTAAGACATTATTTGCGTCAGATTACCAAAAGTAAATAAATTATAGGATGGGTATCCAGAGATATCCATAATCATTATCTGTTTATGATGAGCAATATTCATATTCAATATAAATGTTGCGGGAAGTGTTAACCAAATTTAACATCTGGATAATGTGAAACGAGATAATCGATGCCAATAAAGATTCATTAATTATGAATTGTGACCAGAACCTAAAGTTAATACCTGTGTATGGTGACCAAAGGTAACCACATTCCAAATCTGTAAAGGGTGACCAGAGGTAATTTAAGTAAATATATGTATACGATGACCGGAGGTAATCTCATTCAATAATATGAAAGGGTTACCCAATTCGAAATCTGTGTAGGGGGGCCAGAGGTAAACATATTTAATATCTGTGTAGAATGACCTGAGTTAACCACATTCAATATCTTTTAAATTGACCAACGATATTCATCTTATGAACTGTCACCATAGTTAACATAAGCCAATTTATTGTAGGGTGACCAAAAGTAACCATTTTCAATATCTGTGTAGGATGACCAGAGGTAACCATAGCCAATATCTGTGTGGGTGACCAGAGGTAACCATATGCAATATCTTTGTAAGGTGACCAGAGGTTACCTTAGTCAATATCTGTGTGAGGTGTCCAGAGGTAACCTTATTCAATATCTGTGTAGGGTGACCAGAGGTAACCATATTCAAAGTTTTGGTTGGGTGACCAGAGGTCACCCTATTCAATATCTTTGTAGGGTGACCAGAGGTAACCATATTCAATATCTTTGGAGGGTGACCAGAGGTAACCACATTCATCATCTTGGCAGTGTGACCAGAGATTACCAAAATAAACAGCTTACTAGTAGGTTTAATAAAGGTATCTACATTCAATATTTATGTATGGTGTCTAAAGATAAATAACTTTATATCTGTGTATGGCGACCCGAGGTTACCACATTCAAAAAAGGCAATTGCTATATATATATGTGTGTGTTGACAATGGCAACATAATTCAATGTATGTGTACAGCGACCAGAAGTTGCTATATTAATTATAAAAGAAGCGCAAAAGTGTGAACCGGGATAACAGATGCTAACCAAATACATTATTTATGAATTGTAACCATAGGTAACATAAGCCAATTTATTGTAGGTTGACCAGAGGTTACCATGTTCAATATCTGTGAAGAGTAACAAGAGCTAACCATACTCAATATTTTGTAGGGTGACCAGAAGTAACCACATTCAATATCTTTTTAGATGACAAAAAAAAACATATCCAATATCTTTGTTAGGTGACCAGAGGTAACCATATTCAAAGTTTTGGTAAGGTGACCAGAGGTTACCATGTTCAAAATATGTGTAGGGTGACCAGAGGTAACCATAGTCAATATATGTGTAGGGAGACCAGAGGTTACCACATATAATATCTTTTTAGGTGACCAAAGATAACCATATGCAATATCTTTGTAAAGTGACCAGAGGTAACCTTATTCAATATCTGTGTAGGGTGACCAGAGGTAACCATATTTAAAGTTCTGGTTGGGTGACCAGAAGTAACCTTATTCAATATATGTGTAGGGTGACCAGAGGTAACCATATTCAAAGTTTTGGTTGGGTGACCAGAGGTAACCTTATTCAATATCTGTGTAGGGTGACCAGAGGTAACCATATTCAAAGTTTTGGTTGTGTGACCAGAGGTCACCCTATTCAATATCTTAGTAGGGTGACCAGAGGTAACCATATTTAAAGTTTTGGTTGGGTGAACAGAAGTAACCTTATTCAATATATGTGTAGGGTGACCAGAGGTAACCATATTCAAAGTTTTGGTTGGGTGACCAGAGGTAACCATATTCAATATCTTTGGAGGGTGACCAGAGGTAACCACATTCATCATCTTGGCAGTGTGACCAGAGATTACCAAAATAAACAGCTTACTAGTAGGTTTAATAAAGGTATCTACATTCAATATTTAAGTATGGTGTCTAAAGATAAATAACTTTATATCTGTGTATGGCGACCCGAGGTTACCACATTCAAAAAAGGCAATTGCTATATATATATGTGTGTGTTGACAATGGCAATATAATTCAATGTATGTGTACAGCGACCAGAAGTTGCTATATTAATTATAAAAGTAGCGCAAAAGTGTGAACCGGGATAACCGATGCTTACCAAATTCATTATTTATGAATTGTAACCATAGGTAATATAAGCCAATTTATTGTAGGTTGACCAGAGGTAACCATTTTCAATATCTGTAATTGTTTACCAGAGGTTACCTTTTTCAATATTTGTGTACGTTGATCAGAGGTTACCACGTTCAATTTATGACCGAAGTTTACAAAATTAAATATTTAAGTAGGCTAACTATAGGTAACCAAATTAAATATGTATGCACGGTGACTAGAGGTAATCAAGTTTTCTATCTGTGTAAGATAAGAGGTAACCACATTCAAAATATGTGAAGGGTGACCAGAGGTAACCCAATTCAGTATTTGTGTAGGGTAACTTGAGGTATTTAAAGTTCATATATGTATAGGGTGACCAGAGGTCACCAAATTCAATATTTTAGTAATTTATGTATGATTAATCATATTAAAACTCTTGCACAGTCATCAGTACATTTTCATTATTACCGGACTTAAGAAAGAACTCACACGATGGGAGCGTTCAAGACATGATTAAGAAGATTCCTGTTGTTCCTTACTTTTTTAATGTTGTTGTAAATTTCTTTTGGTATATCTGTTTACTCCTTGGTTTTGATTGTATTTGTCTTAGTAGGGTGACCAGAGATTACCAAAATCAAGACATATTTAGGGTAACAAGAGGTAGTTAAAGCCAGTATATAGGTTTTGAAACCGAACATAACTCAATTAAAAGTATTTGAAAGATGTCCAGATATAACCGTGATCATTATCTGTGTAGGATGGCAAGTTTATAACTAATTCAAACATCTGTGTTGGGTGACCAGAGGTTTCCATATTCAGTATATGTGAAGGGTGACCAGAGGTAACCATATGCAATATCTTTGTAAGATGACTAGATGTAACCTTATTCAATATATGTGTAGGGTGACCAGAAAGAACCATATTCAAAATTTTGGTAGGGTGACCAGAGGTCACCATATTCAATATCTTTGTAGGGTGCCCAGAGGTAACCATATTCAACATCATTGTAGAGTGATTAGGGTTAACCATATACAACATCTTGGTAGGGTGTCCATATATTACCAAATTAAACATCTAAGTAGGGTTATTAAAGTTAAATAAATTCAATAGTTATGCACAGTGTCTAAAGAGAAAAAAATAGAAAATATGTGTAGGGTGACCAGAGGTCACCACAATTAATTATGTAAAAGGTGACAAGGTGCAACAAAATTCAATATCTGTGAAGGCTTGCCGGGTTGACAAGAGGTAACCAAATTCAATATCTTATAATGTTTATTGCAATTCAATACATGTGTTGGGTGACCAGAGGTCACCACAATTAATTATGTAAAAGGTGACAAGATGTATAGAAATTCAATATCTGTTTAAGGGCCATTCAATATCTATATCTGTGTCAATTAATTAGAAGAACCACTGTAAATTTATCTGCAAAGGAAGTAAGGTTAATAAAGTTACTATGCATTTTGTATCAAATGACCAGTGTAACTGTATGCACTATTATTTTCTGTATAGGGTGACCAGAGGTAACCAATGGCAGTTTAAAGGTACCCGAGTTCGAGGCATACCATCTTTTTAGTTATATTTCATGAGAGTGCAATATAGGCCATTAGGTTATTTTTTTTCTGAAAAATAAGCCATATCACTCGTTAATAGAGTTACAGATGAATCTTCTATGCATTTTCAATTGTTTGTTTTGAGTGAATCATTATGATTATTGATTATTTGTGTATTATTTTTTACTTTTTGTACCTCTCTCAACAGTATCCTTTGAAATATGGTGATTCCAGAACTTTGCATTAAGCTCATATCCGTATTGTATAACAGCAATTATAAACTGAGTATGCTGCACTGAGTATCCCCTTAGTAACGTACTTTCACTTTAAACCGGAAATCATGTACTATTTTTTGTCGCGTATAGACTCAATTTTAACCGTTTCTGTTCAGGTGACCAGTGGGCACCGTTCAGCGTAACTATTATCCTTGTGCCGTCGAAGCGGTGCGTCCGTTTGTCTGTGCGGGATGTACCCACTATTCAGCCTCAACCGATACCTTTGTATAGAGATAGTGTCACGCGTTCTGCACGTTAAGAATCCCTGCAACAACTCCAATAGGGGTCCATAGGTGGCCTGTTGCCAGGCTAGATTTATCTCCCTATCCAATATACCCTCATTTCTAGTGGCAGTCTAAATTTCTCCGACCTTATTCCCAAACGGATCTATTTCAGAACCTACCTATTGTATTTATTTTTAATTGTTTTTCGTCCTGAATATACACGAAATATTTACCAATGGACGTTAAGCAACCAATAAGCAATCAATCTCTAAAATATTCCCTCATGTGTTTTAACCACTGGACTGATACCAACTTGTTCTACTAGACATTTTGTGACCTGTAGATGCCAATCCTCAGCAGCCAGATGTAAAGCTGTTCTTCCATCTTTTTAAAATTCCAATTAACATATTAATATTATGGAGAATACTTTGATATAAACATCAATAATATGAAACTTACAAATTACATTGAAACTTGTCTGATCAACTGGTCAATGTTGTTTAAGAAATACGAACAAAATATAAAGCAATAAATAAATCAATGTTCAAAACGGAATACAATTACCATTCACAATCAAACAGGTCCCATTCTCTTTAATCTGGAATGTCTTCTCTCTTGATTTTTTGCCTTTGATTTTTAAGTAGCCAGAAGCATTTCTCCTACTAAAGTAATTCATGAATTATTAATAAAATGGGATATAGAAGAATAATTATATTTTATAATGGTAAGGGAGTAGTCTTAGTACTTCATGTCCTTTCTCCCCCAAGGGTGACTGGGGAATAGAAGTATGGTCATCATTGGTCTTCCTCCGACCGGCAGTAAAACCCTTGCTAAAGTGGGGCGTTCGTTTGGCTGTGCGGGATGTACAAGTTTGCAGCCACGTCCGGTCAGAATGGGGACGTTAAAATCCGATGCCTCGTGTAAAGAGAGTGCCACGCTCTTTGCACGTTAAGAACCCTTGCAACAACTCTTTGAGGGATCCGTAGGTGACCTGTTGCAAGGCTAAATTTCTGCCCCTATCCAATATTCCCTCATTTCCCGTGATAGTCTAAATTTCGACGACTTTAACCCCGGACGCCCCTATTACAGTACCTACCTATTGTATTTATTGTTAATTTGTTCTCGTCCTGAATATGCATGAAATATTTGCCACTGGACGTTAATCAACCAACAATCAATCAATCATGTCCTTTCTTATTGAGGAATTCATCTACCGCATACACAGTTATCGATCGGTTTTAAGAATAGATTGAACCACTTCATACTGTAAACAAATAATTTCTGGGTAATTTTCAAAGTTTGGCAGCATTGTTTTGTCCTGGTAAAACAATTTGAAATATTTGCCACTGGACGTTAAACAATAAATCAATCAACTACGAATGATTTCTACATTTCCCCCCCCATTTTGACCGGACGTGGTTGCGTATTATAACAGTCAAACTGACGTTTCAGTGATTGTTAAAAGTATACTGTTCATGGTCAAATTCATTGTTTATTTTATCTTCTTTTCAAGATCACTTACACTGCCATGACTGTTCCCTTGGTCAATTTCCGAGTATGGAGTATATGACTGATTATTAAATATGATATTAAAATCTGATTAAGATTAAAGATTATACTAGATTATGAACAAAGTACAGGTATACGAACCCGTGGAAGGCTTATTGTTGTACCCCCCAAGGGTGACTGGGGAATAGAAGTATGGTCACCATTGGTCTTCCTCCGACCGGCAGTAAAACCCGTGCTAAAGTGGGGCGTCCGTTTGGCTGTGCGGGATGTAAAAATTTGCAGCCACGTCCGGTCAGAATGGGGACGTTAAATCCGATGCCTCGTGTAAAGAGAATGCCACGCTCTTTGCACGTTAAGAACCCTTGCAACAACTCTTTGAGGGGTCCGTAGGTGACCTGTTGCAAGGCTAAATTTCTGTCCCTATCCAATATACCCTCATTTCCCGTGGCAGTCTAAATTTCTCCGACCTTAATCCCTTAATCTATTACAGAACCTACCTATTGTATTTATTGTGAACTTGTTCTCGTCCTGAATATGCATGAAATATTTGCCACTGGACGTTAAGCAACCAACAATCAATCAATCTTATTGTTGTATGACATTAAGAGAAAACTTTACAAATACTTTAGCAATGGGGACATTGTCACCATATTTGAAGGACAGCCATTGACCTCAGGAAATGAATTGAATATATTAAAAAAGTTACGGTATTTCTCAAATATCAGTCAAGAAAAAAATGAAAAAGACTTATATTTTACGCCAATGAAATATTAACTACCATTACTAGGAGGTCAAAACCTGGCAATGTTAAAGACGCAAATTGTATATCTGTTATCAAAGATGGTGCTGCCGACAAGGCCATTCAGTCCCAAGAAATTGTGTACGCAAGATATGGAACAAATGGAAAAGTTCACAGTGTACAGTAGCATTGAAAATGTACACACATCTGATGCAAAAAAAGATGTATCTATAATTCAACAATTCCTCTGTATGATATCCACACTCAGTCTGACAGTCAGCCAGATAATAGTAATATAGCCAATGATCCTGGAGAAATAAATAATGATCATTTTTTGGTTTAGCCGTTACACGAGGATTCTGTGAACATTTAGGTTCATAGAGGGAATCCAATGATAGAAATGATGAAAATATTTTCAGATACAACAATAATGTATGCTACATTTTGTTTTATATCAGTATGATATAACCAACTGGAAAAGAAGATTCTGCAAAAGTGGCAATTCCGCTAATTGACAGTGATTTCAATATTTGGAATACATAATATAGTAAAAAAAAAAGGATAAGTGAAGCCCTTGGACATGATAAGAATTCTGAGACCTAGCAACTTATATGAGATGTACATACAGGAAAATAACACCATTAAGGGCTTAAAGCAATGCAGAGTTCGAGACAATTATGCTTAGCATTGGAGAATTTGTAAAAGTAGCACATACACAACATAACAGTTGAAGACCGGAAAAAAATACGTTCAATTTAATGAAGCTATACAAATTAGTTCAGCATGCATATACTTTGTATATATGTAACACTCTCAAACGTGTTCGTTTTTTGGGCACAATTAACCGAACTTAAAAACGGAACAGAGTTGAAAGAAGAACATTCAAAATGTATTAACACTAGTTTGTTCAACGCAAATTGTTTATATTTAGCATGATTTAAAAATTGATTAGCAACATGTAAAAAAATCTTGACTGTTGCTTGCTTAATGTCTAGTGGCAAGTATTTCATGCATATTTAGAGGGAACGTAACAAATTAGTTTAGTACAGTTAAAATTAATCGTTTACTGAGTAAATTATGTTGTACTAAAAAACTGCGGTGATTCCTTACTATATTAATCATGTATGGGGATATTGCACGGCCGGCTTTCTGCATACTATCGACGGCACCCCGAAAGAGTTGTTACAAGGATTTTAATGTGCAAATTGGGCATTCTCCCTATAGCGGAGGTATCTGAATCAATATCCACATTATTATCTAACATTGCTGCGTACTTTAACACCCCGCACAACCGAACGGACGCCCCACTTTGGCACGGGTTACACTGTTAGTTTGATAAAGACATAAAGGACTATATTTCAATTTGCAATGAAATAGTATAAGGAGTATACGTCAGTGAAAGAGCAATAACCAAATAACGGGGGACACGTTTGGACATTTTTAAAATAAGGACACGGTTGAGCTTTCAGAGAAAAGAAAAAGTTAGGCTTCATATGGGCGTTTTTATAAAAATGGATTAGGTGTTAATACACAACTAGACATGTTTTGGAGTTCAGTGACGTTATATGGACACGTATTGGGGAATCGGACACGTTTGAGGGGATGGACACGTTTATGAGTGTTGCATATATACGCAAGCAGGTTAATGCGCTTTAAAAACAAATTTGCGTTGATTTCCGATGATTGCATCGAAATATAAATCTGACGTCATTTTCAAAATTATGCGACCAGGGATTGGCTTGAACCCTTTGTTCAAAATCTATTTAAAAAATAAGGAGAAAAATGCATTTTTAGAAATACAAAACTTTTTATGTCAGTTATCTATCGGTGTTCTAGTATTTTAAGATACGTGTACTATGTTAAATCTGTTGTTAATCACCAAATTTTTTGCAAGACCGTCTATCTCACATAAGCCCCTCAAACCAATTTGTTGGATATCTCAGTTGTATGTGAAACATATGTCATAACTAATTTGACATCACAGTTAAAACATGTGCCTTCAATTCATACATGTTTTAACTTTTTCTTATCTTTTCCAGGTAATCATAACTTTTATAAAAGTTTACGCCGTCGCCGCAGCTGTCGGAAAAGCAATCTATTTATCCGCGACTTCTGTCGCAGGCGAGACAAAAACGCAATTCACGATGAATGGGGAATAAGTTCATGCAAAAACATGTCAGGCTCAAATGAACGTCACATACCAGAGCTTATAACTGCATGCATCTGACGGGTCATCAAATAAAAAAACGATGAAAACGTTGCACAAAAATAACCTTTTACCAACCCATAAATCATATTTTTTTTATTATTTATTATAGTTTTTTTTTTTACATAATTTTTTTGGCAGCATCAGAAATAGTTGAAAGTTGTTGGAGATACAGTATAGATTGGTATGCATTAATCTGCAGGAGACATCAAGGAACAGCGAGTGCTCTAGGATATACATACTATTGATTGTGTTAAAGACAGTCACAGCAATCCTCCATGTGTCAAAAGCAAGACAAGTTATTGTAAGTGATCTGCCCTCTATAGATTAACCATTTAGAACCAATTTTATTTTGAAAATTCCAGCTGGCTGATGGTCAGACAGCAGAGGAGATAAACGTTATCTGGAAAAATCTGAAACCCTGCATCAGTTAATGGGAATATCAAAACCAATCAGAAATAAACAAGATAAAGATGATGTTATTCAGTAAATGCTAAACTTTGTAATGATAGAGAATATGAAAGCAGCTTACAATGATCTACAATGAGAAAGTATGACCGTGATTCCGCGCCAAAAAGTCACAAATTTGATAGGACAAAAAGTCACAAATAATTTGTTGACAATTGTTTGAATATATTAGTGAAAGATCGAGACATATATTCTTTTCATTTCATTTATCCCTTTTACAGCTTAGGAAATTGTTCATTAGCCTTGATAAATGAACATTTATTAAATTTTAAGCATACAAAAGATATATTTCTTGGCACCATGAAGCCACTAGTACCAAGCCACTTTGAGATTTTGTTATCTTATTTGCTAATTATTGAAATTTATTAAATACATTTTAAATACAAAGTTGTTTTATATATAATAGTTCAAAAAAATACAAAAATGTTTTTAAAAAATAAGTGTTTTCTTATCCAAAGAAAAATAATCTCAATACATGTGACTTTTTGTCCTGTAACTTTCTGTCCTACATTCTAATGGGGCGGTAACACTAAGTTACGTTATTGTCGTACTACAAACGACAAAATTATTTTATATTTACCTTTGTGACGTGTGCAAAAAGTAAAATCACAGAAATACTCAACTCCAAGGGAAATTTAAATGCAAGTTTAAATAGGGTTTATGACCCCTTCATGCTCTTTCAAACTCAAAATAAAGGAATCAGTGGTTATCTCTGTAATATATATCAGGGGAAAGGTTTCTTACATAATATTTGTTGTCAAAAGTTGTACTTAAAGAAGCTATTTAGGTTTATTTTTTTAAATAATTGCAAAATTTATAGAAAATCCAGCACATTGAAATCATATTTTCGGTAATCTTGTTCACATATATTGATACATGCGATTATGATAAATACCGTGCTAGCATTTTTTCTTGTTATTTTTCCCCAGGTAATGCAGTACTTCGGTGTTAAACATGTGTCCCTGTGTGTTGATGGAGACCGCCATGTTTTGGTTTTTTTTTTAGAAAACTATAGACATGTTTAGAATACACGCATAGAAGAATCGAAATGGGTTGGTATTGATTTTTTTTTCACATACATTTCATGGCAATCATGTTCAGTGGGAACTTCTGAGTGTTGCATTGCAGCTTTATTTACAAAGTATAAAAAAATATTTTCCTTGAACATGTTTGTAATGTTTACATTTGTCTTTCCCGGCTGAAGAATAAATTACTACGCCGTATTGATGTATCATTTAATTTTCCTTGTTTTTCGTAACAAATTATACTTAATTCTTCTAAATGGTTTTTTAAAGAAAATGATACATGAATTCTCGAAAAAGAAAAAAATATAAAAAATATTTCTTTTAGAACTATACTATTACGCATTTACTTCCGGAAGTGCTCTTAGGCTACCAAAGAAAACATTGAGGAATCTAGAAAATCGTTTATGAAAATTGCATACTGAATAGAACATATGTTTGCCTTTTGGCATTATCTATGCACAGAGCAAAATTGTTTATAGATCGGGTAAGTGGTATGAACGAAAATAAGTAATTTACAAGCGCATGCAACGGGTTGATGAGGGAAAACTTCCGGTATTAAATTAACTTTTTAATCATTTTTTTTTGTGGTAAATTTAAAGGTATAGTTTGCTTCATACACTTTTACAGAAGTGAGTATAGTATGAATTTAAACTTTAAAGTCTGTTTTCCTATTTCCCAAAATGAATGTAAACATCATACAATGTATGGCTGGCGTTACAAGTCTTAAAAGTCTTACACATGTTAAACTCCTCAACACATAAGCTTAAAGTTATATTAAGAAGGATAAGAATAGAATTAGATTATATTAAGTGACATGAAGTATAGAAAGAGAACCAATTGGTTTGGTTTAGGAGGTGGTGGTTATCGTTTTAAACGAACATCTATCAGAAAAGGGAAATATACCGTAAAAAGGGTTAGACCAGTGTACTCATTTACGTGTAACAGTAATAGAAAATTGAACTGTACAGCCAGAAGCAGGCTTAAAATTTGCATTTCTAGATGTAAATTGAACCAAAAGATCAATAGAACAAAAAACCAATCATGTTTTTATGCTCAATATGATATTGTATACAGAGATTCAAACTATTTAAAGCCAATTTTGAAAAAAGAAAAAACTTCCAACACAGAATGGTTATCGCATTATTGATCTTCAACAAATCCAATCATTCATTTTTCAAATAACCATACATTCCATATCATGTGAACGTGCTGTTGAAATTGCATCAAAAGGTATATCTCCATACACCGATTTAACTGAAATGAAATCTTATGGGATAGCCTGTATTCTTGTCGTTAAATGTAAAGGGTGTAATTTTATACATACAATGAACACAAGTTCAAGATTACAAACCTCTAAGGACAAGATTAATCGGTTTGATGTTAATGTAAGATCTGTGTGAGGAAGTATGCTGACTGGCAATGGGGCATCACATTTAAATGAACTGTTAGGGACAATGAATTCACCGGGTTTGAGACGAACTACTTTTAATAGTATTGAAGAAGAAATAGGTAAGATGTGGCATACGGTACTAAAAGAAGAAATGCTAGCAGCAGGTGCAGAGGAAAAGCGTATTGCGATTGAAAACAACAATTTTAATGAAGGTGTACCAAGCATTACTGTTATCGCAGATGGTGGTTGGAATAAAAGGTCCCACAAACACACTTATAATGCATCAGGTGGGCTAGCCATCATAGTTGGACAACAAACTGGCAAAATTTTATATATAGGTGTACGTATTGTAATATTGTTATATCTGCAGCAGGGCGTTAAATACTCAAACCGAACCACCAGAACATGTATGTTTAAAAAATTGGTCAGGCTCTAGTCAGGCTATGGAAAGCGACATTATAGTTGAAGGGTTCAAGTAGGCAGAAAAAGTTCATGGTCTGAGATACATGCAGTTAATTGCAGATGGAGATTCATCGGTATATGCTAAAATTCAGGAAGAAGTACCTATGTGGGGTAAATACGTGAAAAAAATGGAATGCTTGAATCATGCATGTAAGTGTTTACGTTCAAACTTGGAAAAACTGGTAAATGACAATCCAAATTATAAGGGTCAAAATAAGCTAATCAAGACAACCCGAGTAAAAATTGTAAGTGCATTTAGATGTGCTATTAGAATGAGGTCCAAGGAGTCTAATCGATCTGAAGCTATAAAACTTTTGGCACATGACATAAATTCTGTTCATCACATATTTGGTAATCACAAAAACTGTAGTAAATTTTGTAAAGCTAATGAGAAACTTAATGAAATATCAAGTAGTGATATTTTAGTACAAATGATATTCCAGACATCTTTGAAAGTCAAAGCTTGCTTTGGTCAGAAGGTACATCTTTATTAGTTCAGGAGGAATTAAGTAGCAATTTAATATATACTGACTTAGACAAGCAAATGCTATCAGATATTACAGTCCTATTGAATAGACTTGCTACAAAGAGTGAAAGACTGGAAGGAAATGATTCAACAAACATTGCAGAGTCATGGATGTTCTGTCGGTTTTAAAAGCTCTTCAGGGCTTATGTTTGTAATTGTATGGATTATACATACTCTAAGTAAAGCTTTATGTACATCCAAGACACAATGTAGTTAACGTAAGCAATTGTACGTTACAGTACAGTCTTCAACACAGAGCCTTGGCTTACACACATTGTTTCCTTTTCTGTTTATTATCTTTGAACCCATAACATCTTGCCTTGAATGATGTAAGCCATAAAATAATGTTTATGATATATCCATGGGGGAAATTAGAACGTTGTGTCATATATATTCTCATGTATGTTTTACGGAATTTAGATGCTACATGCTGTGCTGCAATAATGGCTGTGCCAACATTTTCAAGGAGAAGTTGGACGACGTCGTAGAAAGAAGTGACCAGCCGCTAAATCTGTAAGTATGTTCAAACAACGATGAAAATGAACTGTCCTGCAACCATTTTTGCCAATTGCCAAAGAGATGGCTTTCTTTAACAATTATAAGGCCTTCAAAAGTGGGAGCTCCCAAAGCAGAAAGCAAGTTTGGGAAGGCCACTAATAAAAATCAGACACAAATATCCCAAAAGGTACAAATAAAAAGCACCCACAAACTAAATGCCAGAAGGATGTCATCATTTTGCAAGTGGTATTCTTAACATTAAAACTAATAATTTCAATACTAATGTTTATCAACTTAAGACACACTACAACCTTTAGAGGTCAAAGTACTTTATCATCCTATAAAGGAACTTTATGGAAGCTTTTAAATGTTGTAGTTGTCTCTTTGTCTGTTAGATATGATGTGATATAATAACTTGACCTTAACCTATTGGTCATTCTTTTGCAACAGAGCAATTGATTATTGATGTCACACGTGCGAAAACAAAATTAATGAACTGCAACTTTCACATGAAAAATATATAAATTTGTTTCTTGATTCCTTTTCTTTCTCTGTAATTTCAGAATGCACTAGCATTGTCAAAAGGTATCATGTCATCCTACCTTTCCCAAAAATGTGCATTGATGATGAGACAGTATGTCACTTCAAAGATTGTGAGATCAGCAAAGAAGCCTAAAGCTCAACGAACAATGTGTGACATGCTGGAGTGCAACAGACCAAGTAAAGACCCTTGGGTGCAATGTGACACACCTACCAAGTTATATCAGATTAACAGTTAAATCCAGGATGTTTTTGACAACGTATGCACCATACCAGTAGGTAGAAGAATCTCTGTAAGAGGAGAAATTTCAAGAGTTAGTTTTTTCCAACTAATTCCACATATTGCAATGAATATTAGTATGTGGAGAATTCATTAGTATTTGTAAACAAATATTTTAAAATGTACTGGACATCTAGGCAGTAAAGCTGTGATAATTATATATTATCTATTTTTATCTTAAGTACGTGTCTCCTCTTTGTATCTTTAATATCAAATACAATGTAGATTAATGAGATATCCACAATGTTAGGACTCAAAGAGACATTACCAAACATATCTCCTAAAAAATATATAAATGCCTTACTGAAAAGAGCTCAAGAAAAAAATAACAGATTAAAGACATGTTGTAAGAAGTCTTTCAGCGGAGAAAATTCAATATACATAGAAGATGGAGGCATGTACACCTTCTCTGAGGAATGTTGAGACCGCTTTTCCCGACCAATTTTACCGAGGGGACTGTCAATAAATTCCGGGTAAACAATGATGACGTCACATACATTGTAACTTTACTTTCGAAGTCTTTTTATGTCCTTTACTGGTTTTTTTTGCACTTTCAATTTCTAACCATGGTGCTGAAGCCAAATCGTTTTCCTCGTTCCGTTTTCATTTTGATGTGTGATAGGATCAAACAAAATATTTGTTTATAGTTTCATGCTGCTTTTCTTCTAAATATGACCCCCAAGGGTGACTGGGGAATAGAAGTATGGTCACCATTGGTCTTCCTCCGACCGGCAGTAAAACCCTTGCTAAAGTGGGGCGTCCGTTTGGCTGTGCGGGATGTACAAATTTGCAGCCACGTCCGGTCAGAATGGGGACGTTAAATCCGATGTCTCGTGTAAAGAGAGTGCCACGCTCTTTGCACGTTAAGAACCCTTGCAACAACTCTTTGAGGGGTCCGTAGGTGACCTGTTGCAAGGCTAAATTTCTGTCCCTATCCAATATACCCTCATTTCCCGTGGCAGTCTAAATTTCTCCGACCTTAATCCCTTAATCTATTACAGAACCTACCTATTGTATTTATTGTGAACTTGTTCTCGTCCTGAATATGCATGAAATATTTGCCACTGGACGTTAAGCAACCAACAATCAATCAATCTTCTAAATATGCACACTTTCAGGATTTCGTAAAAACATTTCAAGCAACCTTATGAGTGATGGGCGATCTTTTACTTGTTTTTATTGCACTTCAGGGTTCCTGTTGTTCCTTGGTTTTCCTCTTATAGTTGATGCGTTTCCCTCGGTTTATGTTTGTAACCCGGATTTGTTTTCTCTCAATCGATTTATGACTTTTGAACAGCGGTATACTACTGTTGCCTTTCTTTACTAGAATTTTCTATTATTAAAAGAACATATTTATATTTGCTTTTAGCTGTCAAACAATAACTGCCACAAAAAATTACACTGGATGAAATCCTTAAGAATATTGTTTTTCAGGTACAAAATGAATATTTCTTTTAAATATAGTAATAGTTTCAAGGTAATACTATATATTCTTAATGGTTGATGCCTGTTATTTATTTCTGGCATGAAGGCATGGTTTTTGCATCAAACTACTAGTATTCCAGTTTCAATCTTTTTCCTTCAATATTCCAAACAGGTGTGGAAGTACTAGAAGACAAATACTGAGGAGGATAGATCTTCATTTATTAAAGGAAATATCTAGAAGAAGACATGGTAGGATTTTCTGCAATTTGGCAATATTTAGTTTTTTAATTACTCTTCGTATAAGACATAATATTAAACTTGTCATTGTACGGGCTGTAGAAAGTTGGCTTTAATTCCGATTTATCAATCCTTATGAAATTTTAAAACATTTGTTGTTGTTGCCAAAAAATGAAGACTTATATTTTGGATACTGCGCCTTAAGCGTAAGGCGGGTTTTTACTTTAATGAGCAAGACATGGAACTGCCACACGTGGATAAAGATCTGTCTACCATTCCGAAATTCCACACCAGGATTCATCACATTTGATATAAGAGATTAATTATTTCTTTTATAAGAGGACAACTTGTAATCATCCCCTAAAAGAGCCGCCACATAATTTTAACTTTTTTCTTTTATCTTACATTGATTTTAAGCTTTTTTTTTACGTGCAAATTCATGTAAGCATATCATGATGATGGTTTTTACATTTGAAGGTCCACGAATACAAAGCAATACTGTCGGTTGATTGATGTTTGCTTTACGCCGCCTTAGCAATTTAAAGTATATTTTTAAAATCAGACAAAAGGTCCTTCAATATACTAAACTCAAATCTAAAGCATAATTGATTATTTACAAATAAAATTCAAAACTAAGATAACGTGATGAAAATTAGAATCATTTTAAATTTATACAACATTTTTATATTTTAGACTGTTGAGGGGTTTCAATACAACAAAAATAAATCAGAAAGAAGAATAAGACAGCTGCAAGCAAAAGTATATGCCAAAAAGAAAATGAAAGAGCAGGAGCTGAACTTTTTTAAAATACTTAAAACGAACGCATAGATGTCATAATAAAAAAAGAATAAAAAAGGGAAATATAATACAACTACAACCAACTTTTATATTCTTGGATTATAAGTAGCAGTGTATAACGCAGCTTGTCAAACATTTCATGGTATAACTGGTAAAGGTTGCTTCTTTCACTACACCCAATGAATATGGCGAAAGGCACAAGATACTGGTCTCCAGACACATTACAAGAACAAAAATTACATTAACAGATTGGTTCCACGTGCAGCAGTTCTTTCATTTGTACCAATGCAGAATATAGAGGATGTTCGATTAAATTCATTAGAAAAAATTGAAAAAACCCACACAAACATCAACACTTTATTGAGTTTACAGACTATGTTACCGAATACTGGGTTGAGACTTACAGCCGTCTTTGAGACTATCACAGTAAGCCAAAGATTGATTGATTGATTGTTGGTTGCTTAACGTCCAGTGGGAAATATTTCATGCATATTCAGGACGAGAACAAATTAACAATAAATACAATAGGTAGGTTCTGTAATGTAGGCCATCCGGGAAGAAGGTCGTGGAAATTTACACTGCCACTGGAAAATGAGGGTAAATTGGATAGGGACAGCAATTTCGCCTTGCAACAGGTCACCTACGGACCCCTCAAAGAGTTATTGCAAGGGTTC
Source organism: Mytilus californianus (assembly GCF_021869535.1). NCBI lineage: Eukaryota > Metazoa > Mollusca > Bivalvia > Mytilida > Mytilidae > Mytilus > Mytilus californianus. The sequence continues at coordinate 5,295,915 of NW_026262673.1, forward strand.
TTAACGTGCAGAGAGCGTGGCATTCTCTCTACATGAGGCATCGGATTTAACGTCCCCATTCTGACCGGACGTGGCTGCGTACTTGTACATCCCGCACAGCCAAACGGACGCCCCCACTTTAGCGAGGGTTTTACCGCCGGTCGGAGGAAGACCAATGGTGACCATATTTCTATTCCCCAGTCACCCTTGGGGGGATGAGCCAAGGAATAACCATTCAGACGGATGTCACCAAAAACTGAAGACACATGTAGAACACCCACACCCAGACATCTTCTTAAATTCGAACATATTCAAGTTCAAGCTGACGAAGAGACGCATAAGAAAGTGACATGCATGGGTTTTCGGCTGGAAGTGGGTAAGGCAATTGTTATATACACGCGGAAAGAAACCTCAATTGAATCAGTGTTCTACTTGTATAAAATAAAATTTACTGAATTAAACTTAAGATACTATAAATTCAGAAAATGTAGCGTGCAGTTATTAATGCAATTAATTTGATCCAGTGGCAAATTTTTCATGCATGATGAATTTTGGTGAAGGTAAATCAAGAAAACACCTCAAAGACAAAACATTTACAATGATTGTTTAAGGTGGTATTTAAAAATGTTTGTGTCATGATTAGAGATGAAAAAACGTTTAATTGACAGCAACGAATTACTAGCTCCTGACTAGGGTCAATCATATGTAAGTGTGAAAGAAAAAATATGATTCACCCCAGCAAAATACTTGTTTCTGACTTGGGTCAAGCACATGCAGAAAATGACCGGGTTTTAAATGTGAACAAGTGCTCAAAACCCAATCGCTGATCAGTTTGTATCTGGTCATCCAGAACATCAACTCTTCTCTTCAGCCGTCATATTTCATCACGCGAGATGATGCATCTTTCTCGTAACATGTTAGGATTCATGTAATCGAGTCTATGTGTCAGGTTTGGTTTAGATGTAGCGGAATGCAGCCGTACTCTATATATTTAACAAACATTACATCTGTCTTCACTTGCAGCACAAAGTCGTAAACAATTAACAGTTCTTACTACTAGTACTTTCCGATTTTTATTGAGCTCTTCTAGTGCACTTATTTCTCCTTCGGAATTGCCAAACTGGCTAGATTTTCTGCATTCCTATATCTACAGACGTCTTTAATTTCAGCATTTCCCATGCAAACCTTATTGAAACCTAATATCTTGGGCCCTCTGTTATAAATTTTTGTTGAAGTAAGTAGAAAACAGAAGAGAGATTGGTCATTCACAACATGTTCCAAAACCTTGAAGCGTGTTCACTATTATTGTTGAACTGCATTGGAAACTGCACTTCACCATCATCTATTTTCATAAAATATCTCCATTTTCATAAAAATTTAGACTTAGTGATCATTCCCTAGGCATTGAATTGGGTAGACAGTAACATTCCAAGAGCACAAAAATTATGTAAAACATGCAGTCCTAGATGACGAATGTCATTTCTTTTTGTGTTGTGACATTATCATAGCATTGCGTTCATTTTTTTATTGCTTATCTTAAAGGAAAACTCCGCAAAAAAATAAAAAATGATATTTTGTTCTTTAAGCATAAAAAACCACATGTTCATAAATAAAAAAACTTTTATTCTCTATGTAAAGAGATCAAAATCCATTTTTGAAATTCACTATCAGTTCTCGACATATCGCCATCTTGTCGGCATGTTCGATCTAAAAAGTCACGTGATATCTATAAACCACATAGATGCCAACCATTACGATTTTCCCGTAATTGTTACGATTTTTGGACCCAAATTACGGTGTTACGATGAACATTCTATTTGTTACGGATTTACGGTCATTACCTGTCCAGAACAGTTCTTCGTTTATAAATCATTTTTGATAATTGTGACGCCTTAAAAGGGTGACTGGGGAATAAAAATATGGTCACCACTGGTCTTCCTCCGAGCGGCAGTAGAATCCTCGCCGAAGTGGGGAGTCCGTTTGGCTGTGAGGGATGTATCAAGTACGCAGTCACGTCCAGACAGAATGAAAACGTTAAATCCGATGCCTCGTGTAGAGAGAGTACAACGCTCTTTGAACGTTAAGAACCCTTGCAACAACTCTTTGAGGGGTACGTAAGTGGCCTTTTGCAATGCTAAATTTCTGTCCGTATTCAATATACATTTTTGTACCCTCATTTTCCCGCGGTATTCTAAATTGTCCCGACCTTCATCCCGGACAGCCTCTATTGTAATACCTACCTATTGAAGTTATTGTTAACTTCTCGTTTTGAACAAGCATGAAATAATTGCCATTGGACATTAAGCAACCAACTATCAATCGGGACTACTCTAATATTGAATAATTAATGAACGAAACAAGTCTTTGTTTTTAATTTTACAATGTCTGGTGTAATATTTTAAATTTCTGAAACAAAGAAAGAAAACTAGAAAGCCGGACCATTATGCCTTTTGTATATATTATGAAAATTATTTCCATTTAACGCGATGGTCATGTGCTAATCAACTTTGAATCGTAGTTCTGATAAATAACTGACATCGTTTTGTCACTGAATGACACCCAAAAGGGTGACTAAGGAATAGAAATATGGTCACTACAGGTTTTCTTCCATTAGGCTGTAATACTCTTGCCAAATTGGGTGTCCGTTTGGCTGTGGTAGATGTACAAGTACGCAGCTACGTCCGGTCGGAATGGGGACGTTAATTCATATACCTCTTGAAAAAAGAGTGCTACACACACTACGATAATAACCGTTGAAACAACTCTTTGATAGGACCGTAGGTGGCCTGTTGCAATGCGAAATGTCTGTCCCATATCCAATATACCCTCATTTTTCAGTGGCAGTGTAAATTTTCCCGACCCTCATCCCGGACAACCTCTGTTAAAGGACCTACCTTTTGAATTTATTGTTAATTTGTTCTCTTCCTGAATATACATGAAATATATGCCACTGGACGTTTAGCGATCAATAATCAATCATATCACTATGTGCCCAGTTGTTCATATGATTACTGAAAAAAGACAAATTACGGAAATGTGAATACCGTTTTACTGATTGCACTCAATGGGGGTTGGCATCTTTGCTGTTAACAGGTATATCCTTCAAGAACTTCCCAGTTATCCATAAAAAAACACGAGGAATCCTTAGTCATTTTCTCAAGTCCTCAACTGTTACTCATCAAAACCACTACGAATGTTGGTCAAATCAAGGGCTGCTGCTTCACCATTACCTTTATCAAGACTATGCAGAATGACAGGAAACTGTCGATGTTGTGCTATCTGCTTTCTAATGGTCAGGAAACACATAATTGACAACTCCCCAAGGGTGACTGGGGAATAGAAATATGGTCTTCTTCCACCCGGCAGTAAAACCCTTGCCAAAGTGGGGCGTCCGTTTGGCTGTTCGGGATGTATCAAGTACGCAGCCACGTCCGGTCAGAAAGGGGACGTTAAATCCGATGCCTCGTGCAGAGAGTGTCACGCTCTCTGCACGTTAAGAACCATTGCAACAACTCTTTGAGGGGTCCGTAGGTGGCCTGTTGCAAGACTAAATTTCTGTCCCTTTCCAATTTACCCTCATTTTCCTGTGACAGTCCAAATTTTCCCGACCTGCAACCCAGTTGACCTCTATTACCGAACCTACCTATTGTATTTAATGTTAATTTTTTCTCATGAACATGCATGAAATATTTGCCACTGGACGTTAAGCAACCAACAATCAATCAATCATAACTGACAATTCCACATTAAAATGAGTTGTTGTTTTCAGCCGAGCAGATCCGTGAGCTTGTTTGCAAAATGTTTTTAAATGAAGTCTAGATTCGAAGTGGCTACCAACAAAAACGAGTCAAACTCATAGATCGAAAACAAACTGACAACGCCATGGCCAAAAAAAAAAAAACCCAACAGTCAAATAATAGTACAGATGACACAACATAGAAAACTAAAGACTAAGCAACACGAACCCCACCAAAAACTGGGGGTGATCTCAGGTGCTTCTGGAAAACAGCGCTATTTAATAAAAATCCGACATTAAAATTTCAAAGTGCTTTTGAAAAGTTACTATTAACATCTGTTCTAACAGATTTCCATATGTCCATACAAAATATCATTATTCAGAAGACAGAATTTGCAAAAAATGCTGACTTCTTGTAAAATTAGAAGTTGTCCTTCCTTGACCTTTCGCCCCCCGGTGGATCGCTATCCTTGCCGTGGTCGGGGGGCTTGCGTGTCTCAGTGACCCCAAGAGCTATGCCAGTTGGAGCTTCGTCTCCTGGTAGGGTTACCCATGCTGGACAGGTCGAAGGGTAGAGACCAGACTAAAGTGATCCGAACATCGTACGAGTTGCCCGATGTTTTGAATAAAATAGGCTCTCCAACCCGTTGGCCGTGGGTTGCTACCCGTGTCGGTGGTTGACGAGATCCTTGCGGATGAGGGCTGTAGCCAGACTCCTTACGGTCAGAAAATACCCGGACGGACAAGACTATAGTTCAATAAGCTGCTTTGGCTCCAATATCATCTAAACGGGAGGTCGGATGGACCCGGTTCGATCAATCGGCTGGTCATGTCGAGCCCTTCAGCTAATCCTCAACAATAAGCTTTCTTGTAACAATTTTCATGATATACACATGTGTTTTAAATAAAGCTATTTATATTTCGGATAACTGAAGAAGGCGATGGCTCATGGGTCAATCAAGTGGTACGCTTTCTATTTCGCTTGATGGATACGCTCTGCTTGAGTATACCATTCTTGGAACATCTGGTGCTTTCCGCAGTGGATCTTGGGTGCTAATTTTGGGGACCAGCTACGTTATACATGTTATACTTGGAGCTCGTTTTCAGCATTAGCACTTGACCCCGGCTCGCCACGGAAACACAGCATCGCCCTTGTAGGCACTCCGAGGTGGGTGGATGACAAGAATGGTGAATCTTTCTCATTTCCTATGGCACAACAAAACCAACCCTCTAAATCAGCTTTAATACATAAAAAAAGAAAATGTGATGATTCAGTGCCCTGTCAGGAAGATGACAGTTGGCCCAGATTTATTGTAATAAAAGGAACAGATGAAAAACCAATTTCCAAAATATCTCCCTTTGTGATTCACAAACAAATTCAAAGCGTTGCTGGTACTGTAAAAAAAGTTTCAAAAATGAGATCAGGCAATTTGTTGGTTGAATGTTCCAACAAAAGTCAATCAACAAGTTTGCTTACACTGACAACAATTACAAACTTTCCTGTTTCTGCCTCTCCTCACAACAGTTTGAACAGCTGTAAGGGGATCATTCGAGACAGAAGTCAATACCTTGGTGACCTTACCGTGGAAGAAATCTGTGAGGACAAAGATGAAGTTCAAGATCACATTGTTCTGTGGTTTAAACTGGTGATACTGTACAAAAATTTGGACACAACTGTTGACATTGGCGACAGGGGACTTCAAAATATGAACTTCCTGTTTACAACAAAAGAAAGTGACTAAATAAAGATGACGTTTGGTCCAATCCCACCATCACTGCTTTAACAAGTTAACTACTCTACTAGGAACACTTCTATATACAGTGGTCATGATGATGCTATCAGATCTTGTCGGTTGAACTACTTTAACGAAGTATACACTGTACATGGGATGTGAAGCGAACAGTTCAAGCATAAAAATTAAAAATGCTTTTCCACATATTGATCCTTTAACGAATATATATAGATAAATCCAGTCACAAGTATTAGAGTCTTTCATCTTGTGGAATAAAGTTCACAGTATATACATATATGTCCATGTTAATTATATGAAAGCCCAGTTGTTCACATGATAAGATAGTTACACTTATAAATGTTTCACTTTATCATATTTATAATCCCATAGTATTAATTTACGGCCTCACATCCCCGGGCTATGTCTCTTTAGCAAACCCATACTGGGTATCTAATCTTCCCAGAGATTTAATCACTCAGAGTTGAGTTGATTCTGTAAAACAGACCTCGATGGTAGGTCTGGAGTCCATCCCAATGATATCCTTCAGGGTCAACAAGTGGTCAAGGACCATACCCTGGTAGAACAGGCTAGCCTCTCCTCTGCCAGGGAAACGTTGTTCGGCAACCAGACGAAGCTCCCTCAACGAGTGCGTAGGCACCATCCGCCGCTCGGCTCCAGTCTGGAGGATAACAATGTGTCGTTCTTCCAGTGGCACCTCCTCAACCGAGGACATGGAGCTGTTCTGCTCTTCTTGTTGCAAGGCAACCTCCTCTTCTTGTTGCAGGGCAACCTCCTCTTCTTGTAAGGCTGCAGAAAAAATGTCTACTGACTCCTCAACCTTCTGTTGAGGGCCACAGCTTCCGCCTTCTGCTCCAGCTGGAACTAGAATATCCACCACTGTGGCTACCTTTGAGGGCTGGAAAAACTGCCTATTCCTGAGATTGAGATCCTCCAAGTCTACACCTCGGCCATGGGGGTTGAATTTCTCTGTGGCCAGCAGGTCCTGTTTTGAGGGTGGCAACCAATAGATCAGGGTTGCCATCACCCTCCAGTGAAGAACGCAAACTGGGCAGTAATACTGGCCACAGCTGGATCCAGTACCAGGCCGAGGTACAGAATGCAGCATATTTTCTTTTTTTGATCTTTGATCTTTTATTGTAAATAGACATTACCAAAACCTACGTAACGCACACGTATTGAGTACTCATTATTGAGGTTAACTACTATATCAAAGAAGATCGATTTTACCCCTCGGCAAAAAATGCATGCAGTGGAATGGTGACCGTTCTGAATCTGGCCGAAAGAGAGTAACCTGGCCAGATGGAAAAAAGACTGTTGAAAAGACTCATAGACTTGTATATATGGCACACAATCAAATAATACATCCTTATTTACAAAATAAAAATGAATATGGAGAACAATTAGGTGTCGGTCATCTATGCAACAATAAGAAATGTATTCTAATTGAACATCTAGTGCATGAGCCTCATTGCATAAATATGGACAGAAAAGAATGTTTTAAAAAAGGAAACCGTTCAAAACTGCACTATCCGCACTGAATGGTTTGATACATAAGGTATTCCTATGATTTTTTAGCCTTCTTTGTGTACGCTTCATGATCACCTCTTGTTGTGTCGGCCAGTTTTTGTCGAATATTTTTTTTGCTCTGAAGTAGCATACCCTTCTCATATTTATTTTCCTCCTGATTTTTTGAGTGTTATACAAATTTTGCTTTAGCTTTTTGTTTCCTATTCTTCATATCTTTAGCTAATTTTTTATATTGTTTGTGGTTCTCATATATTTTTTGTTCTTGCTGTAGGGTGTGTGTGATTGATTGTTCGTTGCTTAACGTCCAGTGGCAAATATTTCATGCATATTCAGGACGAGAACAAATGAACAATAAATACAATAGGTAGGTTCTGTTATAGGGGCGTCTTGGATTAAGGTCGGAGAAATTTAGATTGCCACGGGAAATGAGAGGTGTGTGTGTGTACTTTTGATCCAGCTGTGACCGGAGCACCAACAGACAAGCATAAAGCCATCACGGATTCACCTGGGCCATGGTTTGCTGAAGATACAGCGCTATTGGCATTGCCTTGGACATTTTTACTGAAGGTATTACTTCTAGGTAAGGAACGCCTTATAATTCTGTTGACACATTCAGATTTTTGGGTATTGGTTCCAAGTTTAGTGCGCTCTAACTCTTTCGGGCTTCGTCTATAATTTATACATTTTCTTAATTCTGTCTGTTGTTTGAGAGTAAGATTTAATTTGTAAGTTTTAGGCAAATAGATGCTTTTGTTGATCCATGGATCTTCTATCCCCTTGCAAACAACGGAATTTCTCTTGCAGATACAATGTTTACTTTGATAACAAAGAATTATAGCATCAACTGTGTGAGACAGCTTTCTTTTGAAGGTTTGGAAATTCCCGTCACAATGTTTTAATGCAGATTTATATTCAGCATGACATCTTTGGCTTATATCTAATGCAAATCTGCCAATCAGATCATCTCGCTGTTTTGTATTCCTAGCCGGCATTAAGTTTGTTAAAATTTCATTTTTCTTTATATGTTTTCTGTGATTGTCCTAAAAGTGTCGTGTATCTATTAGATGCTCTAGTGTTAATTTTGCATCATAATTAGATGCCAATTGCTCAGCTGCTCTGTAGACACTGCTGTCAGAATCTGTAGTGATGTGTCTCACTTTAAAACCTTCACTGTACAGTTTTGTTAAACTCTAGCTTGCACTCCGCTGCTCGTTCCCAATGCTTTCAACCATTTGGAAATTTTGTGTGCATTTACAATTTTGTTGTTGATATTTTCATTGCTATGATCCTTCCCGTGACTGCACAGTTTATTTTTTTTGTGACAAGATTAATTAACAGCTTTTTATCTGTCATGTTTTCAACAACAACATAACAACTTTGGGTTGCCGGCTGAAATGGAGTTTTACCAATACCACTGTATAGGGGATTATTATAACATCCATCGCCTTCAACATCAATATGAGATTCTGGATGACCCCGCATTTTATTAATTGTTTTGAGTTCAGTTCTTATATCAGCCACATTTTGAATTTCAATCTTTTCGTTCACTTTGTTGGCAGAATTTTGCATACCCTTTGTTGATGGAGCAGCAATATTGCCGCTCAATAAAATTTTTCGAAGGCCTGACGAACCCGTTGAAACTTGCGAAGACCAACTTGCATGCCATAATTAATTGCAGCAGGCTTTGGATCCTTTTTTGTTGTTTGGACTTCTTTTTATAACTTGTACTTTTTGGAAATGAAATTGCAATTATCACAATTGAGTGTAGCTCCCATACAAAAGCCTCTTTGTTCTTCTTTATCAGTATTCCACTAAAGATTGCCTGTACAGGTTGGACTTTAACTGAGATGTTGTCGAAAGCTTTCATTCCACATTTCAATGATTTTTTGTAAATGTACCAGTCTGTATGTGTCTTGTTCTGCCCTACCGTAACAAAAAAAAACTATTCAGGGATAGTGTTAAAATTTATTTAAATGGAAAATTTTAAGTTTTTTCAAGACTGAAGTTTTCAACGAGAATAATCTCCCTTACACCAGATTTTTAAAATAGTGTAAAAATATATTTCAATAGCTAAACAGGTATAATTTGTGTATTAAAATATAGAAAAGAAGTCTTAAAGTATTAAATGTAGTAAGTTTGACAATTATTTTCATTAAAGTTTGCTTTTCTTTCATAAAAATAATTGAATTAATTTTATTTTTGGGGTAAAATAACAGTACAAATCAGTTGATTTTTGTTTTGTCATTCCCCTATTTCTTAAATATTTCTTTAAAATGGGTAAAACAAAATAAATATTAGTATTTACCTAACAATATTTTCAGCCGTCATTGTTTTACAGTCCAGAAATGAAAGAGTCCTTCTTGGGTCTTAGAAGCACAGTAGTTTCTAAGTTTTTGGGCAGTTCATTATTGGCCGCAACCAGCTGCACACTTCTAGGAATGCAATCCACTTTTTTTTACCCCAAGGGTGACTGGGGAATAGAAATATGGTCACCATTGGTCTTCCTCCGACCGGCGGTAAAACCCTCGTTAAAGTAGGGCGTCCGTTTGACTGTGCGGGATGTACAAGTTCGCAGTCACGTCCGGTCAGAATGGGGACGTTAAATCCGATGCCTCGTGTAAAGAGAGTGCCACGTTCTTAGCACGTTAAGAACCCTTGCAACAACTCTTTGAGGGGTCCGTAGGTGGCCTGTTGCAAGGCTAAATTTCTGTCCTTATCCAATATACCCTCATTTTCCCGTGGCAGTCCAAATTCACCCGACCTTCATCCCGGAGGACCTACCTATTGTTTTTATTGTTAACTTGTTCTCGTCCTGAACATGCATGAAATATTTGCCACTGGACGTTAATCAACCAACAATCAATCAATCAATCACTTTTTTTTGTGTTGACTTTTTAAGTCTCAAATAAGTCCTCTTAACCTCCTTAACTTTAAGGCCTTTGGAACTTCCATTTCTGTTTGAATCAGGTTGTTTTAAGGTTGAAAAGTGTCCTTTTTTTCTTTTAGTACTGCCTTTCATTGTTAAATATTTCACAAATTTTCATAAAAAAGTTATCTTTGTTTACAGTAACAGAAATTTAATTGGGTTTTTGTATCATGAAAAGGTCAGGACAGGTGGAATTGGATCTGTCAATAGTAGCATAAAAGCTGACTCAGTATCTTGTTAGTCAGAGTGTATTGAATGATGTATAGTGCAAGAAAGTAATAGATATATATATACATCTGACATCATACATCCAATAAAATGCTATTTCATTAATAATTTACCTCTTATTGACATAAATGCATTTAGTTATCAACTGTTTTAAGATTACACTAGAAATTAGCACTTTACTTGTCACTTTTTATATGAAATAGGAATAAATACTTTGAAATTTGACAAAAAAACACCTGAAACACCTGAATTAATAACAAATAAGGATACTAAAAGGCCTCAAGCTGGCCAGAAATGTGACCATCAGTTTCCATTTTGCCTTTATTTCAAGTGCATTTCATTTCTACTTGAAATAAAACAGAATAAGATGCAGTGATTGATTGATTGTTGGTTGTTTAACGTCCAGTGGCAAATATTTCATGCATATTCAGGACGAGAACAAATTAACAATTAATACAATAGGTAGGTTCTGTAATAGGGGCGTCCGGGAATAAGGTCGGAGAAATTAGACTGCCACGGGAAATGAGGGTATATTGGATAGGGACAGAAATTGAGCCTTGCAACAGGTCACCTACGGACCCCTCAAAGAGTTGTTGCAAGGGTTCTTAACGTGCAAAGAGCGTGGCACACGAGCCATCGGACTTAACGTCCCCATTCTGACCGGACGTGGCTGCAAATTTGTACATCCCGCACAGCCAAACGGACGTCCCACTTTAGCAAGGGTTTTACTGCTGGTTGGAGGAAGACCAATGGTGACCATACTTTTATTCCCCAGTCACCCTTAGGGGTTATAAGATGCAGTGTACATTGTATTTAATGTAAAAAAAATATAAAATACTAATTAGGTCTTTCCACTTTTCTGTGGAAAGACCTATTGTATTTGTTCTGATTATTATTATTTTTTTCCTTCTTCCGCCACTTTTATTTCTGTGTATAAATTTTGTTTCGCAAGATGTCGCTTAGATGTTTGGTATATGATATCGAACAGTTTATGCGCCTTTGAAATTCACCCTGCGTAACCGAATACATTTCTTTGTAGTAGTTATCTACCCGAACACTGTTTTCCTTGTGACTGCATCTCCCCCGTAACCGTATAAGAAAGCATACAAATTTTTTTTACAAAATTGCTCGTTATATCCTTCGCATGATTTGTTCAATTTTGACCGAAGCCATACGAACACTCCATATGAGAGTTATTTCCCGTTATGCATTTGATATAAGTGATATGCATTTCTATCTTGTAAACCATAAGTGATAGAGACCTAGGGTCTGTTGATTTGAGGTCCTTGGTCCTAAAGAATAGAAAACTAGGTGAAGGTCAAAGGTCAAGGTCATGTTGTCATTTTTTACATTAAGTTCATATCACTTCTTCCTAGAAAGAGTTATAGATATCGACAAAACAATTTAACCAAAAAGTTTGTCGCGACAAGTGTTTACTAGAAATTTTTTGCCGAAATGGTACGCATCATTTTATTGCAGGGTCAATGTCCCTGTTATGATCGAATCAACAAATTACTTATCAAAACTTCAAATTTTGCAGCGTTGTAAATGTTTCTTATCTCAATAATGAACCAGTCTACTACTACACTCCCCCCTTTTTTCAACTGCTTTTTTTTTTAAGTTATCCCATTTCAAAGAAAAGAAAATCGCTTTTAGTCCCGTACATTATACTGTAAAATGCTAATCCTTCTTATGTACAATTTTCTTTCTGAAATAGAAATCCATTCCTGCAAAAATCTGCTCCAATTCATGCATTTTCTAAAAGTAATCGATGAGACACGTGCGGTCCGCTTGATTGCGAAATTAAAATCAATGTCGTAGACCTACAATCAAATTTCTAAACATGCATTAAAATACAAATCTGTGCTCCCGTAAACATGTGTACGTAATATGTATGCATGATCCGACATCAATGACCTGTACAAAATAAAAACAATAGTTATCGTGTTTCTCTGATCAATACACATGTGCTCTGTTCAACGGTCTCCCCTCCAGACATTTATATTCGAGGGTCACGTGACTTCACAACACCATCTTTCGCGCGGACCTAAATTTAGAATAAAACATTCCATATCCAAATAAGGAAAATAAAACTTCCAAGATAAAATTTACTCCGTTTTCCTACAAATTCAATCAAAATGCATACACAACAAATAGATGAAAAATGGAAGTCCGAGGTAACATAGAAACTAGAGAAAATTTATAAACGAATGATGCTAGGATCAATTTTTATGAGGACATCTCCGGCGTCCGTTTGGGTGTGCGGGATGTTTAAGTACGCAGTCACGTTCGGTCAGAATATAGGCGTTATTTAAGTTAGCTGCGTCGCTCAGAGAAAGTGCCATGCAATCAATCAATCAATCAATCAATCGACCAACCAACCAAAAAACCAAGTAATCATGTTTCGGAGGGGAAAGACCGTTTAAGAATTGTTTTTAAAACAATTGATTTATATTATTGTATTTACATCTCTTCTGAAAAAAAAATCCACATGCTTGTTATCAGATGTTCTCTGAAACTACATGTCCAATTGATCCCAAAATTTGCAGTCAGCACGGTATACATGTATTGCATCTTCACAAAACAACGTGGTACAGATATCTCTCAATAATTTTCCTAGAGAAAAGAAATTGCAATGCCGTAAAAATCGCTTGCTGGTTCCGTAAATCTCAGTGAAATCCTACAATAAAATGTCCGCTCCTAGATTGAAATACAAATCTGTGTTACAAACTGCTGCTAAAAAATGTACATTATCTGAAAATAATCGATAAACGTGATTTAAAGTTACACAGGATCAATTAAATCCAAAGCATGCACTGCTCGTAAACTGTGATCAAAATGTCAATTACCTACAATGACAAAAGAAATACATTGTGTAAATTCCGTCGCTATACATGTTGTCTGTTTATCGTCTCAACCTAAAAAGAAATAGAAATACTAAGTTTTCGCTAATATAAAGCCTCGTCACGTGACGCCACAACCTGGCGCGAGACAAAGACGCGCGCGGACCCTGAAATAGAATAAAAATTTTCCAAACTAAATATAGAAACTGTACCAACACACTAATATAGACCCTTTAAAAAAAGAAACAAACAAACACATATATCAATCAATCATGTTTCAGGAGGGGGAAAGACCGTTTACAATTGCTTTTTAAAGCAATTGATTTATATTTTGTCTTAATTCTTCTTTTTCAGAGTTGAAAACTGGATTTCCGCAGCATATGGGTAGTCGTTTGATTTTCCCCAGTTTTCATGGAATGGATGTAAGAACAACTCAAGATTTGTCAGACAGTTTATAAAATGATTATAGATAGTGAATAAAAGAAATTTACAGCATATTCTTTGAATTAAGTGATGGTTAAGGTGGCACGGTAGTATTTGCTTCCCACGTTTTTGGTTGCTCCTTTGTGTACCCTACTTAGGTGAATACTTCTGAACACTGTGATTGGACATTGAAATGGATTATTAACCAGAAACATTTTTGTCCAGTATTTTAACCAATAATGAGTATGAAAAATACCTATTTTTTTTATCTAACTATAGAAATAAATTTTTGACAATTTTTAAAAATATTACATTTACTGCGGCCAAAAATGATGTAAATGACTGGTTCCCTTAGACTGGTGACAATAGCTAAAAGGTAAAAGGTCATGATGATGTTTCTAATTTATTTCTGAAAATCTGAATGAAAGTACTTCAAGTTACAGTAGGTTTTGGGTCTTGGGGAGTGTTAGAAAGTAATGAAAATTTGTAAAATGTTACTATTGTCGCCTATGGCAGGGAATAATTACCGTGCCACCTTAAAGAGACAATGTGTGTATTTGTCGTAACTACTAGCAATGCAAGTACGATGATTTAGTCGGAAACGGTCGGTTTTCCCCATGAAACGAATTAATAATCAAAGATATAAAATTCGAGTCAGATTCGAGAACGTAGCCATGTGTCGGCCACACCATTGAAAAAATACGATTCGGTCCCATTTCGGCGAAATGAGAAAGTCGTGAATCTGAACAATTACATTGATGCCACAAGTCTTGCCATTAATATTAAATATTTTGATATGAAACTAGAATAGAAACCAAAACTATAAATTGTATGTAGTTCAAGATTCCGAGTACTAATTGTCAAGTATTAAAAACCGGTTCTTCGTCTTAACCAAGTTTGTTCCACCATTTTCTTCTTTAAATTCCTGCACCAAGTCGGGATAATGTCATTAGCTTTTCTCTTGTTCTGTTGATGCTAAGGTTTGATTTCGTTAGTTTTTTTGGACTTCATTATTTTGAACAGTTGTTAAATGTGTTTGAGCTGTTGATTTTGCCATTTGTTTACGGACTTTCGAATTTTCCTTCTTGGAGTTCGGTATTTTTGTGATTTTGCTCTATAATAGTACGATATTTTTCTTAAACTTATTCCATAAATAAGAAACATTTCTTTGCTGTTCTACTTATCTTGTTCCGGTGTTTCCTGTCTATAAAAACGTCTCTGCGATTTCTAGACATTAGTTTTTGAAATTTAATTGTATAATGTCTTAGTGTAAAATAGTTCTTATTCATTGTTTACGCTTCTCAGATAAAGACTTGGCACTCGTCACTAACTTGTCTGTTAATGGATACACTAAACAATCGAATTTGTCTTTTCATGTTTTGCAATCAGTTTGACGACAAACGATTTCATAGCTTTTAAGGCATTGGTCATATGACAAAAGGTCAAGAGTGGTTTTTAATTTTATACGTGCATACCTCTTGATGAGTTATTTGTTTGTTTTTACCTCGTATCGTCTCAGCAACTATTTTTGGCAGTAAATGATAAATGATTTGGAATATCCTTAAAATTTAACAATGTTAAAGTGTTATTTGACCTGTCTGCTGTGTCCGACGTTTACCCTAAGATGGGACTAATATATAGGCGTATATATATGAAGATATAAATACCTTGATTTTGTGGTAATCCTTTAGGTTAGTCTTACAGGCCTTTCACTGCGTCCGTTCAGGTCAACGTGCATTGAGAAAGAGGCTGAGCATGGTTATCCGTGACTCCTTGTGTCATCACTCCATTTGGGGCCTCTCGGGTCTCTACCAGTACCACTGATCCAAGCTGAGGAAACTCCATAGAGGATCTGCAGGGCAATAAATAAACTCATCATAGATACCAGGATTGAAATTTTATATTTGCGCCAGACGCGCGTATCGTCTACAAAAGACTCATCAGTGACGCTCGAATAAAAAAATGCTAAAAAGGCCAAATAAAGTACGAAGTTGAAGAGCATTGAGGACCAAAAATTCCTAACAGTTTTGCCAAATACAGCTAAGGTAATCTATTCCTGAGGTAGAAACTCCTTAGTATTTCAAAAATTATAACTACACCGTTCAGTGTTGGAAAATTTCGTTTTTAGTTGATTGTTCTACAGCTAGGAATGTTAGGCATTTCTTCATTGTTTTATTTATAGCCTTTTTCACGTCTGGTGATTTGTTTGGAGTTATTTAGAACAGTCATGTTTGACAACTGCTTGGCACTGAAGCGTTCGATTTCATTTATCGTGTTCTTGCCTTTTTCGCTTTTACTCCTCTAATTAGACATGTTCTGGTTTAATATTTGTTTTCTATTGGCATCTTGTTTATCAATACTTGGAACCGTCAATATCAGCAAGCTGTGGTAAGCCTCCTTGACTCGATCCTAATATCAATGTAATATGCCATTTGTGAAGAGGTTCATTCTAATCAAAAAGTTACCTATGGAATATATTATCTTCTCCAACACAGTTACTGAAACATCTGGTTTAGATGGATGGTAATGTTTTGTTTTTATTTTCTGTTCAGTGCATTCATCGTGATGATAAATTTGGCAGTTTTTTTGGAGGTGTGATTGAATGGTATTCTTTGTTTATTGTTGATCCGTTTTGATTGCACACGATTAATAATGTCATTAAACACGTGCATCAACTAATGTATCTATGTTTTTCACTCAAAGTCAATATATACATCAATGGCTACCGTGAATTATTTCGATTCTATTATTCAAATACGATTAACAAGTTTATACATGAAATAGAACGGTGAAGTACACATTCAGCGTTTTTGTTACCATTACTGTAACATTACTTCCGGTCAACCATTTTAATTGAAAAATTTGTACTTCATCGTTTTATTTCATGTATATACTTGTCCTGAAGACACCTTGCTTACTGTCGAAACATGTCCGACAATAAAGCTATTGCAATGCGGTTTGAACATTAGAGTGTTGATGTCTTATGTGACGACAAAAAGACATAAAGTAAATGCAGACTCTTTTCATATATTTTTCGTTGGTCTAAGATGTCTCGTTAGGTAGATAAACACCAAGTAAATAGAAAATCAACAAAATAGTCCTTGTTTTTGATTTTTTAGGAGTGGTTGGGGGGGAGGGGGGTTAACATGGAGAAGACAAGATATATGCAATCAAAACCCTTATGGCGTTGACTTGATTATCTTTATCAATATCCCACAGTTGATCACTACTTTAGAAATAAGATTTTAAAAAAAAAATGCATTTATTACGTGTTTATACATTAACATTTCAAGAAATTTATTAATGATAATAGTTCCAACAAGAAAGTAATTAAATTGATATGTGACTGGTATCTGTTTAAAAATACTAATGAATTCTCCACATACGTATATGCATTGCAATATGTGGAATTACTAGTAGTTGGAAAAAACTTTACTCTTGAAATTTCTCCTCTAACAGATATTCTTGTCCCAACAGCTATGGTGCAGACATTGCTTGCCTCTACTACTGGCGGACTCAAGAAGTTGTCCATAATATTCTGGAAATTGCTGATAGGAAATGGTGCTGAATCAAAGCACTAAATGAAAACAATGATTTCCTTTAGATGTAATGAAAATAAGTTTTATTTTACACAATATTATCATATACACTTATCATTATATGAGATATTGTTTGGAACTACATAACCTCCGTTCAATCTCATCGAGCATTCTTATGCTCTCTTGAGAAACTTTTCCTCTATTTGTTAGCTTAATTTTATTAACAACAATGTCTTCAAGTTGTACTTCTTCTGTCCATGGTTTCTTTGTTTTCCAATTTGTATTAAATATGGACGCCAAACAGAAGTTCTTGCTCGTTTAAACCAAACGAGTTCAACACAGATACTGTTTATTGATTTGATTTCACCGATCTGCGGGCAGGAATCCGAATACTTTTCTATATCCATACCGCAGATATCGCCAACCTCTGGTACAGCCTAACCAACTTGTTCATTCTTTTTTTTTTTTCTTAATGGTGTTTTTCTTTTTTTTCTTGATGGTGTTTTTCCAAGATAAACCTATATGGAATAATTAAAAAAAATACATATTTTGTTTTGGGGCTTTTTTTAAAACATTAATGTTGAAATTTAGAGTGATAAATAAGTATTCGTTCACCAAAAATATATTTCCAGTTTTAATTATCACACTGGTAGCTTACATTCAGTTAGGAAAAGGAAAGGATTGATTGTTACGGTTTTATTCAAATTTTTGGTTTCAAGGTATATGTAAATGAACTCATCGTAGATACCAGGTTAGAAATTTTGTATTTGTGCCAGACGCGCGTTTCGTCTACAAAAGACTCATCAGTGACGCTCGAATAAAAAAATTTAAAACGGCCAAATAAAGAACGAAGTTGAAGAGCATTGAGGACCGAAATTCCTAAAAATGTTGACAAATACAGCTAAGGTAATCTATTCCTGAGGTAGAAAAGTCTTAGTATTTATAAAAATTCAAAGTTTTGTAAATAGTTAATTTATAATTATGACCATATCAATGAAATCATGTAATCCATAAATATATCTAACTTTGTCGAAACAATTACTTTTAAGTTAGCCCTCTTTCTTACGCGAATTCACTCAATCAATCTCTCTTCATTATGTCATCTCTCACCTCCATCAACGCTTTCACAAGCAGGTTCCTTTTTCGCCATGGCTTGCTTCTGCCAGAAGTTTTGGGTACCTCGCCTGGAGATATCTTTTTTAAAGTAATGTTTCTGCTGAACAAGAAATATATAAGAGTACAATCAATAAATCCGAGAAAAAAATAACTATCCATTATATATAATTGGTCAAAGTGCTACTAAAATTAGTAGGCTTTATCGCAAACCTTGTGTTAGATATTTTGCAAATGAACTCAAATCTTTGGAGTATTTCCTTCTCACTTCATCTGTTTAAAAGAAAAAATTGGCTGTCAAAAATATATTTCTCATTCTCAACGAAAGTAATGTAGTGTATTCCCTTACTGATTTTTCCCTGGTAATTTCTCTTATTAGTTTTGCCATTAAATCTATTTTTTGTTTCTCCTTATCATTCATCTCGTTATGTTGACAATTAAGTTTCTGCAATAATTTTTGCTGATCTTCTCTAATTTCCTGCTGCATTTCTATTAGAAAGGACATTTAACATCAGTCGTTTTCTTTTTAGGTAACTCTATCGCAACCATTGCTATATTTTAAGGTTGTAAATTGTATTTTTATATATTGCCTTTACCTGAATAAATAAATGTTATTAGTATTAATAGAGAGACTCCCAAGCTCACTTCACTTTAAGAAACTTGACAAACACTCTATAACGGTTCGTAGGTGGCCTGTGGCAAAGTAACAGTTCTGTCCTAACCCAATTTACCCTCATTCCAAATATCCCTGACCTTCATCCTGGACGGACTTACTTACAGGACTAACCTATTGTATTCATTGTTTTGTTGTCCTGAACATGCATGAAATATTACCATTGGACTTTAAGCAAGCTACAACATTCCAGTATGGTTATAACTTATAAAATAATTCCTAATGCTATATTGATGGCCAAGATATTGTAATCTTGTAATGCAGTAAAGATATGATTTTCTGTAAATTTTGATGATTTGAAAATAGCTATTCAAATAGTTCTGCAAATAAAAGGTTCCTGCAGCATTATAGAAAGGGTTTTACAACGATTGCCACGGAAACCAAATATCGGAATGAGCAATACGCTGTTTTCTCGTAAAAAGGTTAGAAGATATAATGGGTCACCTGTTCCATCTTTATAAATTAGTTGAAATGTATCTAATAAGGGTTTCTGACGAGGAGAATAGCTGCCTTTCGTTTGTATCTTTACCAAGCCCTTATATTCTGAGTTATTTTTCATTATCATGGAGTTCTTTCTTGCATACATCTGAAATATAATAATGGATGTACAGAACATTTAAAAGACATTGCAGTATTATTGCTAGCTTCATTTAACAGACATTGCAGTATTATTGCTAGCTTCATTTAACATGTTGTTGACTTTTTGCTCTGTTACACTTCTATCTGTCATATAATTTGACACTTTATTTAATACTTTTGCAGTATTACAAATGTTGGTTAGTCTCATTTACACAAGATACATTTTTTGAAGCTTTTCTCGTCCATTACCTCAGCAACACATACTGTAATGGTATTTCCTTCCGGATATCAGCACATTCTTCACCTAAAAATTATTTCACTTCCACAAAAGATAACAAATAACATAAAATATTTTTGAAGTTTACATCCATATATGCAACTTTGTATCTGATTCTCAACATCAAACGGTATTATTAAATTTTGACCTCGCATATTTTATTTTATATATTTAAGAAGTCTTTCAGAATGAGAATCACTTTACTCTTCAAACTGTTTCCATTTTAAACCTATGAAAGTAGATGTCGTCTCCTGCATTACAGATGGTATTTTAGTTTTAGCTTTGCTCATGGTAGGATGAATGAATTCAGCTGATGCATGTGCACGGCTTAAATAATTTGGACACTGTGTTTCAGCATCACTTAAACTAATACCACCTGGTCCATCGGGCTCAATTAGAAAGTGCTGTCAAAGTCATCAAATTCAAAAGATTGAAATGACTTCTCAGGACAGGTACATATCTGTCCTAGAGAAAGATGGCATCTGTGTTTCGCCATCAATAAATGAATGTGAAACAACAGAAGCCTACCTTTCCTTGTGTAATTCAATTTCATATGAACCAAAAGAAAACAGATTTTCGTTCTATAAAGCTTTAAATGATCATTCAGACTCTTCTACATTAATAAGATTTCTTGCCAATACATCAGTAGTTCTCAATATTAGATGTAATTCATTTACAATAACATGATCTACTGGTATGTCAAGCAACTGAGCTTGTTTGGAGTAGTATATTACTTTTCCGGTTCTTGCATTTGCTCTCATTTCGTCAAACCCCCAAGGGTGACTGGGGAATAGAAGTATGGTCACCATTGGTCTTCCTCTGACCGGCAGTAAAACCCTTGCTAAAGTGGGGCGTCCGTTTTGGCTGTGCGGGATGTACAAATTTGCAGCCACGTCCGGTCAGAACGTTAAATCCGATGCATCGTGTAAAGAGAGTGCTACGCTCTTTGTACGTTAAGAACCCTTGCAACAACTCTTTAAGGGGTCCGTAGGTGACCTGTTGCAAGGCTAAATTTCTGTCCCTATCCAATATACCCTCATTTCCCGTGGCAGTCTAAATTTCTCCGACCTTAATCCCGGACGCCCCAATTACAGAACCTACCTATTGTATTTATTGTTAATTTGTTCTCGTCCTACATATGCATGAAATATTTGCCACTGGACGTTAAGCAACCAACAATTAATCAATCAATCATTTCGTCAATTGACCTTTCGAAAAAACATGTATGAAATACATGTCCTCTGTTCTTTGCTCACCTTATACCAATGGAATGATTGTAAGGTGTACATGTATTTCCAGTTTTGTTTATCTGACCGTGACCTTATTTTCTTGGATCATGTTAAATTGATGTCAAAGTTGTAGAAAAGCTTATATTTAGGACTATCAACATAACATCAATGGTTAGTAAAGAAGGCGAGACATTTCAGCGCGTGCAATCTTGCATGTTTAGAATCATTTTGCATTCACGGATTGTTCTAAATATAACTAAAAGTGACATGTTATACCTACCCACACTGTAAATAGTGAGGTTTCCCTGCAGGTGTGTCAAAGTTTAAATAATCTGTTGGCATTCTGTTGTTTTGAGGTTTTCATTTATTGTCAAAATAAAAAAAATCAACAAATAAATATGGTGAGTTGAAAACAATAAATGAACATCGTCAACGAACTCCCCCAAGGGTGACTGGGGAATAGAAATATGGTCACCATTGGTCTTCCTCCGACCGGCGGTAAAACCCTCGCTAAAGTGGGGCGTCCGTTTGGCTGTGCGGGATGTACAAGTTCGCAGTCACGTCCGGTCAGAATGGGGACGTTAAATCCGATGCCTCGTGTAAAGAGAGTGCCACGCTCATTGCACGTTAAGAACCCTTGCAACAACTGTTTGGGGGTCCGTAGGTGGCCTGTTGCAAGGCTAAATTTCTGTCCCTATCCAATATACCCTCATTTTCCCGTGGCAGTCCAAATTTCCCCCGACCTTCATCCCGGACGGCCTCTATTACAGGACCTACCTATTGTATTTATTGTTAACTTGTTCTCGTCCTGAACATGCATGAAATATTTGCCACTGGACGTTAAGCAACCAACAATCAATCAATCGTCAACGAACTATTGCCACATATTAAATTTTATAAACACTTGCATTTGATTAAAATATAATATTTTATCCAATGCTATAAGAAAATTTCCTTTACAAAGGATAAAATACTACATAAGAAAAGATCCCAATGGAAATTTTGTTACCCAAGAAAAGATCCCAATGGAACTTTTGTTATATGCTAAAAGTTCTTTGGGATAGATATTATGGACAATGTTTAATATAATAAAAGTTCCAGGAATATTTGTTTTATTATAAAAGTTCCAGGAAAATTTGTCATATTATATAAGTTCCAGGCATATTGGAATATTTGCTATATTATAAATGTTCCAGGAATAGTTATCATGGTTATTAGATAATTAAAGTTCAAGAAATATTTCTTATATGATCAAAGTTCTAGGCATATATACTACAATATCAAAATTATTTCTAGCTACAAATGTATGGAAGTAAATTTCCAATAATAAAGTACAGGTATTTTCATCTGAATTTGAAATTTGGCCAACTTCATGCTTGACTAAAGCATTAGCTAAACTTTCTTCCTTGGTACAGACTAACGAACCATTTAGTTCAGTAAGTCACAGTGGGGCATGCAGTAATAAAATATTAAAAATTTATATTCTTACCTTGTTTAGAATAAGAGCCATCGTTAAAATATGTAAAAAAAAAATTATATTCCTCAGACTCCATTCTTTGTATGTACTACATGTACAGGTAAATGTCATGTGAGGTGAACATAAATTAAGATGTAATCAGGTGTAAAAAATCAAGTGACATTCTTTCTTTAAAGGAACAAATATTATGAAACCATATGACGTTTTAGTTCCAGGAAAATGTCTGAAGAAGGTGGAAATAATATTATGTAATGTTTGTTCCCAAGAACTTTTATTATCCATAGTTTTGTTCCAGGGGAAACAAGTATTATGCGGAACAAATATATGTTCACAGGGTAACGTTATTTTTTCCTCATCACTTATGATGAGAACATCATTTTCATTTTGGCTGTCTTCACTTCCTGAATCCTTTTTAGTTATCGAGTCAACACAATTGTCTTCTTTGTTGTTATTTTCATCTTCTACTTCTCTGAATGCGTGGACATATAATCATCTATATCAAACTGATGTTCACTATCCTCCACTTTACTTAAATCACTTATCAAATCAAGGAAAGTGTCATCATCACTTATATCGGAATAGTAATTATTTAAAATTATGAAACTGTGTCAACAATTACGTTGTGGATGATGTCATATTCAAAAAAGTTACACTTTTTAAAGTAAGAATTTTTTGGGTCATATATACTCGATTTTCATTTTTAACATGGCTTTGTAGGTCACGCTTCAACTAATGAGAACTATGAAGATTCATTAAATACTAATTATCAAGAACAACTAGCATCGGACTAGACAGATATGTAAGGAAGTTCTTAAATAGAACTATGAAGGTTTATATATACAGTCCGCCAAAAGTTAAGCACCACCTATTTTTATTGCATCGAAATGTTTTTCATTTTAAAAAATCAATTATTCTTCGAAAAAAAGAAAACATTCATGTAGCAATTTTGCTATCATATACCATAAACAAAGCATAAACTTAAGTTTGCTCACTTATGAAGATTCTATGCATTTAAGTTTTGCGTTCATAGAATAGTGTAAATTACACAAATCAAAAACGGAATTTAAGTTTCACTGTGATTTTATTTTTTTACAACAATTAATCACCCAATATCATTAAAATTTTCTACAAATTATCTTTGGTATGTTCGGCAAATTTAATGTCAATATTTGAGCCAATAGGATGTGTAACCATCTCTCTTCCGGTACAGTTCCATAAAACTGCGTCTCATACTCTGTACAAGCCTTCTCAACTTTAGTTGAGGAAATCTATTCCATTCATCAACAATTGCCACTCTTGAATCGCCAAGATTTGCAAAGGTGGATCTCTACGATTGAGATTTCTGCCAATAGCACCCCAGACATGTTCGATAGGGTTCATGTCTGGAGACATGGAAGGCCAACAGATAGTGTCAATGGCTTCTTGCTCTTTGTACTCGGTTACAATCCTTGCTCTGTGTGGTCTAGCGTTGTCGTCCATGTAAAAGGGTCTTGACGCAAGTGGACGATTATCAAAATGAGGGACTACAATGTTTCTAAGCACCAAATCCCTGTATGTCTGTCCGTTCATGTTACCCTGCAGAATATGCATACCCAGCTTACAACAGTATGAGAAGCAACCCCATACCGTAACACCACCAGCACCGAATGCAGTCATTGGGCAACTGTTGTTTTGGTCATTGGCAGTTTTATTTTCCCGCCAAATTCGTATTCTGCCGTCTACAGGTCGTAACAGAAATTGACTCTCATCTGACCAATGAATTATTTGCCAGCTTCTCATGTTCCAGCGTCGATGCTCATTAGCCCATTGAAGCCTGATTATACGGTGCCTGGCTGTTAGGGCAGGTCTCTTGACAACACGACGTGCTCTAAGGTTGCCTCTATAAGTCGACGGACCAATGTTCGAACACCTGGAGGCCAGTGATGTCTAAGCTGCGGGGCAGGGGTAAATGGGTTGGCTTAAGCACACGAATAAGCAGTCTTGCCATCACGACGGGTAGTTAAACAGGGTCTTCCGGACCTTGGTCTACCATTTACTGTTCCTGTGTCAACATAACGATATAAAAGTCTGACAATGACGGTGTGATTAACATTGAAATGGTTACCTATGCTCCTAGTGCTCCAACCGGCATTTGACATGCCAATTGCTTGCCAACGTTCAGCCACAGCCTTACGCCTTGCCATATTTCACAATGACTTGATGAAGGTCAAATTTCACCTGTACGCGGGACAGTAGGAAGATGATTTAAAGGTATCGATAGTGTATTTGTAAAAGTGCAGATGACCTTCAATAAAAGTTTTCTTGACGGGTTTATCGGAGTTCAATCTTTTTGGTCGTAATGAATTTTCTTAGTGTATGTTAAAGGCAATTCATAACACCAAATATTAATATTTTTTTCGCAATAGTTAAAAAATATTGCCAGTTATATTTAGGTGGTGCTTAACTTTTGGCGGACTGTATATGTGATACATGTCATGAAATTATATTATACGGATCCATCAGTATTCGTGAACCGTTTAGTATGAAATAATTTTAAGCATTACGTCAGAAAATTTAAGAATGTAGATTGACCATCGGAATTCACATGGGAACGAACTGTACTCATGTTCTTGCCGACAGTTCCCGGAGCAACGTTAAACAATTTGTTCGCGTACCCTATTTTTCAACTGATATATAGTTCATATTCATATCATAAACAGTACAATATGAGTTTGGTAGTAACAAAAATCTTTAAAGGACCGATATGATCTTTTCATTACAAACATGCTCTGAATATATATATTTTTTTCAAACACTGACAATAATGTTTCTTTTGCATTCTTCATGTGAAATTGTGAAAAGGGAATATTTTACTGGTTATGATATATTTTTGAATTCCTTGTAAAATTATGTGAAATTGTGAAAGGGCATATTTTATTGGTTACGGTATATTTTTGAATTCCTTGTAAAATTACAAGAATCGTTTTTGAGATACGGCGCGACATGTGAAAACCCCCCTTTTAAAAAAAAAAAATCAATATCTCAAAAATAAAATTTTGAATCAAAACCAAAAAGTATACAGATCTTTAGATTAATATAACTAAGAAGTGTGTATTATTTTAAGCAATAATCATAAATCGTTTTTGAGATACGGCGCGACATGTGAAAAACCCCTCCCCCTTTTTTTTTTAAAATACTCAATATCTCTAAAATAAAATTTTGAATCATCACCAAAAAGTATACAGATCTTAAGATTAATATAACTAAGAAGTGTGTAAAGTTTTAAGCAATAATCATAAATTGTTTTTGAGATACGGCGCGACATGTGAAAAAAAAAAACATACACCTGTTTTAGTTACTAAGTCCCGTAACTCAAAAAGTTTTAATCTTATTTTACCAAAAGTATACAGATCGTTTGACCATCATAAGAAACAACTATGTTAAGTTTCATGAAATTTGGATAAGTCATTCTCAAGTTACGGTGCGACATGTTTACGCCGGACAGACAGACGGACGGACGGACACCGGACATTTGTATACCATAATACGTCCCGTCAAAAATTGACGGGCGTATAAAAAATTATGAATTTGAAATTCAAAAATATAAGAATAAACATTTCATTCGGGAGACAACAAATAATGTATTTATATTTTTATTTATTGTTTTTTTTTTGGTACCTATCATACTGTTGATATGATTTGCCTGATGCTAGCAAATGTTCTATATCGAGGTCATTTTCTTTATAACTATCCTCAATTTGTTTGTTGGTATTGATAATGACTCTTGTGATGTTTTGTTCTATCTCTGATGCAGATACTCGTGGTGTTAAGTTTAATGATGCGGCGACAGCTTCCTTAAAATTGACGTTGAGGTTTTTTTCAATCAATGGTTGGATTAAACCAACAACGGTTTTGACTACCTTTTTTACTTGAGTTGGTGTATTGAATTTTGCAGTAAGGGAGCTGAATGACTCAACCATTTGAGTGCATGCAGAATTTAATCCAGACTGTACGAAGGAAGTATGGAGAGACGAGTGCTCTATGAGGACAGCTTGACACGCAAAACAGTTGTGCAATGAATGTTCTCTCTTGGCACTATCGGACAGTTTTAACAATTTACTCAACGAGAAAAAGTCAATAAATGTTTTTTTCTCTCCATTTTTATTTCTGTTCTTTATAGTATTTATTTTCACTTAAATAGTCTTGTATTCTTTTACATTGTTGTTTAAATACATCATAAGTTGTATTTTGTAAGCTTTTACATCTATCTACAAATGCACAGTAATTGTCATATCTTTGTGTTAATGATATGCCATTATAATATTTCGGAAAAAAGGAATTATTTGAACTACTGGCATTTGATTCTTGTTCTTCAAGATGCTTGTTGAAGTTTTTGATTTCAGAGAGATCCTTTGAGCTTCTCCCTATAAAAACCTTTGCAAAATTGCAATAATTCATTTTCGGGAAGAATTTGTCTCGTCAGATCATGTTTTTTCATTATTTTCATAATAAAAAATAGCAATAATTAGTGTAAAGAAGATGAAATTAATTTCAATGGTGCTTTGTCATTGAATCCTCTTCATGGCTGTGTCAAGGACAGGATGTGCACATTTTTGTTATAAATATGTTTAGTTTTCTTGCTCAAGTTATTCAGTGCTGTGGAATAATCATCCCATTACACATGGAACATCGGAAATAAAAAAAAAAAATTTAATAAAAACAAAAGCAGGTACTCCCTTCTGATTGGTTGAATTTGTTTTTCGCATTATTTGTTAAAAATAGATGATAATTTACAAATATTAGTATCTAAATTACTTGGTTGTGTTTATGAGTATATCTGAAGATAATTTCATTTGAATTGGATTTGTTTTTACAATTGAAGGAAAAAGGGGTGTTTCTTAAGAAGCCAGATTTGTCTACCCTTGTGGATCCTTGTAGCCTTAGTATTGAGACAAAAGGACCTCTCCTTTTCCATACTTTGTTGATGCACAAACAAAATTTAAATTATCAATGCCAATATGAATGCGACTATGAAGGTATGGTATCCAGCTACACAAAAATCTAAGTCAAGATTCTAGATTCACATATTTTTGAGAATATTAAATGGTGGTTCACTCTGCATTTTCCAGGCTTGTGACTTGCAAGAATACATTAAATCTTGGCTGCATTACCCACTCATTATGCGACTGAAAAATAAATCTTTTTTCATTTCGCCTATATAAGATCATATAATAATCTGTACATGTAGTATTGAAAGCATTTAAGAATGCCTAGATTACTGCACCAGATATACATCTCTTCTGAATATGCCTCTTCAGTGATGCTCATGGCAACAATCTTTACGATTTGTCCAACTCTCACAGGTGTGGAACTCTGAAATGTTCAACTCTAGCCACATCTCAACTAGGTGTGCATGCTGACCGAATAAACCACTGACCATTACAATATACACAAGTTTGAATAATAAAATATTACCAAGAGATAAATGGTAAAAAATCTGCTAATAATTAATCATGAACTTGCATACATTAACTGCATAACACTACATCTATAGTCCTGATATTTATTTACTATTTGGGGACAGAAATATATGCATCTAGTGACCCCTCCTAAAATACTATTTCTAGGAAGCTGGCACTTATTAAAGAGGTAAATATTTCATAGAATCTGAACTAGAAGGGACTAGTTAAAATAGATCATACAATGAATATATTCTTACAGCTCTGTTGGATCCTGATACCACTCTGAGGTTGATGCAGTTGAGGGACATTGCCTAAAGTCCAAAGAAGTAAGTGTAAATGCAGTACTAGCCGCACAAATCATGTCAAATTATAATTTTATTGGCACAGGTTATACTTTATGATCAAACAGACATGTATATAAATGTCTTTAAACCGATAGATAAATATAAACGTTTGCCGACTTCATAATATGCCGCATCGATAACTTGAAAACATAGTTGGTCAACAACTGCCGCTTAACTGAAACTTCCGTATTATATAACAACGTCTTTCGTGCGCTTGATAGATAGGAATGAATGTCTCGAGACCCTAGTAACCCTTCTGTTTTCACAAAAATCGGGTTGCAAGAGAGGAGAGTTTTTAAAAAGGAAACCGTCTTGGACAGCTCAATAAACCATTATAAAGAAAACTGCTGCGCGCTTTAAAAATATGTTACTGTAATAAAAATTGAAACGAAAACGAGCTGTAATTTAACGTTATATTATGTCCGGTAAATAAATATTGTATTTTTTTTTTATAAGATGTACGTTTCTCGACAAGCGCGCAGCACTTTTCAATAACGGGGGATAACAAGGCTTCGTTTAAAAAAAAAAATGAAGTGTTTTGATAAGCGTAGTAACCCGCTTTTTGCCAATTTGGTTAAGGTAGTTTACCCTCATCGAAGTCACGTGACGAAAGAGGTCATGACCCATTTTTTTTATTGTAACGAATCCTTTTTACATGACCAACTGTATTGTAAAACTCGAGACACCAGGCGTGCACATTTATCGATTTTTTCAAGAAAATAGGTTTTTAACACTATTTACGATACGAAGTACCTTAACCTACCTGCATATTCTGCTAAAAAGACTTTATGAAAAATTACAACAAAGAAAATATACTCGTAATAGTTTTGAAAATAATAACCATACGATGTTTCAAAATATTAATCCAATTTGTTTTTTATTCAAAACATGATTGAAATGCTCGTCATGGCCCAACATACTTTTTGTTTCTAAGCTTTTTTAATATTTTGAGACAATTTATATTTATCATGACTTGTTTTGTACACAATATGTAACTATTTAATTAGGAATTTCAGTACACAATTGTTTTCCTCCTTTCTTATGGTTAAAATTTATAAAATTAATACAGTTTTAATGAGTCTTAAGGTAAAATGGCATGGATATTTCTTGAACAAAAATAGGCATGGATTTTGGGAAATAAATTGTGTACTAACCGGTGATAAAATCCTGGATTTATTATTGGATTGTTATGGAAAACAATATAATCTTCATGACTTCCTTCACACTATTAAAATCACTGGTTTCTCTTCAGTTTAAAGATAATTTAAGAAAATGTTTTGGGAAAAGAGGCCGACATCTAACAGATTTCAAACACTATCCTTGTTGCGCTAAGCATACACTTTCTGATGAATCAGAGGCATTTATTACTGCACTATTTTTTTCTCGCTGATTACTACCTGATTGCAGCATTAAGTCCATTGTCTTCTGACCAGGTCAAATGTATTTTCACTCAGTTTTACTAAATCATGATGTACAATAATCATATAATCTTCAATGTACCTGCATGAAGTAAAAATGCTGAGACAGCCATTTTCAAAACATGAAACTGAACAGGAGCTTGTTACTCGATTGAATTTTCTTTATATTTGATGACTACCTGTGTGATAGATGATGTATTCAAAACTAACAAACCGACGAAGGACACGAGGGAACAACCTGTAGCTCTGAATCTTCTAAATGCTAAACTGTGCTGAATCCCATTTTTCATCATCTAGGGACTGCCCTGTTTACCTTAAAGAAAAAAATATTATCAAAATTAAAACAGAAAGAAACATCAGTTACCCAGAAGCTAAACAGATAGCTTCTGTTTCGAATGATCTCCTTGTTTCGAACAGACCATCGTACGCCAGCAAAGTTGTCCGCTCATTCAGTCACGAGCATACACAAACTCGCATGACCTGGCCAATTGATGCTGAGACATTTACAATGCTGCCTGTTGAAACAGAACCTAACGATAAAATATTAATTCCAAGAAAACCAACACCTTCTAAAACCAGTACTCAGTCAACTCAATCTTCCTTACAGAGCTCAATGTCATCATCTAAAAAAAGTGAAAAAAAGAAATCAAATAAAAAAGATACAGTTAAATCAGACAGTTGGGGCGGTGAATCTGTCTGGGATCTTCCCAGTGACATAGACGATTCTTCCATCTCCAATAGTCCTCCTTCATCTGCATCTAATAAAAGTAGTTTATCTTCTGCATCTAGTACAAAGTCTTCTAAAGCCCCGTCTCCTCTTCGTTCTCCAGAACAGAAGGATGTCCCAAAGAAGCCAGCAAATACATCCTCTCAGAAGTCTTCTGATTCGAGGTCGCGGGGTACGGGTCGAGGCGGAGTAAAACCAGCTGCGCATGGTCCTGGAGATCGACGACTCTCCTCACACAACAGATTTTCAACACTTAACGACGAATCAGAAATGGAAATCGAAAGTGTTCCGCCACCCGAAAGATTACAATCTCAGGGTGAGCGAAATAAGAATGCTGGCAAACTCGATAGCATTCGCCCGTCTATTAACAAATCATGACTAATATCATCCAATGGAATTGCCGAGGAGGTCTTAAAATAAATCTTCTCGAGTTAACGCTTCTAGTTCAGTCTTTTTTACCTACTGCATTTTGTCTTCAAGAAACTCATTTAAAAGAAAGTGACAATGTATCTTTAAAAGGATACAACATGTATAGCACATTTTCTAAGGTAGATGAACGTGCTGCAGGCGGATCATCCATTTTTGTAAAGGACAACGTCATTCATAGCACAGTCCAACTCACCACGGATCTGCAGGCAGTTGTAATTCGTTTATCATTAGATAAAACAATTACATTATGTTCTGTATATATTCCACCCAATTCAATTATCGATAAAGCTAAACTCAAAAACCTCACTGATCAATTACCCTCACCATTTATACTTATGGGCGACTTCAATGCACACAACCCCTTGTGGGGAAGCAAGTCTCATAATATCAAAGGTAAGATCATTGAGGACTTTGTCTCTCAAGAAGGATTATGCATTGTTAATGATGGATCTAATACTTATCTTCATCCTGGAAACGGGTCTTATTCTGCTATTGATATCACTATTTGCGATCCCTCTCTTCTTCTGGATTATTCATGGCGTGTTCATGATGATCTATGTGGAAGTGATCACTTTCCAATAGTACTTGAACATCTTTTTACTTCTGCCCAACAGAGAGTACCACGTTGGAAACTTGACAAGGCGGACTGGTCCTTGTTTGAGAATCTCTGTCAAGCGGAACTTCAGTCAAAGATGTTTGAGACTGTACAAGATCCAATTTTAACTTTTAATACAGTTTTAACGTCAATTGCTGACAGAACTATTCCTAAGACCTCGGCAAATCCGAAACATCCCAGCAAACCATGGTTTGATGATGCTTGTGATCAAGCAATAGGTGACCGTAAAAAATCTGAAAGACGGTTCAATCAACAACCAACGACGGATAACTTGAGTAATTTCCGTGTTTTTCGCGCTAAGGCACGGCGGACTTGCAGGCAAGCACGACGAACGTCTTGGAAGAAATTTGTCTCGGAGATAACATCTCGCACTCCGATGACAAAAGTATGGAACATGATACAAAAGATAAAAGGTAAAAATTCTAAAGCCACAGTTAAACATTTAAAAAATGGCAATGATTTATTAACATCTGAAAAGGATATTGCCAGCAAGCTTGGTGAAACTTTTGCGAAATCTTCTTCTTCTAACAACTACAGGGAAGATTTTAAAAAATTTAAAAAACAAAAAGAAAAATTAAATTAAACTTTAAATCAAAAAATGGTGAAAATTATAATAAACTCTTTTCTCTTGAAGAACTTAAAACATCTCTGTCAAAAGCCCATGATACAGCTTGTGGGCCTGATAATATTCACTACCAACTGTTAAAACACTTGCCAGATTCCTCGCTGGAAGCTCTTTTGCAGCTTATGAATAACATTTGGGAATCTGGTGATTTACCATCAATCTGGAAGCTTGCAACCGTCGTGCCTATTCCAAAACCAAGTAAAGATCACACGGATCCTATTAATTATCGGCCAATTGCTCTTACCAGTTGTGTCTGTAAAACACTAGAACGGATGGTCAATGATCGCCTTGTTTGGTTCCTGGAATCCAATGGGCTTTTAGCCAATATCCAGTGTGGATTCCGCCAAGGTCGCAGTACTCTTGACCATCTTGTTCGATTCGAATCATTTGTCCGTAATGGTTTTGCGAAAAATGAACATGTAGTGTCGGTCTTTTTCGATCTAGAAAAAGCCTATGATACTGCATGGAAGTATGGTATTTTAAAAGATCTCTTTGATATGGGGTTGAAAGGCAATATGCCAAATTTTATTTCGAATTTTCTATCTAACAGACAATTTAATGTTAGAGTAAATTCAACCATGTCTGATCTGTATGATCAAGAGATGGGTGTCCCTCAGGGTAGTATTTTATCTGTTACATTATTTAGTCTTAAAATCAACAGCCTTGTTGAAGTTTTAAAAAGTAATATTGAAGGTTCATTGTATGTTGATGACTTTTTAATATGTTATAGAGGCAAGAATATGAATAACATAGAAAGACAATTACAGTTATGTCTTGGAAGAATTGAAAAATGGGCCTCGGAAAATGGGTTTAAATTTTCCACTTCAAAAACGGTCGGGATGCATTTTTGTAACAAAAGGCAATTGCATCTTGATCCAGAACTCACTTTGTACGGCAACCCAATTAAAATGGTTGATGAAACCAAATTTCTTGGGTTAATTTTCGATAAAAAGTTAACCTTTCTACCCCATATCAAAATGTTAAAATCGAAATGTTTAAAAGCATTAGATATTTTAAAAGTTGTCGGCAGCACCGACTGGAGTGCTGATCGCAACATTTTACTTAATTGATATAGATCTCTAGTTAGATCTAAACTAGATTATGGCTCTAAAGTGTATGGCTCTGCAAGGAAGTCCTACATACAGATTCTCGATGCTGTGCATCATCAGGGTTTGCGTCTCTGTCTTGGCGCATTTAAAACCTCACCAGTTGAGAGTCTGTATGTAGAGGCTGATGAGCACTCACTCTCTAACAGACGTTTGAAGCTTGGACTTCAATATGCTGTCAAACTAAAAGCCTACTCAGATAATCCTGCCTACAGCTGTGTTTTTAATCCAATTTATGAAGATATTTTTGCAAAACATGAAAATAAAATTCCTCCGTTAGGTATACGTTTAAAATCACATTTAGCTTCTTTTGATTTAAAATGTGTTGCTCAAGTTGAAACTTGCAAATGTCCTCCATGGGAACTTCCCCAACCAAAAATGATATTTGATCTCCGTGAACACAATAAAAATAAAACAAATCCTCTTTTAATTCAGCAACACTATGCTGAAATCAAAGCCAATTATTCAGATTTTACAACTGTCTATACTGATGGATCAAAAGATGGTGACAGAGTTGCATCTGCTGCTGTCTTCAGGGACAGAGCTGCAACTCTCCGTTTGCCATCTGATGCATCGATCTTTACTGCTGAAGCAGAAGCAATAATTTTGGCTTTGAAATTTATTGCTTCTTCAGATAAATCCAAATTTATTATATGTTCTGATTCACTTTCATGCTTACAAGCTATACAAAATACTAAAATTAAAAACCCAACAATTCTCAAAATTTTATATGTAATGAGGAATTTAAAAATTCTTCTTAAAGAAAATATTATTTCTATGGGTGCCGAGTCATGTTGGAATCCTTGGAAACACAGCTGTAGACCTTGAGGCAAAGAATGCCCTGGGTGACCCTTTATCTAACTGTGATATACCATATACCGATTTTAAATCTAATATTAGAGAATATGTTTTTAATATATTGAAAAATGAATGGAGTAAAAAAGATGGTAATAAATTACATGAAATTAAACCTAATTTATGTAAACCTTTCAATAATTTTATGTGCAGAAAAGATCAGTGTGTTATTTCTAGATGTCGTATTGGTCATACTAGAATAACACACGAATATCTTTTAAAAAATGAAGTAGAACCACAATGTATACCTTGTAACTGCAAGTATACTATTAAACATGTTTTAATCAATTGTATTGACTTTGCTGATATTCGGAAGAAGCATTTCAATGTCAATAATATGTATGATTTATTTAATAATATTCCATTTACAAATATTGTTTCATTCTTAAAAGAAATTGGAATATATTATAAAAGATAAAAATGTTGTTATATTTAAAACGATTTTAATTTTTATCACGTTATCTTGGTGTTGATTTTTATTTGTAAATAATCAATTTGCTTTAGTCTAGAATTTTAGTTTATTGAAAGACCTTTTGTCTGATTTTAAAAATATACCTTAAATTGTTATAATATTCGAATTAGCTCTCGCCGCGATATAGCCTTTTTGTGCTAATGCGGCGTAAAGCAAACAACAATCAATCAATCAAAACTAACAAACCCGTTTCACCCTGCATTTACCTATGGGTCAAGGCAAGCATATCTTGGTAGGTAAAATTCAACTCATTTCCTAAGCATTGTGTAACTTATATTCAGGAAGGTTGGATTATGTTATTTGACGTATTCAAGTGTTCAACATTCAAATAAGATCACATCTGTTCACAGCTAAGTAAATGCTATCACCATAGCATATCTGATTGCCCAACAAGATAACCAATGATCGTAACTCTTCCATTTTTATTTGATATTTCTACGAAGTTTAAAAAAGAAGGAATTCGCCAATACAAGGACACATAATATTTTCGCATTGATCTTTTGGCACTATTGTAATTAAGCTTTTCTATACTAATCTTGAATCTCGCCCGCCTATTAATCAGAGAGACACTATTTTATTTGGGATCGCTCTTATATATTGATTTCGCCCCAAGGGTGACTGGGGAATAGAAGTATGGTCACCATTGGTCTTCCTCCGACCGGCAGTAAAACCCTTGCTAAAGTGGGGCGTCCGTTTGGCTGTGCGGGATGTACAAATTTGCAGCCACGTTCGGTCAGAATGGGGACGTTAAATCCGATGCCTCGTGTAAAGAGAGTGCCACGCTTTTTGCACGTTTAGAACCCTTGCAACAACTCGTTGAGGGGTCCGTTAGGTTACCTGTTGCAAGGCTAAATTTCTGTCCCTATCCAATATACCCTCATTTCCCGTGGTAGTCTAAATTTCTCCGACCTTAATCCAGGTCGCCCCTTTTACAGAACCTACCTATTGTATTTATTGTTAATTTGTTCTCGTCCTGAATATGCATGAAATATTTGCCACTGGACGTTAAGCAACCAACAATCAATCAGGAAGTTGTACATACATTATGACACACCCTCTGGTGTTGGTTAATATACATGTCAAGTATAAACTTTGAAATCAACGGTTCTCAAGATATAGAGCGGACACGATCTTTACCATAGGACATGGGGTTGTCAACTGAAACCAAAGTTTTTTACCTTGACCTTTGACCTAGAAAATTGTACAAACATTATGACACACCATCTGGTGTTGGTTAATATACATGTCAAGTATAAAGTTTGAAATAATAACGCAAAACTGGCGGTTACATTCCTTCAACTATATAGTTCAATTGTTTTTCTAATTATATCACCGGTAAGTTCTGTCAATGACTATGGGAACGTCCAATATGAAAAATATAAATATATGACAAATTAGTCTGTAAAGTTCGTTCATTTCATTTAACAGTTCTGCAGTCATTTATTCTCCCTTATCTTAAAGAAATAAAATAAATCACTAAAGTAAAATATTGTCAAAATTTTCAGTTCTTACATTCAAATATAAAATGCCGAGCTTGACTTTTACATTTTATATTGAAGAATAATGCAATTTTAAGGATGTACACCTCTGAGGAGCCAACAATTTCTAGAATTAAACTTTTTTTCTTAACCTGATTTTTGGGTTTATATGACTGTAAAAAAATAATTGCCGAAGAAAAAATCATATGGTAGTGCACTTCTTTTTTTTGCTACGGCCCTTTGAAAGTATCAAATTTTGATGATTTTCCCATTTTTCATCAACTTTTACCCATTTTTGAGCTATTTTTGTGAAAAAAATCACAGTTCCACAATTAAACTTTTTTTCATACTTTCAATAAAGATGAAGTGGACAAATCTGAATAAATTTAACTTAAAAACTATAGGTAGGTGTTAATATAAGAAAGTTTTATCATATTTGATGCTTTTTCGTGTCAAATTTACCATGCTGTCAATGTTGTAAATTTGTGATTTTTCTCTGTTTTAAGAACAAAATGCATATTATTCCAACTTCTTTGTTATAAATGATTGAAAAAATACAAATCTAAGAAATTTGAAAAGAAAAAAGTGATATGGGATGTACATGTTTCTGGTAAAATCATTTCTTGTACCCCTCACCCATTTTCTCAAAATTTTGGCTAAAAAGACTGACTTCATTGGTAATAAAATTTGAAAAATTTATTACTCAAAAACTACTTATTGTAAATACACAATTTTTTCACAGAGTTAAGTTTGATTATGATATTTATTAAATTCATTGCTTACTTCCACTTTTATCACATGTTTTGGAAATAATTCCAGAACGAGATTTCAACGAGACTGAAACGTCAGAAGAATACATCCTTAAACACGGAACAAATATTTTTCAAGATTACTTAGTATTGAGTTCCTTCATATGGTAAGAAGTTAACACAAGTACAGATTTTAATTTTTAAACACAGACCTGGTTACCGAATACTCATAAACACAGCCTTTAGACAGGAAGCGGAGATTAAGTCCTTTCCAATTTAAAATTGGTATTTGCTTCTTCTCCGCTAAGCACGCGACATTAAGGAGTAAGAGCAAACACTGGTCGGCTCGGAGTCTGAATAATGTGTCCTGGTAAGGTGACATGTCTGCCTTCGGAATGTTATCTTGAGAACTAGCACGTTAACAATCCGTCTCAGTGTGGCGGTCTAGTACAAAGCAGGGTTAATATTCATACATTATATGATTATCTGAATAGTTGACTGAAAACAAAATGTTTTAATATCAAATCTTGTATCAATTTGTTTAAACACACTTACCAACTGCATTAAAGTTTTCTTCCTGACAT
Source organism: Mytilus californianus (assembly GCF_021869535.1). NCBI lineage: Eukaryota > Metazoa > Mollusca > Bivalvia > Mytilida > Mytilidae > Mytilus > Mytilus californianus. Next base: position 5,333,062 of record NW_026262673.1, read on the forward strand.
AGTCTAGCATATTTCTTAACAATGGTGGCTAGGGCTAAGCATCTTATAATATACTCGGTTTAAATAAGTTCTCCAGATGTCAGTGTTTTCTCACCCAATGGAAAGTCATTTAATACACGGCTTGATGTGATTAAGTATAAAAAGTGCTTTAGCTAGCTATAAAACCAGGTTTAATCCACCATTTTCTACGTCAGAAAATGCCTGTACCAAGTCAGGATTATGGCAGTTGCTATCCATTCGTTTGATGTGTCTGAACTTTTTTTTTTGACATTTGATAAGGGACCTTCCGTTTTGAATTTTTCCCGGAGTTCAGTATTTTTGTTATTTTACATTTTCCTGCATGGTCACAAAATAGCTGCAACAGTTTGTTTGTGACGCACAAGAATGTCACATGTATGTAATCAGGAACAACGCTATACACAACATCAAACCAAACCAATCCATGCCATGCAGACAGGACACACCTTTTATGCTTTCAACGGTTCAAAGGATAAAGGCCACAATAAAGTGATCCGAACATCACAGGAGATGCCCAATGTTAATAACACCAACTCGGTTGCCATAAGTTGCAATTTGTTTCAGTGGAGGACTATTCTATTGAGAGATTTAGGATATGAGACAAAAAAGCAAAACGTTGGTAAAACTCGTCATTTAAGTTTAAAAACTCCAATAAGGGAACGTCTGACTTATTTGTAGATCTTTTCTTCTGATCTGTTTTTGGTTTTTAATGTTTTTACCTTCCCCCTAGTGTTCGTGTTAATAACATAACAATGTATTGATTGATTGATTGTTGGTTGCTTAACGTCCAACATAACAATGTAATAGTGTGTGATTATGTGGATAAAGTGGCAAGTGAGCTGAACAAACAATTATAACCACACTCTACCTATCAACACCGAAACGCGTAGAAAACATCGTTTTTTTATAATACAACGCTAGTACTAAGAACTAGGGTCACATTATTGAGTTATTATCTATATTAATATACATAACTATAATTTTGTTTTATTAAAGCTTTCTAGCTTTGTTTTTGGATTCCTGTAGTATTGGTCACTTGCATGTATCAAATATCAATCTACTCATTGTTCTTTCATTGCCGAATGACCAAATAAAGGCAACAGTAGTATACCGCTGTTCAAAAACTCATAAATCGATAGAGATAAAAACAAATCCAGGTTACAAACTAAAACTGAGGGAAACGCATCAAATATAAGAGGAGAACAACGACACAACAAAAACACAACATTAAAATGTAACGCACACAAAAACGAACTATAATATAACAATGGCCATTTTCCTGACTTGCTACAGGACATTTGAAGAAACAAATGGTGGGTTGAACCTGGTTTTGTGGCATGCCAAACCTCCCGCTTTTATGGCGACGTCACATGACAGGACCACAATACAAATAAATGGGAGAACATATAGGACAAAGAAACACACGAATAATAGCTAACAAAAGGTACTAGGCTTAAAATTCAATACGCCAGACGTGCGTCTCGTCCACACCAGACCAACCAGTGACGCAATTTTAAATGGATGGCACTTCCCAAATCCTGGTATGCACCTATTGATTGAAAGTTTCCTACATGTAGGACATGGTTAGCAGTTTCCTCTATGAACTGATTCCATTCCTTTTCATCCATCCAACATTTTTATAATAGTAGTGAAATATGTTGGAATACTGTTCTACCACGTCTGCATTACAACTTTTTCTGACCAGTCCAGGTGATAGATTGCTGCATTTTGCTACTCTCAGACAGGTGACAAGACTATTGTCTACTTCAATCAGGTCTGTTTCATTAACAACACGTTGGACTTCTAAAATGCCTTTTTCGATCGGTTCAATATATATGACAGTTTATGTTTGTGGGTGGCTGTTATTTTTATATAAAAAAATAATAATATGAGATTATTTGCATACTAGATCATCTTGTCTTTCTTCCATCTTGGTGTTTAATAACATGGTTACGTAATGAATTAAAATAAACTAAATCATTTTAATCTATCTTTGTAATATTGACCAATGGACAAAGCCAATCTATTTGAAACCACGACAAATTTCATTGTATACAAATGATCAAATGAGACCCACTAATATGACAAGCTTAATTTGACACTAGATTGGCCGTGACACGTGAAAGTAAAATTACTTTGTGTGAAAACGGGAAACAAAAGTAGGCGGGAAAATGGGAATTACAAAAAGTAATAAAGCTACAAATATGTATAGTATAAACGGATAATGGGAATCTGATGAACTAATAAGCAGGATCTGTGATCAGAACGACCCCAGATGAGTCACGCCATATAATGAATGTCTTTATATATATATAAGTTTATACAATACTTTAATTGATGAAAGACATTATGTGCAATTATTCAACATCTAGAAGGGCCCAGAATCTGATTATCTTAAATCTTTTTAAATGTAAACTGGATTTGGAATTTGATCAGAAAAAAGATGCAGGTCAACTCAATAATCTTTATCTAATTTACGCTTTCTACATTTTAATGTGTGTAAACAGTCACTTGAGTATTTTAAAACAATTTTAATATAGAAGAAAAAACAATATCATGACAAAATGTTGTCACAGCTGTACATAGTTTTTCCATATCTAACCTGGACAACATACATAAATTCTGTTGAATCTCCATCCCATCCATTAAAAATAAGTTGTTTTTGGTGTAACACCAAAAGCTTGATCTTTATGCCAGAAAACCGATATCTGATCCATTTTCCTTATTTGAAAATTTTCTTCCACTGGCTTTTTTATAACCTCTGCCTCTGACAATAACATGATTAAATCAACTTTCTCTAAAAAGCGCCAACAATTTGAATCTCTGTAGCTGTCATGAGTGTATTTTCTAGGCACTGTTGTGGTCAGTTGGGGCTCTGTAGGGATAGCTTAGTTTATAATTCTTAAGTTATATTGAATAACTGGACAGGTAATAAAAATATTATGTTTAAAATTTATACAACAAACTGATAGTTTCAAAGTAAATAATGATTCATTGCTAAAAGTATACCATAAAAAATTATTTCACAATTAAAAAAGTACATGCAGATTTTCCTGTGAGTGGCCCCATAATTCTGAGACTGAACATAGTACAGTTAATTTCAGATGTGATATCAACAGGTGGTAGGACAAATGCACACAACCAGTATGATTGTATTGTATTAAGAAACTATAAATTGGGAACGAGGTTTTGTAATGCTAATTCTCTTTTTGCTTGAACCCCGCTGATATATTGGCGAGTTTTGGGAGTGTCTTTGGACAATGATAACCGCGGAATCACGATTCTCGGAACGTCTCGAAAATTTTCCATCAATAAAGCATATGTTTGCAGCTCTTTTACATGAGTGGGGAATGCATCTTCCAATTTGAGAGATATGTTTCTTATCTTCTGTTCTGCCGTGGTTTGTATGTCTTCTGAAGTTGGGTTTTCTGATACTTTTGTTATCCTTTTAATATTTTGTTGGCAATTCGTGTGCCTTTATTTGACCATTCCATTTTCATTAGACTAAAAAAATCTTCAGCGTCTTCCCGTTCTTTAGCATATCTTTCCCTAACCTCCTTTGGAAGTTTGTTATCTGACTTCCCTCTCATAGCTTGATCGATTTTAAGATTTACCAATCTGAGAAGATCAAATCCAATTTTGATAGCGGCCGTTGGATGAAGAAGGCCGTGTGTTGGTAATTAAGTCAAACTTTCGCATTCTGCTACTTGTGTATTTTTTTTTTCCAAAATTCTGTTTAAGCCAATAATTTCCACCAACAATCAGCTTGTCACTTTTGGCAATTTTAACAATTTCATCTCTTCTTATTTTGGAATCACATCTCACACCAGTTTTTTGGAGGCTTCCAAAGATATTCAATGAAGTAAAGTAATAAATGACTTCGATCACAAAAAGAACTCAATTTATAGTTTTTCACAGTGCAAAAATCAAAAGCAGATGTATAATCTTTATCATTTACAAAATTAAAAAAAGAGAGAGGAAAACAAGATATGACGCAAAATAAATGAGAAATACACAAAGAAATAATGGCGGGGTGATTCTTTCCCTGAAATAGAAAAAATATTGGATTTTGTTGGTTTGTTGTTAATCAAATGACTAAGTAATTAAACTAGATGCTCTCGAAGAGACTAAATCGCTCAACTGGAACATCATGGCATTCAAACGTGCCGAGCAAATGTGAGCTTAAATTTACGGGAATGTGGCAGCCATTTTGAAAATGGTCAACTAGTTTTTGATGTCAGGATATCATGTTTCATATATTAACCAAATATATGTTTTACTCAAACACATCCGTGACACAAGCACGCCATTTTCGGTAACAACCCAATTTTTTTCTGGCTCAGACATTTCACAATAAACACTGTAAAAATAATGCAACCGCAAAACCTTACTTGCCACAATTCCGTAAAACAAAACATGGATATTCCGTAGGTAAACAGAGCATTATTGTCGCCAAATATTTAAAACATGTACTTTGAATTTTGGTATATTGATATACAAGGATTCAACATTTCGTTTGATTCGCTAGTCTGGTGAGCACTATTTTTAAATGCGTACATATATTTGATTCAATATTGCTTTCTGAACAGAAAATTATCAATGCAAATACATGTTGCAGCTTGCTATCTGTTAACAACTTTACCGAAACGGTTGATCATGCAAGTAGAGGGAAATAAGTAGATTTTGCACTATTTTAATCATAAATAAAAGCTGAGACTGACATAGGCTAGGAAAAAGCAGTCCAATAAAAACTAACCTGTTCATTGCACTGTAGCAATGGGACTGTACGCCATAAAAGAAAAAAAAATATCCACACACAATGTCATACATTCATGAAATTCCTCTTTTGAACCAAAAAAAGTCCAACATTGGAGCTATTGCTTATAGTAAAGTAATGGAACACTACTTCCAAATGATCATCCACACAGAAACCCTTGGCTTGATCAAATACAGGATAACAAAAAAGGTAAATTAAACCATCTGTATATGCTGCCATTTTTACTCAAAAAAAAACTTCACAATGAGGCTACATGGTCTTAATTTTTATTGTGCACCTAAGCACATGGACAAAAGTACCACCTAAGTACACGGAGAAAATTACCTCCAAAGAACATGGACAAAGCTAGCTACTCAAAACCGTAATGCTTCAATGGTACATGTAGCTATGTGTCACCATTTATACTATGCTTCCTCCCCCCACTTTTTTAGACATTTTTCTCGAATTTGACACCAATGAACACCTTCATACCCCAACCTATGACAAACACGATAATTTTAATTTTGAAATTGTCAATTTACTCAACCTTAGCAGCAATATACCAACTGCGCCCATGTATGGAGTGTCATACAATATGCTAGAGCTAGAAGTTGCTCATTAATGTCTGACCTCCAAATTTATTAGTCAATGTTATGTTAAAGAACGTCTCATTTTGTACCAAAAAAAAAATCATTGGAAGATCAGTATGTGTGATGTTTGAATAAAACAAAAAAAGAAATATATAGAGTGCAGCCTTTGAATAAATGCCAAACTGAATGCCACTAATGATCTGCATTTGAAGTCAAATTTGCTAGATAAACGCTATAATAAAATAAAAAAAATGCACCATACGACTTTTTGACGACCAATCTTAAATCCGAGTAAAATCATTTTTCTAGGACTGTGCAAATTTTAAGCAGATTACTGTTTCCTTCTTTAAGTATATAAAAGTTATTTAGCCACAAAAATGATATCCATATATTGTTATTAATTGATTGATTGATTGTTGTTTGCTTTACGCCGCATTAGCACAGAAAGGCTATATTGCGGCGAGAGCTAATTCGAATATTATATCAATTTAAGGTATATTTTTAAAATCAGAAAAAAAAGTCTTTCAATAATTCTAGACTAAAGCAAATTGATTATTTACAAATAAAAACATTTTTTATATTTTATAATATATTCCAATTTCTTTTAAGAATGAAACAATATTTGTAAATGGAACATTATTAAATAAATCATACATATTATTGACATTAAAATGCTTCTTCCGAATATCAGCAAAGTCAATACAATTGATTAAAACATGTTTTATAGTATACTTGCAGTTACAAGGTATACATTGTGGTTCTACTTCATTTTTTAAAAGATATTCGTGTGTTATTCTAGTATGACCAATACGACATCTAGAAATAACACACTGATCTTTTCTGCACATAACATTATTGAAAGGTTTACCTAAATTAGGTTTAATTTCATGTAATTTATTATCATCTTTTTTACTCCATTCATTTTTCAATATATTAAAAACATATTCTCTAATATTAGATTTAAAATCGGTATATGGTATATCACAGTTAGATAAAGGGTCACCCAGGACATTCTTTGCCTCAAAGTCTACAGCTGTGTTTCCAAGGATTCCAACATGACTCGGCACCCATAGAAATAATATTTCTTTACGAAGAATTTTTAAATTCCTCATTACATATAAAATTTTGAGAATTACTGGGTTTTTAATTTTAGTATTTTGTATAGCTTGTAAGCATGAAAGTGAATCAGAACATATAATAAATTTGGATTTATCTGAAGAAGCAATAAATTTCAAAGCCAAAATTATTGCTTCTGCTTCAGCAGTAAAGATCGATGCATCAGACGGCAAAAGGAGAGTTGCAGCTCTGTCCCTGAAGACAGCAGCAGATGCAACTCTGTCACCATCTTTTGATCCATCAGTATAGACAGTTGAAAAATCTGAATAATTGGCTTTGATTTCAGCATAGTGTTGCCTAATTAAAAGAGGATTTGTTTTATTTTTATTGTGTTCACGGAGATCAAATATCATTTTTGGTTTGGGAAGTTCCCATGGAGGACATTTGCAAGTTTGAAAACTATGTTTGAATATTGCAAGTGCAGGTCTTGTTATAATGAAACTTTGAATAATGTATGGAGTTTCCTGCTAAGTCAATGGTCTATTTTCTGTATATTTCAATTTTATTTTATATTTTAGTGTTCTTCAAAATTGAAAGGACTTGGTACTTGGTACTTGGTCTTTAAAAATGGGCCATGAATACCCATTACAGGATGGTGGCACTTCCTGTGGTATTTATGCACTAAAGGTAGATTTTGTTCAATAGAGTTTAAAACATAAATTTTTGCTTTGAAAATGAATCTTATTGTAATGTGATTACTAAGGTAGTTGTTTAACAACAAGTCAGGGGTATATATTCCACCTGGTTTGTTTGTCCCTCCTTTTGATTAATTAAATTTTGGTTTCTAAATGACAGTTATAGAAATTCAAAATTTTATTGCCATATAAAGTTTATCAATATTGAGTTTGTGACAAATACAAAATAAGTATACAATATAACACTTACACAAATCTTTAACAGTTTATATTGGTACGTGCAAGCAGGAAAGAAAATCTGTCAAAAATATGAATGCAGATATAATCCTATTTTACTATAAAAGAGTGTTAAGCCAGTCAAACTGAAGCAAGCGTTTATTCCTGTGATAATATTAGTCATTAATATTGTATGTTCATATTCATTTGAACCTTGGTATTGGAATAAATATCTCAAATACAAATATTTATTATATTTCAAGTCAATGATATATTTTCTGTATATTTTAATTTTATCGTATGTTATAGTGCTCTTCAAAATTGAAAGCACTTGGCCTTTACAAATGGGCCATGAATACCCATTACAGGATGATTGGACTTCCTGTGGTATTTATGCACTAAAGGAAGACTTTTTCAATCGAGTTAAAAACATAAATGTATGCTTTGAAAATGAATCTTATTGTAATGTGATTATTAAGGTAGTTTTTTAACAACAAGTCAGGGGTATATATTGCACCTGTGTTTTTTTCCTCCATTTGATTAAATTTTGGTTTCCCAATGACAGGTATTTGGCACAACTTTTTGGAATTTTGGATCCTCAATGCTCTTCAACTTTGTACTTGTTTGGCTTTATAACTATTTTGATATGAGCGTCACTGATGAGTCTTATGTAGACGAAACGCGCGTCTGGCGTCCTAAATTATAATCCTGGTACCTTTGATAACTAATTATGGAACACCTAAACAAATCTTTAACAATAAAGTCTGTCTGCATGTAGGGGAGACATTAAGATTGATTGATTGATTGTTGGTTGTTTAACGTCCAGTGGCAAATATTTCATGCATATTCAGGACGAGAACAAGTTCACAATAAATACAATAGGTAGGTTCTGTAATAGATTAAGGGATTAAGGTAGGAGAAATTTAGACTGCCACGGGAAATGAGGGTATATTGGATAGGGACAGAAATTTAGCCTTGCAACAGGTCACCTACGGACCCCTCAAAGAGTTGTTGCAAGGGTTCTTAACGTGCAAAGAGCGTGGCACTCTCTTTACACGAGGCATCGGATTTAACGTCCCCATTCTGACCGGACGTGGCTGCAAATTTGTACATCCCGCACAGCCAAACGGACGCCCCACTTTGACGAGGGTTTTACCGCCGGTCGGAGGAAGACCAATGGTGACCATACTTCTATTCCCCAGTCACCCTTGGGGAAGGAGACATTAAGAAGACTTCTAGATGATTATTTTGCCAACTATTTGTGTCATATTTCATTTAACGTGTGTTTAAAGGTTGCAGACGGGTAATAGTTGTCTTAACGTCATGTCTTGAATTTACGTCTGTCTAACGTAGAGTTAACGTAAAAACCCAACGTAGTTTTTAGACGCACAGACACATTTAAAAAAAGTACGTCATTATCAAACAGTGTTCCTGTAAGTGTGATATGATAAAACTGTAAATAAGGTAGATTAAAATGACACATATTCATAACAATCGAAAGATTTGCACTACGTTTCTAATGTAAGATTGTACTATACGAAAATGATGTAATAAAATCGTGTTGACAAATATCTCGGCTTAACAAATACCCTTCGTCGGTGTCATTATTTTTTACAACACTAATTGTATGTGTAAAATAGCTCAGTAATACCGGTAAGTTTTGGTCTATTGATTTAATCCCAAATCTTGAATATCATCAAGTAAAACAAACCTTAATACTCTATATATATCCCAAATTATCAAAGTGCAGTAGTATATATGTATGAATATTTGTAAAAAAAAAGAAAAGTGCTAGTACTTCTTATTGATGCCGTTTGCATGAAGTACACTTAGTTCCTTTAAAGAAGCTAGCTTTACTGTTGTGCTATCGTGCACTGACAGCGGCAAGAAATCACCACCTATGGTAATATGGAGAAATGCCAGTTGCTGCTGATGAAGTAGACTTGCCACTTTCCATCACATCTCTGTTTCACTGCGACATTGAGGACTCCGACTCTGAAAGATTCGACTCCAGCAGCAAGTAACTTTCAGTGAACATTATTTGAAATGTGTTAAAAATTAAATTATCAAAAAAAACGAACTCTAAGAAAAATTCAAATCGGAAAGTCCATACTCAAATTGCGAAATCAAAAGCTCAAACACTTTAAATTTGAAGTATTTTATTACGGTACAGTGCTTTATATTGTTTCTTCGAACTCTTAAAGTGCCTATATGCTTTAATATCTTGTATGTCTTTAGCTTAGTGCTTTGTTCTATCTTATAGTTATGAATATTTATTTTGTCAGTGATCCAGATAATAAATGATTGATTGTTGGTTGCTTAACGTCCAGTGGCAAATATTTCATGCATGTTCAGGACGAGAACAAATTAACAATAAATACAATAGATAGGTCCGGAAAAAGAGGTCAACTGGGTTGCAGGTCGGGAAAATTTGGACTGCCACGGGAAATGAGGGTATATTGGATAGGGACAGAAATTTAGCCTTGCAACAGGCCACCTACGGACCCCTCAAAAGAGTTGTTGCAATGGTTCTTAACGTGCAGAGAGCGTGACACTCTCTCTTAACGAGGCATCGGATTTAACGTCCCCATTCTGACCGGACGTGGCTGCGTACTTGATACATCCCGCACAGCCAAACGGACGCCCCACTTTGGCAAGGGTTTTACTGCCGGTCGGAAGAAGACCTGTAGTAACCATATTTCTATTCCCTAGTCACCCTTGGGGAGAGATAAATGAAAAATATAAAGAAATAAATTGTTAAATTTTAATAAACCTATGACGAAGTTTTTCAAATAATTAACAAATAAATTGGGAATGTGTCCATGGGACATAGATGATGCCCCCGCTTGCATATCATATAAAAATATAAAGGGACATAACTGAAGAACGGTAAAAGTGATTCCACCCAAATTTGTTAATGATCTGAGTTTTGTAGTAATAAGTATTGTGTATAAGTTTCATATTTGGTTGAGGCTAACTTAAGTTAGAGAACGAAAACGGAAAATTCAGCAATCTTTCCATTTGTAAAGGGGCATAACTCTAGAACAGAAAAAGTGACACAACCAAAAATCAAACTTGATCTGTATTTTGTTGTAATAAGCATTGTGTATAATTTTCATAATATTTGGTTGAGGCTAACTTAAAGGGATATTCAACAAAAAAATGAAAAAAATGATATTTTGTTCTTTAAGCATAAAAAATCACATGTTCATAAATAAAAAAGTTTTATTCTCTATGTAAAGAGATCAAAATCGATTTTTGAAATTAACTATCAGTTCTCGACATGTCGCCATTTTGTCGACATCCCGATCTAAAAAGTCACGTGATATCTATAAACAACAAAGTAAAAAAAGAATCGGGGATTTACCGACCGTGCGTTAAAAACTCCCATCATCAATCGGGGATTACCGTAGTCGTCATTTAGTGTCCAAATGTCTTGTCAAGCGTACGGTTTTTCTGTCCGACAGGGTTATGGCAAAAGTCTACATAGTATTCCCGATCCCACAAAAAAAAAAAGAAAGAATTATATTAGTCTTGGTTGTGCAACCTCAACCTAACAGGAAATAGTTTCATCTATAGCAAGCACAAGTTGGTGTGTAAGAAATTTTGTTTCGATGGAAATTTGATGGTAATTATACTTTTTTAATAACAAAATAACCTAGCAGTTCTGATAGCTATTGTTATCAAATCCTTATATGATAAGATCTCGTTGATTAAAAATATACAAATTTGATAAAATCCTTATATGAAAAGATCTCGTTAATTAAAAATATACAAATTTGACGAGGAAGACAAGTTTTATTGATCGCCCTGAAGATCATAAAAAACATTTTATTAAAATAAAGTATGTCAATAAAGGTTTTGATTTTGTAAATATTGCCGGTATTTTTAACGACCATTCTGTTAAAGAACAAATTCCTGGATATTTTGATAATACTGAACTCCCTCTTATTTGTTATATTTACAAGAAATCTACACGGAAATTTGTGTTTAATTATAGCCAAGTCTGTAAAGATGTAAATATCAGTGAAAAACACCTAAGTCATGTCATTGTAGTAATTCCGAATACACTTATGGCCCCATTTCCCATGTTATAACAGGAGACCTTAACATCGTTCGCGACCGAGATTTAAAATCATTCCTCAGTAAAGGACCTAAATATCGCCCCCGTCAATTATTAATTGGAATGAGTGTCGTAATATCATCCACGACTCACTTCGTGCTTACTGTTTGAAATGGATAAAACGGGAAAAAGCTGACAAAAAATCTTTGGACTCTTTTTTTAATTCAGTAATGAAGATAGTTGATATACGTATACAACATTTTAAAGAACATTTTACTCTTAACAACAACCATAAAAATCCTATTTCTCGTATCAAACATAAACTAAAAGAACTAGCCAAGGAATTTGTTTTTGTCCCGGCTGATAAAGCTGCTAATAATATCATTATAGTTTGACGTAAATTTTACATTGAGGTTCTGCAAAAGGAAATCACGAATTCACCAACATTCCAACTGACTTCATTTTCAGAAAACGATATCTGTAACAAACATAAACTATTAGCTACTTCTTTACAAGCAGAACCAAATACAATGAAAGTCCAAACTATGTACTGGCTTCCGAAGCTACACAAATCACCTTACAAATATAGATTTATTTCGTCTTCAAGTCATTGTTCCACTACTAAATTGTCTATTCTACTTACTAGTACACTTGGTACAATCAAAAACCTGATAATAAATTGTTCAAATAAAGCCTTTGAAAATAGTGGAATTAATTACTTTTGGAGTGTCAAAAACTCATTGGGAGTACTTGATAAATTACATGCATATATTGGTGATTTTGAATCTGTTCAAAGTTTTGATTTTTCTACCCTATATACCACTTTGCCTCATATTCTTATTAAGAAAAAATCCACACACCTAATTAAATGGGCATTTAAAAAGTCGGAATGCGAATACATATGTTCAAACTCTTTTAGGTCATTTTTTAGTAGCAACAAACAAAAGAACTATGTCAATTGGACATGCTTTGATACTATATCTGCCCTTGAATTTTTACTTGATAACATTTTTGTTCGCTTTGAAGTTTCCGTATATCGTCAAATTATCGGAATTCCAATGGGGACCAACTGTGCACCACTTATTGCGGACCTGTTTTTGTATTGTTATGAGTTACAATTTATGACTAAAATCAGCAAAGACCCATCGAAACAACATCTGATGCAAAAATTAAACAATACTTTTAGATATTTGGATGATATATTGGCTCTCAATAATGACGACTTCAGTATGTATACTACAGAAATTTATCCTGTTGAACTTACTTTAAATAAAGCTAATACTAACAATGACCACTGTCCTTTCCTCGATCTTGATATCTATATCATTAACGGGAAGCTTAATACAAAAATTTATGATAAAAGAGATGATTTTTCATTTCCTATCGTTGTGTTTATATATCTCAACTTGTACGATTCGCTCGTGTATGTAACAACGTATTAGATTTTAGCGAGAGAAATTTATGTATTACTGAAAAATTATTACACCAGGGTTTTCGATATCATAAACTAGTCAAAACATTTACTAAATTTTATCATCGGTACAAGGACATCATTCGTAAATATAACTCAACATATAGACATCTTATACGTTCGGGTATTTCACATCCAATCTTTTATGGTAATATTCTTTACAAAGCACAAAAAATGTCAGTATTCACCTCAAAAGCTAACAAAACCTTTAAACAGACTTATTAAGAAGGGATATAGTTACGATACTGTTGTCAGGTCATTAAAGATTGCATATTTTGGCTTTAATATTGATTCACTTATAGAGTCTTTGCATCAGAATTAAATACATTTGTTCTAAAACCAGTTGTTGGCATGACACAAGTTATGTTCTTCTCATATATTTTATGACGGTATAATACTAAACCCCTAACAGGAGGGATTGTGCCTGATATTCATATGATGAAGACATAATCTTTCAATCAGTTTAATTGAGGTCTGGAGCTGGCATGTCAGTAACTGCTAGTAGTCTGTTTTTATTTATGTATTATTGTCATTTTGTTTATTTTCTTTTGTTTCCTATTCTGACATCGGACTCAGACTTCTCTTATACTGAGTTTTACTGTGCGTACTGTTGTGGGTTTGTTTTTACTACATTGGCTAGAGGTATAGGGGGAGGGTTGAGATCTCAAAAAACATGTTTAACCCCGCCGCATTTTTGCGTCTGTCCCAAGTCCGGAGCCTCTAGCCTTTGTTAGTCTTGTATCATTTTTAATTTTAGTTTCCTGTGCATAATTTGGAGTTTAGTATGACGTCCATTATCACTGAACTAGTATACATATTTGTTTAGGGGCCAGCTAAAGGACGCCTCCGGGTGCGGGAGTTCGCTGCATTGAAGACCCATTGGTGGCCTTCGGCTGTTGTCTGCTCTATGGTCGGGTCGTTGTCTCTTTGACACATTCCCCATTTCCATTCTCAATTTTATTTAATCATAAAAAAGGCAAATTCAGTGTTCTTGTTACAGTCACTGATTTACAAAATATTCATTAGTATGCCTCCTTTATATAACGTGCATTGGTTTATATAAAGAATAGTTCCGTATTTAGACAAGAGGTTTTAGCTGGGACATAATATGTTGATATAGTATAATATTCTCAGGTTATGTAAATGTCGGGATATCGGACATCTCAACTTTTTTTTTCATATATGGTGTGTTTTATTTAAAGGGTTTTTTTAAACTAAGCTTTACATGATATCAAATCACGGGATCAATTCAGAACGGTCGCCTATAAAGATGCTTTACAGTTTAACGTGTGAACCTATCTGGTATGTTCGGTGTAAAATTCATGGGTTTTTTTTTCTTTTAAAATTTTATTTACGTTATCTTTTTATATATGTTTCGGCTTCCTCTCGAATTGATAATAGGCTATCAGACTAGATGAATTATTGATTGAGGTCGTGTCAGAGCGACACATTTAGTTAGGTTTTCCAGTGACATCCTGTCTACTAAAAATTCGTATTACACAATTACATAATACAGGTCCATGCATGGCCTCCTTATTTAGGGTGTGCACAGGTATAACATTTATTGAACTATAAAACTATCGGCTGTAATATACATCATGTGTACAATTTATATTTGTGTCTGAAAAGACATTATGAACGTTGTTTATCTTGTGCGTGTTTGAAATTATAATTCCAGCTGTTAATACAAGATATTCTGATATATATTATCCATTATTTTTTGCTGATAATAAGTAAAAAAAATTATAAACATGACCTTTGGAAATTTTTGTGAAAGAAATACTGTTTTGGCATGATTCTGGACCCTTATTTGGGAAAAAAAACCAACCTTTTTTTTCACGCAAATTCAAGCTTTTGTCGATTGACAAACATGCAGATATAAAGTAATGCAGCACTTTTCGTCACTATCAATATTAATTTATTGAAGATTCTATGGCTAATGTCTATCTTTATAATAGAGAGTGGCATAGTGAAAAAAAATTAAATAACCGAATAGAGAACAATATAGAGAATGAGCTACAAAAGGGGAAATAGTTATTGTAAGGGAGCGGAGATAAAGAGAGGATTATGTGAAAAAAATGTTTGCTTGACAAAGCTATTGCTTGCTTTGATATTTTTAGTTATACAAAATCACACATCGTGTACCTAATTGGTATTCACGTGCACTACACTTGATGTGTTAAGTTTCTGCATAGCATGGTTAAAAATAATAATTATGTATCTCATTTGTTATATCGTAGTGTCACTGTGTTTCTTTGTTAAATTTATTTAGTTGGTTAATGATTGTGTAAATAAGAATAAATATGTATGAAAACATCATACTCGTTTAGTTATTGCTTATAAGAGACATTAAAGATATATATATATATATATATATATATATATATTAGAACCTATCATACATCTGAAAGTAAAATATGTGTGTCGGAGTCGAACTACATGAGTACCTTGTGATACTAGTACGAGTATAGCCTGTAAAAATTCCCACTCAATATGGTTGTATTGGGAAAAATCTGTTCATACAGATTGACAATTCATGGTCCGACATTCATGCCACATGACGCTCATATTTCTTTCTACCATCATCATCTGATTCATCAATTATTGCTGTTCATATCGATGGTCCACACCAAAAAATTGGGAGTAATATACAATCAGAGCTTTTCCGTGGTATACACTTGTGAAAAATATAGACAAAATTCGGAATTGGAGTGAATCTAAATCTCACAAACATTATTTTTGAATTACGATTTTGAGTGAACACCCACCAAACCAATAAAAACGTATGGCAAGATATAACCATGCAGGCATTTAGTTTTTATCAGGCACAAGATAATTAATCACTCTCATAAACGTACATGCATGCAGTTTATAATATCAAGAATAAGAGTTCGATGTCTGTAGATCATTGTTAAAGTCCGTTTACTGACTGTTCAGAGTCGGACATGTCACTTGTACATTCTTGAAAATCTTCATATACCCCATCCGACGATGGGAACTCTTTTCTGATAGTGTTGACAACATAAGCTTGTAGGGTGATTCTATTTTTCTGTTCAAGTGGTTGGCCTCTTCTGACCCAACAAACAAATTAACGATACGCTATTGTCTGTTAAAAAGAACCTATGGAGCTAATCCTCAATGGCACTTATACTAGTAAAGCATTTTTCAAGAACAACGAGGTTGAGTCGAACTGTTCTAAAATCGTCAATATCAGTAATACATTGTCAAGCTATGCCTTTAATTACTAATATTACTAATTTGGATTAATGACGGCTACCCTGTAGAGCATTGCACTAAATTATCATAGACTATATAAATGGTTATATTTAATTTTCATGTTTTCAAACTTAAAGACAATTATAACACCTCATATAAAAAAAAATATTTTAAGAAAACAAATAAGTGAGTAAAAGTTCATTTGTTGGGAAATTAGTCTCCTTTGATCTCGAATTAACTTGTTGAAAAAATCCTCGAACAAAATAAATAATTAATTTATGAGCTTAGATTTATAACGAATATATATCCATTAATGAAATAAATGATAACTGGCATTTTTTTCACAAATAATTCGTCTAGGTGATTGTCAGATGAATTTAATTATGTAAGAATGAATTGTTAAAAAGAAGATTAAAAAATCATGCATATTGTACTGTTGTATTTTTTCAATTAAAAACTTTAAAATTGAGATAGGTTTACGATTGTTTGCACTTGTTAGCAATTATACATCACTAGATTTAAATATAAGTTAAAGAATTCCGGTAAAGTAAATCAAACAGATGTGCAATGGTATTTCTCTATTAAATTGGGAAAAATATAACTTTTATTTTTTAAGATTAAAAGATCTATTCTATCAACTTCATATTTGAATCTTTATGCTAATTGAATAGAACGTAATTGAAAATTGTTCCATTTAATTTTATACAATTCCGGAATTAAAAATTTAAATGTTAATTTTCAATTAATTTATACATTTTAGTTATTGTATCTATTCTCTTCGGGTATTTAATCTTGGTGTATTAAACACGCCATACTCTTTCTGTTAATCCATTCAAAATGACAACATTCTCACATATGTACGCTTGAATTCACACCTGTGTACGCTTGAGGCTAAATTGCTCCAAGGTAAAGTTCAAACGAATTGTCCTCAAATCGAGAAATAAACAATGACTTTACAAAATATTATACAGTCAGATTTTGCGTTGAAATTGTTGCCGAAATTATTTAGGAAAATAAAAGCGGAAAATATTTTCAGTTCAATATCAATAAAGATATTTATTATATATTTTATGAAAAATCTCAACAATAATTTATGAAATTAATTCGGAAATATTTATATATTTCAATCAATGCAAAACGGTACACGTGTGTTCATTTTCTTTCATTCTTATATTGTGGTTATAAGCTACGAGAAACGGTCATCTGTGCGCTTTAAATTACGTAAACTTTCGATAAACAATTAAGACTTTAACAGATTTTATTTTTCCCAGCATTCAACATACCGGGTTAAAACGTCACAACCCACTAACGTATGTCAACCAAAAAAGTTACAAATACTTGATTTTCTCCGTTATTAGAAGGAATATAAATTTAAAACTTTGTGAATGTGTTTTTTATGTTAAGATGAACATATTTAGATGATAAGTAAAAAATCACGGATTTTCCCTTTAAGTTTCAGAACAGAAACGAAAAATAAAGCAATTTTTCCATTTTTAAAGGGGCATAACTCGAGAACGGTTAAAGTGACGCCACCAAAATTCAAACTTGATCTGTAATTTTTGGTAATACCCATTGTGTATAAGTTTCATAACATTTAGTAGAGGCTAACTTAAGTTAGACAACGGAAACCAAATATTCAGCAATTTTTCATTTGTAATGTGGCATAACTATAGAACGGTTTAAGTGATGCCACCAAAATTCAAACTTGATCTGTGTTTTGTGGTCATAAGCATCGTGTATAAGTTTCATAACATTCGGTTGAGGCAAACTAAAGTAAGAGAACGGAAACCAACTTTGGGACGTACGTACGGACGGACAAGGGTAAAACGGCGGGGGCATACAAAAAATAGTTTCGGATTATCGACCCTGTCATGGCGGGCCCCATAAAAATTCAGAGCTGAAAAAATAAATAAATATATAAAGAGTAATATATCCATCTAGAATGTGATTGAAATGTTAAAAAAATAAAATTGTTTGTTTTAATGAATTTAATAATAAAAATGGTTTAAACTCGGTAATTTGTGAACACAAATACTAGTGTATTGATTGATTGAATGATAACATTGGCGATGGCGACAAAGGAAGATTTCGCTGATCTTAATAGTATTATGATGGGTATAGATACTAAGGTAACCAATTTCTTATCTAAGCTTGACTCCGTGGGAAAGAATTTGACAACGCTAAATGATGACGTCAAATCCGAGGTAGGAAAGGTAAAATCTGATCTCAGTATCACAAAAACCGAGGTAGAACTGAGGTAAGACCATAATGAGCTCGAGAGAGGTGTAGGACACTTAGAATCTCAATTTAATTGTTTAGAAGCAGAGAAATTGAAGCGCTCAAAATAGAATTAGACAAAAAACTTGCTTCACTCAAATTCTTTCAGGTACTGCTTGAGAAACATGATAGGAAATATAACATCCTTATCTATGGAATCAAACAAAAACAAAATGACACAGTTTGGGAAGTGCGTGAGAATTTTCTTGTTAAAGATCTTGGCATAGAAAAGTTTAAAGCCGACAGTTTTCTGTATGTATTGTATGCATGGTTGATGTTGATGTAATTCAAATGTGTACATATAGTGCATATAGACTTTGTTAATATAGATATAATAGTCAAAGAGGGATGTATATGTCAAGTCATCTTTTGACAAATAAAATTTGACAGTTTGATTAAAAGAATAATTTCTAAGATACAAAGTACATGTTGGCATCTCTTGGACAATTCAGTTGTCATGTAATAGCTTCATACGTATTCACCTAACAATTTATTGATTGAAGTCGGCAAGGATTTGTCACTAATTCACACAATTCGGAATACTTTATAAAGTGGTATTTGTTATGTTTAGAAAATAGAAACAATGCCAAGAATGCGCAGTATGTTGTTTAAGTAGTAGATTTCAACGAGTCAGTTCAAAGAGTTGCTGTCAAATTGAACATCCCCTCTCTATCACCCTCCAACAATTTTGAATTTGAGAAAGACAGCATACGAGTATTTATCAATTTTAGATCAGCCCGTTTTGTAAACTTCTGCTTTCAAAACAGCGGGAAACAAAACCATATATTTAACTGCAACATATATCAGCTAGATGTCATTCAAACAGAATTGATTTGTACAATTATATTGCTATTTTGCAGATATCAGTGTTGATATATTGAATTAAAAAAAATAATGTGGCAGCTTCTTGAATGTAGGCATATTAGGAAAGGTTTTGTAGACATGGAATGTTATGGAAAATTAATTGATTGAATTGTCATGTTTAATGCCACTTTTAGCACTCGTAGCTTGGCGACCAGTTTTTATTGGTTGCAGGAGATAGCATGACAGAGATATGCCCTTCGACAAGAGGAAATACAATCATATTCTATAAAGATCAAACCGAACGCACCTTCCAATTGCAGGAATCAAGCTCACAACGTCAATGTTGACAGTTTAGTGATATTGTAGTTGAACTACCTAGATCACTTGGTCACATGGATCCCCTTCATATGGTTTTTGTAGATAACACAAACTATCTAAATAACTGTATTGACTATTTTTTATTGTACTGAATTTGATGAAAAGTATTAGTAAACAAATATTTTAACAGGAAAGGTTACCAAGAAGCCTGAAGGTTTTACTGTGTAGCTTCCTACTTTGCAAATAGTTAAGCCGTCAACACATGGGCCCGGTTGTTCAAAAGTGTCGTTAGACTAACAATGTCGTTAGCCATTCGTTAAATTTAACGTAATCGTTAAGTGTTGTTCAAATTTTTTAACGCTTAACGCAGTCGTCGTTAAATCTGTGTTAAACCTAATCACTTCATATACCTCGATTAAACACCTAACGCAGTGTTAAAGATGGCCGCCTTTGCTCACTTTCATGTACCAGTTCAATGAAAAGAAAAAAGAAGCAAAGAAGAACTTACCCTAAACTACACTGACACAGATCTTAGAGCACGCTACAGATTTGGGAGCCCTCAATTTATTCTACTGAAATGGTCGCCTGTGCGACTTTAAAGGTTATTGGCTAACAAAAATTCATAATTGGTCGCCACTTAGTCGATTAGAATATTGAAAATCTGGAGACCGTAAACTTTCTTAATTTTTGCTCTGATCAGAATCGGGTTTTAATTGATTGATTGGTGTCTGCTTTACGCCGCATCAGCGCAAAAAGGCTATATCGCGGCGAGAGCTAATTCGAAAATTTTTACAATTTAAAGTATATTTTTAAAATCAGACAAAAAGTCCTTCAATACACTTAAATTCAAGTCTAAAGCAAATTGTTTATTTACAACCAAAATTCAACACTAAGATAACGTGATCAAAATTAAAATCATTTTAAATTTATACAACATACGGAACTGCATTTACTGGACAATTTATAATGTATTTTAAGTCATTGGTTAGTATTACTGGATATAATTTGGTGTTAGTTTTCAAAATTTAAATTTAATAATAATGATTATAAACTAGTCAACAGATCGTGTATTGTCCTATTTAAATCATTAAACTCAAGTGTTGTCACCCCCACCCCTTTTAAAGTTAAATGGCCGTTCCCTTAGCGATATATTTTTTAACATTGCAATATAAGCGATGATCAATATGATCAATAAATATAATGATTTTCTACATCTGCTGTCGTAATGTCGTATGTTAAGTCACTGATGTTAAACATTTTGTACATGGCTTCCTTTGGTTCTACAGTTTACGTGTATTGATTTAAGGTAGGAAATAAGGTGGTATCATTCACTGTATTAGGAAACAGAGCATAAACTCAGTTTATATCTTTCAGTCTCCATATTCATTGAAAAATGTAGTAATAGCGGCCTTTCAGTTCGTTTTAGTCCAACACAGCCAAACTTTGACAAGGGTGCTCCCGGTGGTTGGCGGAGTCCTGGTGACCATATTTTAAACCGAAGACCCGCTTAGGTTCATTGCATAACAATTATATTGCATTTTATCAATGAATAACCAGAAGAACAAGAGTTGTCGACGAAGAGTGTTAGCTTTATTTTTTTGCTAAGACCAGTAGCACATTATAAGACAAAATTTCTTTACCTATCCTATATACTCCCATTTTCCAGTGGCAGTCTAAATTTCGGCGAACTACATCACGGACGGTCTCTATTACAGGACCTACCTATTGTTATTTATAGTTAATTTGTTCTCGTCTGAAATGCATGAAATATTTGCTACTAGACACGGTAAGCAACCATTAATCAAAATGCAACCTACAAATCCGCAAAAAAACATTGTTGTAAGGGTAAATCAATAAAAAGAATTATCATATTCAACGTCCCAATTTTGATCTGATGTTGATGCGTATTTATACATCACATAAACAGCCACCTTAACCCCCTGCGAAGAAACCTTATCCTTCAGACGGAGATATTTTGACTTTCCCTATCGTGGTTAATAAGGGATCTATCTTGCAAAACTAATTCGCTACTAGATCTTTGTAAAATCAAAAGACATCATGTAGTAAAGAGTGAATAATTAAAATATTCAAATTCCGCTCATTACATAAATGTCTCAATGGAGTTACCCCCCCCCCCCCCCCCAAGGGTGACTGGGGAATAGAAGTATGGTCACCATTGGTCTTCCTCCGACCGGCAGTAAAACCCTCGCCAAAGTAGGGCGTCCGTTTTGGCTGTGCGGGATGTACAAATTTGCAGCCACGTCCGGTCAGAATGGGGACATTAAATCCGATGTCTCGTGTAAAGAGAGTGCCACGCTCTTTGCACGCTAAGAACCCCTGCAACAACTCTTTGATGGATCCGTAGGTAACCTGTTTCTGTCCCTATTCATTTACCCTCATTTCCCGTCGCAGTCTAAATTTCTCCGACCTTAACCCCACTGGACGTTAAGCAACCAACAATCAATCATTCTCAATGGAGTTGAAACCTTCGTTTTTCTTAAAAAATTATAAATTTATAAACTGAAAATTTTAGAAAAGATTGTATAAATTTAATCATTACCAAAGTACTGACTACTTAGCTGATGATATACCCCGGGGACTGGTTCTATGATTGCAGAGTTATAAGGGGGAAAAGAAAATGTTTAATTCGTCTTATAAAAAAACCTATATACATGTATGTTATATAAAAAAAACCTATATACATGTATGTTATATAAAAAAAACCCTATATACTAGTATGTTATATAAAGTTCAGCGCTGTAGGGACAAATGGAAGCCTATACATATAGTTATCTGTTTTTAGACGAAACGCGCGGCTGGCGTATAACTTTTTTTCTCTGGTATCTAGAGTGATGAGTTTATTAATATACATTGTATAAGCATCTGGTAAATGTCTATAGAATTTATATTTCAAATGGACATATATGAATTCAAAAACAATATTTTGTAAGAATAATTGTCACGAGAAATACCAAATGTTTGCGCATCGCGTTTGGGAAATGATTGATTGATTGTTGGTTGCTAATCGTTCAATGTCAAATATTTTTATACATTTTAAGGACGAGAACACATTTTAACAATGTATTCAATAGGTAGGTCCTGTAATAGAGGCCGACCGGTGATAAAGGTCAGGGAAATTTTGACTGCCACGGGAAAATGAGGGTATATTGGATAGGGACAGAAATTTAAAATTCAAATTATCATTTAACAGAAATATGGTGTTAAATAGTCCTTAAAAATCCTCATCTAACTTGGCAATCATTTAACAATATTTCGAGTGTTCTGTTGTAACACACCCATCACTCTTTCAAGAACAAAAAAGTGAAGATTATAAAAGATACAACAAGTGTACAGGATGATCCCAATACATATAGAAACAAGATACAGTATGATTGATAATGAAACAACTATCCATAAGACCAAATGTTGTTAATTTTATGTTACCCTAGCAACTGTACGATTAAGATGTAACCTATTGCACGAATATAAAATTACTGAAGAAATACATTAATTCTAATTAATGCAATGATAATTTTCAATTCATTATATTTTATTAATTAATTATTTTTTGTCTCTTTTATCCTTTCCGGTGGAATTTCTGCCACCTCTCCAGCTTTGTCTGGGTCAAACTTCAAATAGGCAGAGACCTTATTCGTTAGTTGTTTCTCTGTCACTTCCTAGTGCTTTTGCACTATTACCTCTTCAAAAAATAAAATGATAATACATATGAACTTTGTTCGTAAAAGATATTCTCGTGACACCTTAAATTTGTTTCGAGATATCCTCGTTAAATATAGTAACCTCAAAGAGCATTGAACAATAAACCCATTACTTCAACGCTCATATGGACCGGGAACACAGTTATCGTACTTTGATTTTCGTGGTCCACAAATATAGTCCCTAGTGTGGACAGAGTGTTACTTGGCAATTCTTTTATACTCCTTCCAAATTTATTTCTTCATGTTTTATGCCTCAATTAGCAGGTAAGGGGATGACATTTCACTGTTAAATTGGGTCATGAATTTTTAAGTAAAGTAGTGATTTGGTCCAGCTGAAAAAGGTTAAAAAAATAGCATTTTGGAAGCTGTCAAAAGATTTCAAGACCCCCTTAACATAAAAGTGTCCATATTTTGGGTTAGAGGTGGTGAAAATTTTTATAATTTTGATATAATTTGTCCCAAAAGTAGTACAACACACTGTATTATTGAGAAAGCGCAGGTGGAATTTTTAAAATTTTCTTTATTGTCTATAAGAAGTCCACTACGAAATAACTGTGTTCTTGGGCCATATAGAAATTAACTGATATTATTATTTATTTAATTATATGAGAAATAATAGAAATACATTAACTTTTATTATTGATTGTTTTATTATGCGAAATTTTAAAATTACTCAGATTTCAAGTGAATTCTCAAGATAATCAGTTACTCCCAAATTTTTGCTTCGGATCAGTATTTGTTGTTAACTGGATAAAGCAGCATTCTTGTATATTTTATAGATATTGATCTTAATATTGTTGACACTATTTGTAATACTTTTTTGTTATTTAATGTTTACTTATTCTGGGTTATATCTGGTCTATATACAAGCTTTGATAAGTGTTCATATTTACGCGCGTCTGGCGTAAATATAAAATTTCAATCCTGGTATCTATGATGAGTGTATTTACAACCACTGTGTCGATGCCACTGCTGGTAGAGTTTTAATTCCCCGATGGTATCACCAGCCCAGTAGTCAGCACTTCTGTTCATAATTATAAATTAACTGTTAACAAAACTTTGAATTTTTTGAAATACTCAGGCTTTTCTACCTCAGGAACAGATTACCTTAGCTGTATATGGCAAAACTTTTAGGAATTTTTGGTCCTCAATGCTCTTCAAGATCGTACTTTATTTGGCCTTTTTAACATTTTTTTATTCGAGCGTCACTGATGAGTCTTTTTTAGACGAAACGCGCGTCTGGCGTAAATATAAAATTTCAATCCTGGTATCTATGATGAGTTTATTTACAACCACTGGGTCGATGCCACTGCTTGTGGAGTTTTAATTCCCCGAAGGTATCACCAGCCCAGTAGTCAGCACTTCTGTGTTGACTTGAGTTATCATTGATATGTTCATAATTATAAATAAACTGTTAACAAAACTTTGATTTTTTGAAAAACTAAGGCTTTTCTACCTCAGGAACAGATTACCTTAGCTGTATATGGCAAAACTTTTAGGAATTTTTGGTCCTCAATGCTCTTCAAGATCGTACTTTATTTGGCCTTTTTAAAAAAATTTTATTCGAGCGTCACTGATGAGTCTTTTGTAGACGAAACGCTCGTCTGGCGTAAATATCAAATTTCAATCCTGGTATCTATGATGAGTTTATTCGGTATTACTATAAATTTTCACTTCTTCGTACTATGAATATCAAAATTATTTATTTTGTTATAATGTTTCCTTTCTCCATTTTGAACTGTATACCTAACAACAAAATTATTATTATTTACCTGTGTATAAAGTAATTGTAAATGGCAGATTTTGATCAAGCTTATTGTTGTTTTTTTCTGAAATACAGCGATATAATAATGTTATTTTAATTATTCATCCCTTATTTTATTGATTTTGTATTTGCATTGTATCATAGATCAAATTTATTCGTTCAATGTATGCTCACTTGTGTCATTTGATTGAGTTAAGCCATTTCAATTTATATTTTATAGTGTGTCGTTCTGTGTTGTGATGTTACACTATTGTTTCAGATAAGGGTGAAGGTTTGAAACCATGAAAACGTTTAAACCCGCTGCAATTGTTTGCACGTGTCCTAAGTCAGGAATCTGATGTGCAGTAGTTGTCGTTTGTTGATGTGGTTCATAAGTGTTTCTCGTTTTTTATGTAGATTAGACCGTTGGTTTTCCCGTTTGAATGGTTTTACACTAGTAATTTTTGGGGCCCTTTATAGCTTGCTGTTCGGTGTGAGCCAATGCTCCATGTTGAAGATCGTACTTTGACCTATAATGGTTTACTTTTATAAATGATGACTTGGATGGAGAGTTGTCTCATTGGCACTCATACCACATCTTCTAATATTTATGTAAACACATCTGATAGATATAGACATGTTCGTTGTTTGATAAACTGACTGACTGTAAAACCATTCATGTCGAGCAACAACTGATATTATTTTAATCTCCTGGGACATTCACAGGAATTCAAGGTTACTGGATTTAGGCAGTCCTTAGCAGTTCCAAATGTCTAGAAATTTACCTAAGTGAATACTAGTATACTACCGGTATTTTACTAAAGAGGATTCCCTATGTTTTTAAATTATTAATGAGAAAACAGAAAATTGTCTATTTGCCTTTTTGTTTATTTGTTAGTTTTACAGTTATTAAGATTATAACACAATGTCGACTGCTGTACCCCTTCTTTTGACATTTTTACCTATTATGTCAGTTTGTTTTGTTCACAAATCGTTGTCAATATAATGGAATTTTCTACGACTGTCATACAAGTGAGAGGTTTGGCTAGCTATAAAAACAGGTTTAATCCACCATTTTCTACATAAAAAATGCATATATTAGTCTGGAATATGACATTTGTTATCCATTCGTTTGACGTGTTTGAGCTTTTGATTTTGCCTTTTGCTGAGGGACTTTCCGTCTAGAATTTTCCTTGGAGTTCGGTATTTGTTGTGATTTTTCATTATACAATAATTATACATATCAAATTGTTACTATATGATGCATATTTCCGCACTTTATTTTAATTATCCTATTCAACTTTGATTGATTGATTGGTGATTGCTTAACGCCGCATCAGCACCAAAAAAGCTATATCGCGGCGATATTCAATTTTGAAAACATGTCTGGACAATTTTTTGCATGAAATTCAGGGAATAAGCATTAACTACAATATCGGAAGTAGATACCCATAAAATAAAATACTAGTACAAGTAATAAACACTTCTATATACTACATTTCTTTTTGAAGACGTAATGGTCTTGTCTTTTCCATGATTTTGTGATTGCTCATAGTCAACCAGTTCTCCTTTGAAATTCCCAAAGTAACTGTCCATGTTAGTCAATTTCCCATTATATGTTTTATACGACCACAAAAAATTTGTTTGCGTCGTATAATGCTATGATGTCGTCGTCGGCGTCGTCCGAAGACACGTTTGGTTTCCGGACAATAACTTTAGTTTAAGTTTATGGATCTCTATGAAATTTTACCAGAAGGTTCAATACTACAAAAGGAAGGTTGGGAAACAAGCATTTTTATAGTTTCCGGACAATTACGTGTGTGTATGTGAATGTATCTCTCTGAAATTGTACCACAAGGTTTCATATCACAAAGGGAAGACTGGGATTGAGTTTGGGTGTAATTGCCCCTAATGTTCAGGAATTAGGGGCCAAAAAGTTGCCAAAAACAAGCAGTTTTTTTAGTTTCCAGACAATAACTTGTTTTTAAGTGTATGAATCTCTCTGAATTTATACTGCAAGGTACCATACCGTAAAGGGAAGGCTGGGATTTAGCTAGTGGGTAATTACTCCAAAAGAGGGGGGGGTTTCAAAAAAGAATTTGGGGGGATTTTTTTTTACAATTTTTTGTTTTTTTTCCCTTGAAATTTTCCATTTTTACATTGATTATTTCTAATTTATATATACAAGCAAAACAAAATACTGATATGGCAGGAGGTGCACACCAAACATGATGTGTAAATTATTATATATAACAGATTAAGTATTGTGCAACAGTACAGTATTGCGCAATAGCAAGAAATCGTCAATTGCATAGTATTGCGTAATAGCAAGAAATCTT
Source organism: Mytilus californianus (assembly GCF_021869535.1). NCBI lineage: Eukaryota > Metazoa > Mollusca > Bivalvia > Mytilida > Mytilidae > Mytilus > Mytilus californianus. The sequence goes on from NW_026262673.1 coordinate 5,360,344, forward strand.
CAATTGCACAGTATTGCCCAATAGCACAATATTGCGCAATATCAAGAAATCTTCAATTGCACATTATTGCGCAATAACAAGAATTTAATTGCACAGTAATGCGAAATAGCAAGAAATCTTCAATTCTGCGCAATAGCAAGAAATCTTCTATTGCACAGTATTGCACAATGGCACAGTATTGCGCAGTAGCACAGTATTGCACAATATCAAAGTACTGCGCAACAGCAAGAAATTTTCAATTGAAAATTAATACAAATATTTCAACCCATTTCAAATTTTTAAGATCTTTCACCACATTTATTTTGTGTCAGAAACCTATAGTATGTCAAAAATTTGATCACAATCCAAAATCAGACAGTATCAAGCTTGAATATTGTGTCCAAACTTACACCAACTATTCAGGGTTAGACCTCTGCGGTCGTATCAGGCTGCGCTCGGCGAAGCATTTTATTTTCCTTACGAAAAAATATGTGTTTCATTTCTTCCAGTAACTGGTTTGGATTATAACATTTGTACATGTGCACTGGTCTGGACCCTGTATTTTCATGTAGAAGATGTAGTGTGGCTTCTTGTTGAAAAAGTGTTTTGGTTCCCCTGCTGGAATCTTTCCACTGACTGTTAATAATTATGAAAAAGATGATCAATTTTGAAACACTACATGTCTGTTTACATCAGTTTTGAAGGGAAGTAATCAACCTTAAGTTTTCTTATCCGTCTATAACACAATTGATTTATATTTTGATATAAAAAAATATTGTTTTACAGGCGCGTTTTTTAGACGCTCGCACAGCCTTATTGTGAAGAATAAATAAAAGTTAAATGGGGGTAGTTATTCGGTCCTGTATTCTTACACTTAAGTTTATCAATACTCGCTGCTTAACCTTAACCTTATCCTGAGACTTAATTTCATTTCGAACCTATCTAACATTCAAACTTTTCCCGGACAGCAGTTACATTTGTCTTGCATCTGATTTATCCCCCCACGACGTTAATTTTCAACAAGATGACAGTATATAATTTTCTCAGTTTCTTAAATAAAACGACATATAGCTGATTTACCAATTCTCTCGTTTTGTATCTTATAAAGAAAAACAAAAGTTCACATAAGGTTAGGTTGTGGGTAAAATGACGAAAAATGGACTTGACATGTTCAAATTTTAGCTTTCTCAGAATGATTATATGTATCAAAATATTTTATTTAAAGACAAATATACAGTTAAGAATAAGTCTAAGAGTGACCGTGGGTAATATTCTGTGAGTCAGATTAAACTGATTTTTGACAATGTGTACTAATAAACAGTCAACTTAAGCATTTGACTAAATAATTGTAGGTTTGTCCTTTATCCTGACAGAAACATTATTCAATGTTTTGTAAGTTGAAAATTACAGGAATTTACACATCGTCTCCAATTTATTCTAGCCACGTTGATAATTTCCACTCATATACCTATCCTTAACCAGATCCAATATCTAAACATGAAACATAATGTTATAAGGATTACCCTGACCCGTGCTCTAAGACTGAAATCATAACATACCATATTATCGTAGACTTAACATAAATAAAGGCAACAGTAGACAATAAAAGATTTAATATTAATTTCAAATTTCTATAACAAATACCTTAACCAAGAAAATGAGCATTAAATAATCCAGTTTACCTTCCCTTGTTTAACAAACGGTGTCCACCTTGTTATACACTTTGTTCAACATCTTGTCCGTTTCCTCCCAATATTTCTTTTTCACTCCTTCTGAACATGGCTCCCGAGTCGAGCTGTCCTTTACATATACGGCAATTTTCCTTGTTCACGTCATACAGGTCTTAACAAATGAACTGGTTGTTTGTGTCTCCTGTTCACGTGTAGTTTTGTGAACAGGAGAAAATGTGGCGGCGGCAGCTATGCTTGTACCTGCTACTGTTAAACTCTATTAAAGAAAAGTTATTTTTTCAATGAATTGAAATAAATATATTGTTAAGTAAGAAGAAAGTGATCTCATCGAGGAATGTTATCATAGTAAATGAAAATGACACAAATTAGAAATTGGAAACAAAATCAATTACAAATCTATAAAACAATATAAAAAATACGCGCAAATCTTGAGATTATTTTTTTGTTCATATAACCAGTTTTTTTGGGTTTTTTTTGGTGCTGGTTCCATGCATGCTTTCATATTGACAGATGACGATGACTCTATGCTATAGTGGGTTGAGTACTATTAAATTTTATCATCATATCAATAGTAATAACATTTTAGGTTATTCATTCACAAGATGTCTAGGAACAAGGAAATATACGAGTTATGGGGAGATTTACAGGATGTAGCGGGGCCAGGAAGATTGTGGCCTTACAACACTACAAAGTTATTATGAAAAAAAAAACCTAATAACATTAGGATAGAATTATGATCGATGCATTTGCTTATGTGAATGGTTTAAACTCAGAGATGTTGACTTATGTATTTGGAATGTTGAAACGTAAATAATCAATGGTTATTTGTGGAATTGCATCGAAACTTTTATACTGCTGCCACTTTTGGTGGTAACAGCTCTCATAAAGCCCAAAGCTGTTGAAGAAATAGATGGTTCATCTTCGTGTAATATTTGCAGTTCCTCATCATCTGGCCCCTAATCATACTCAAGATAATTATTCGAATTCTTACTTTTCAATTTCAACCTGTTCTCTCCCTTCTTGCATCCTGGTGACCTTCGTTTCCCCCCGCATTTTCTCTATTTTTAGACACAGACTGGATAATAGTATTGCATTCAGACGATATTTTTTCATTGTTTTCACTTTACTCTGTTTGTTCAAAGGCAATGTACCAGCTTTTAATACAGTAGTTTCTTGTCCAAGTCTGACACATTTACCCAAGACATAAGCCCAATTTCTCATTGTCATTTGGTCATTAGCACTCAAGCTCCTTTTTCGGTGATAAGTACTCTATCATAGGCATGTCACACAATGTCCAGTGGTACTGGGTAGTAGGACTACGTATGAGTGTAATTAAAAGCAGACATATTGACTTCCCTTTTGACACTCACGTGCACTGTGTATGCTATAGACAAGTAGGAAACTGCTCCTTAAAATGGCTAGTTGCATGCAAGTTTTCTAGCTGTACAGTCAACCATGCCAAAAGATCAACAGGACACTCAGCATTGGCAATCATACCACAATTCCTTATTTGTATTTACTGACATACATGAGAAGGGCGAAGGAACGCAGGGTGGAAAGAGACAGGAAGGAGGTTTTTAAACATTTGTTATCTTCGTCTTAAAACCGCAACTTTAACCTTTTTCGAAAGACCTGTATTTGATATTGAATACAAATACATCGTATTTTCTGTCAAAACGTCAGTTTCTGTCTTATATTGAATGTTCGCATTTATTTTACGTCAAATTCATTCTAACATGACATAAAGTACCACTCTTGTACAAACAGAAGATATAATTGTAACCCTGTGTGTAATGTGATTGAATTTGAATATCAGTATGCGCTTTATACCTCATCTGCGGAACAGCACGTGAAATTTTCTGCAAAGTCCATCTGTACTATTGCGTTCCTAGGCTTTCTTTAGGCTATTTAGAGGCTTATATTGTCAGAATTAGAGTTTCGGTGTATTTGCTTGGAATTGGTCTTATACCAATGGGATCTATACCTTGATGACTTGTGATGTCTGGAGCCAAGGCCTGAAACAATATTCAATAAAACTTGAAATAGTTTTATGTCTTTATTTCCAAAGAGCGCATGTAAAAGTCTAATTATAATAGTAATTATAATATAAAATGACATATCTAACCATATCTCTGTTAAGGGGGGATAACTCTTAGCACAATAGAAAAAAAGGGGGGGGGCAATTGTAGAATAGAAACTTTTCTATCATGAAATCATGTTACGCAATGAAATATATATATTACTTTGTTGTGGGGAACTAGCTATAGAATATGCCTTACATGTATACTTGCTAACGATAAGTTTACTCAATAACGTGCTATTTATAGAAAAATAACAAACCATATTTTTGCTGACAATAATATGTCAAATAAACTGCACATCAAGAAATCATGCCTGAAAGGCTTTTGAATAATAAAACCTTACCATTGAAAACATTATAACTGCAATGCAATAGTAAATTTAAGTTGAATTATTATTTCTTGTCAGTGCGACAAAACAGGCGGATGTTATAAATAACAATAAACACAGATAAAATAAGTATACCATTTTGCGATCAGAAATTAAAGACTTTTCTTTATAAAAAACATTATTTACAACTATACCAATAGAAAATATCTTAAAAATTAACTTCTTTATAAAAAAATAGAAGATAAAAACTTTTCTTAAATAAAATAACGATGAAAGTTTTTAACATGAAGATATTGCAAAAGAAAAATAAATTATATTTCTATTCAAAAAAGTGTAATGCATTAGCAATATAAATAAATTTATCAAAAGTTACTTTTTGGTTATGAAAACCTTTAGACAAAATGCTTAAGATTATATTTAACAAAATAAAATTAACTTTGCTTACCTGAAACAATATTTAATAAACTTGAAATAGTTTTATGTCTTTATTTCCAAAGAGCGCATGTAAAAGTGACGCTTGTTGGAAATAACTTTTTAGATTCGAAGTTGGGGACTGTTTCAGGTTTGTCCAATCAAAATTAACATTCAATAAAAAACCATGACAACTTTAGTCTAATTGACAGAAAATGGGTGGGGTTATAAGTGACGCTTAAGACTAAAAAACATCTTAATTACTTATGTAATCCCGCTATCAATGTTTACTCTATAGTCGGCTTCACTTTAAAAATCATATCTGTCAACACATAATGACCATTGTCCGATATCTTCTTACGTAATCTATATACAACACAATAAGGCTTACTAAAAGGAATTATGTTTGTGTGAAAATCAAAACTAAAGCTATTAAAATGTCTGTCTAGAATTGAAAAAAAATGTTTAACTAAAATAATTTGCTTTAAACTTAGAACTTTTCAAATTTTTACTGAAATTAAGAATTTCACAAAAATAATACAATCTGTTCAAAATTATACCATGACAACTCCCCCTTACTTCAGCTGATTTCGACCCGACAATTGTTCCTGTAAAATACTAAGTAAAGTAGGTGTTAGTCATATACACATACATGATAACTAAGTATTGCTCCATATATACAAAAGTAAACATACACAATTTATATACAAACATATATATACAATAATTGATCATAAACACAGGTCCTGAGTTACAAGGTCTTTAATTCAAAACAATAAATGCATCAAACTATTTCTGAAAAAAAGGTTGTCTAATAAAAATACTTTATCACTTAAAACAATTTGCAAAATACTACTTATGGAATATAAACTAATTATTCTGTGAAATGAAGTATAAAATGATTAGACAAAAATTACTGCAGAAATTCAGTTTACTTTAAAATGTTAAAATTCATTAATAAAATGTTATAGTTGATTGAATAATTAAAAGAAATCACAAAAACAATTTACGTTTAAAATAAAGATGATTATTCTAATTGTGGATATAAAGAAACAGAAGTTTGATTTGAAGCTTGTTGCACCTTTTGAATAGTGCGTGGTGGATTCAAAACTGCTTTAAAACAAGGTTCAATCCACCATTTCCTACATTTGAAAATGCCTGTACCAAGTCAGGAATATGACTGTTGTTGTCCATTCGTTTGATGTGTTTTGTCATTTGATTTTGCCATGTGATTAGGGACTTTCCGATTGAATTTTCCTCGGAGGTCAGTATTTTTGTGATTTTACTTTTTTTTGATGTGTAATCAATACATGAGAATCAAATATCTGAGCTAATATTTTGTTGACTCTATGCCTTTTAGATACATTAATCAATTGTAGTAGGAATGTTCACAGTCTTGTTGGTAACCTTGTTTGTTATAACAAATGATGAAATAACATATAATTTACTCTGAGGAAAGGATGACATTGATATATCATCTACAGAAGGTATACTGAAGTCGTAATATGATGGACACAAAGATAAACTAAGCAATGGTACTGTAACACAGTCAGCACCTGATGTAATCTCTATGTAAATGGTTGTGCATTTGGACTTTCTTGATCTATACAAAAAAAAATCAGTACAGATAAAAATATGAGTACAATTACACTCAAAATGACTGAGGCATGTAACCAAGAAAACTGAGAAGCAAAGAATGTTTCTAGCTCTGATGCACTTATTGTAGGTGGTGTGAGTTTCTTATATATAAATGATGGTATCTCTTGAGATTTTACTTTTGAGACTTATTGTAATACAAACATAGCTGTGGCTAACTTTCTAAACTTAAAAAACAAAAAATACAAATTATAGTTGCAAATGATCCTAAACCTAGTGATGTGATAACAAGAATTGCATTTAAATCTGGCCATTCTGATTGAATGGATATGATACCATCTAACAAAGGTTCGCTAAGTGTTTTAAATATTTTAGAATTATTTCTAACTGCAACAGTCATTTTCTTTAAATTTAAGTGCACTTGTTGATCTGCAGCTAAAGTATTACTGATACTATGACTATATAAACTAAAATTTGGTACAGATAAGTGAACTTGTGTGGAAAAAAGTTTATCTCCTGATGTGGAGGATAATTGCTTATCACAAAAATATTCTTGCAACAATGGTAAATTTACAGGATATTGAACTGACACTTCTTATGTGTTGTTGTAACATTGGACCAATCTTGGTGATAAATATAATGATTTTGTGGAAAGTGAACACTTGCATGGTAAATTGACAACACAAAATTTGCATTCTGGAAGGAGATTTTGCTTGTTGTGACAATTAATAGCAAGCGTATCACTTTGATACACCAATACTGACGTGGAACTCAATTCAATGATGTCATGTGAAATTGCACAGGCTTTTGACCTGTTTCTTGTCATTGTTGAATAGTGCAATGGTGCGTTGTTGAACATGCGATGGGATTAGTGCAATATTGAAACTGCATTTGAAAACACTTTCAAGCTGGCAATTAGTTTATTGATTAGAAGATAAGGGGAGGTAATAATCATGCTGGTGGGTAAGAGCAACGAAATCTGGTAAATCAAGCAGTTTAGTTGCATGCTTTAGAGTGTTATTTACTGGAACAGGTAGAGAAATTACTTTAAAAAGCTGAAGAGGTTCTGCATGTGATGAAACTGGAAATCTGAGTGTTAGGTATAGGATGGAGTGGTTACGCATAAATATAACGTTACGGTTAGTATAGTAGAAGGAAGGATGTAACTGTGTTAGATAGAATCTGTAAGGTAACCAATGACAAGTTCATTGAATGAGCCAATGTGACTATCTCTTTTGAATTGGTTTGAATTCCAGACATCAGATTGGTTGTCCTATTGTCCATTACTGACATATAGGATGATAAGTGGTCACCATGCTGGTGCAAAATGTCAGATAATAATTCAATTCTCTTATTGAGTGCATTTATGTGTCTAGCAAGTAAATTTACGTCACTCATTGTTGCTGTACCAAAAAGACCTTTTGCAAGTGAGCCAATGAATGGTAAAAATGAACGAATATTTCTTTTTGATGACAAAATAATACTTTGAGGAATTAAAGTATGAATGGCTTTAATTGTATCTAATAAGTGCATTTCAGTAGTTTTATGTAAATGAATCATTGCGTTAAATGTATTACAATCGTGAACATGTGTTTGACTCTGACATAAAGGTAACTCTTCTGATAAATGAATGTTATGGGGAATTTGAACCTTAAATGTATGAAGTCATGATTCTTTGGCTAAAAACAGGATTGCCTCTTCTTTAACGATGACCCCATAATTGATTCTTTGGATTATGTCTTTTTCTACAGTATAATCAGCGCCAACTTGAACAAAACACAGGACCACCATTATAAAGTACATCAGCCCATGCCAACTAGCCATGAATTTACCTACAAATATATTAAACAGGGGAAAAAATTAGATGTGATGAAATTAGGGTGAAAGTATGCAGGCCTTACATACATTCTAGCACTATTGATCAACAGAGAATCTTTTCAGGTATAAATCACCACATCAAATTTCTACCTTACAAAAAAAAAATTAAAACCCAAAAGTCTGCCGGCATGGCTAGCTAGTTAGCAGTGAATTGAATAATACTGATAATGGGACTATCCTTCGATGTCAAGTAACTTGGAACTAATAATACATTTTACTGAGTACGAACTTTAAGATGATGAGTACTAATGAGTTCACTTATTGATGAGTACTAATGAGTTCACTTATTGATGAGTACTTATTTGTACGATTACATACTTGTGCAATATAAAGTGATATGAACTACAAACTCAAATCATTAAACTTAATTTGAATGATAAAAAACTTGTCTTATTTAACGCATGAATACTATGAGCAAAACTACTTTTTTACTCTTTTGAAGAAAGATTTCTTTCTTTTACCTTTTTGGGTAAATCTAAGATTTATTTCCTCTAACATGGGAGGGTCAAAACTACTAGTATCTGGTTCCCATGTGCGTGTTTTATCAAGCCATTCTACTCGCATGTACCTTTTACCGTTGCAAAATTTACCTCTTTTTATTTGATGAAAATTAAATGTTTGATTTTCAATACGAGGCCGATTTGTTTGATTTTCTGTAATAATTTCCTGATTAACATCATTTTCAGGTGGTAAATTATCATTTGGCGGTTCTTCAAAAGGTTCTGCAGTGTTATCAAGTTCCTCTTGTACTTGGTTTGTCAAACCGTCCGTCCGTAAGACCGTCAATGTGAAATTTAAACATTGTATTTTCCATCCCGCACCTTCTTTTACAGAATTAGGCAATATTCATTGAGTTGAGTTCCATCCGCCTATCTGTTTGTCCGTCCTTCCTTCTGTCTTTATCGCTTCTCCAACCATTTTTTTGAGGATGGTATTTAATTCTAGTTTGTTATTTTCATATAGCTGCCCCCCCCCCCCCCCCAAGGGTGACTGGGGAATAGAAGTATGGTCGCCATTGGTCTTCCTCCGACCGGCAGTAAAACCCGTGCCAAAGTGGGGCGTCCGTTTGGCTGTGCGGGATGTACAAATTTGCAGCCACGTCCGGTCAGAATCGGGACGTTAAATCCGTGTAAAGAGAATGACACGCTCTTTGCACGTTAAGAACCCTTGTAACAACTCTTTGAGGGGTCCGTAGGTGACCTGTTGCAAGGCTAAATTTCTGTCCCTATCCAATATACCCTCATTTCCCGTGGCAGTCTAAATTTCTCCGACCTAAATCCCTTAATCTATTACAGAACCTACCTATTGTATTTATTGTGAACTTGTTCTCGTCCTGAATTTGCATGAAATATTTGCCACTGGACGTTAATCAACCAACAATCAATCAATCAATCATATAGCTACCAATGAGACAACTACCCGTCAATGTACAAGGAATTGACCAATTTCATATCGCCGTTTGGTCTTCAACAATAGTAAAATCCATACCATGTGATAACATTTAAGAGGTTTTACACCAGTTCAAAAATTGAATCGAACGGTCTGATTTTAGAACAATGAATGAAGACCATTTATTACAGATATACACACGACAACTTCCTAAATACAGATTCTTAGCTTGGGACAGGCACATAGAACAAGCCTGTCAGCGCACTTAAAGTCTTAATTTGAAACAGTTGATTCAAAATCATAGTTTGCCACACAAAAAAACAAATAAAATGCTGTTGTAAACTTATTGATTGACACGCTCAGTAATGATCCTTTTTCTCCACTTTAAGGTGAAAAAACACATAACAGGAGATATAGCACCAACAAATATTGGTATAAAATTGAGCTTCACAGTTTAATCATGAGATACATACAACTCTGCAAATTTGTACCGAAGTACACAACCCCAAAAGAAGATGACAGTATTTCATTACCTGGCCAAAAAGTAATGAGGTGCCTGGAACACTAGTAAAGTTAGTAGGAATGCAAAATCTCTGGCAGAAGGAGGTGCCAAAAAAACTGACTGTAACAAAACTAAGGAAGGCTGTTTCTACAACGATAAGGGAAACTCTCCCAGAACTCAGTTAAAAACTTGCCGATCATATGAATCATCAAGCTACTTCTGCAGACAAATATTATGTTCTGAAGAAAACAAGAGACAAGGATATGGAGATGTCGCACGTGATAAGCGAACAAATGACGGGAGAAACAGTCAGAGTTGAAAAAACTATGGTTAATTACATCAAGGAAACTTACAGATACCAGATAAATTTAGATGACTATGGATGGGAAAGGGTAAGGGATCAACTTACTGACAATTTTGGATTCTGAAAATTATTCAAAGAAAAATATTTGTTCTAGAATTTTAGATATGGTCATAATGTCTTAAAAGTCTACAAATTCTACATCCTAGGCTAAAATAAAACTTTAAATGACGTTTAGAGGCAAAATTCATCCATTTTTACAAAAAATTAATATGATACCCTGACCTTACGTTTTGTCTGAAATTTACGTTCAAAAACATATGATTTCCTGATACTATGGACTACTAAAATAAACAGAGTTTCACGAAAAGCAATTACGTAGTCAGTTGGTACGGATAGTTCCTGATGAGTTTAATGGGTTTTTCAGGAAAAGACATGTCATATATATTGTACATTATTGTTTTTTTATCATTTGGGTTTTAAGATGAAATAAATTGAATATACCATTCAAATATATTTTTTTGAGCTCAGCTCAACCTTCATTCAGTGGAACGGAGACGGCATAATAAAGTTTGACGACGTCAAGTTCAGTGTTGGAATTAATAATCTGTCACCGTATAAAAGCATCAGGAAGTTTGTGGTTGAGAAGGAGGGATATTTTTAAGATATCAATTTTAATCTGCGCCAGTACTTATGGCGCTGACTTCTACATTTACCTGAATTGTAATGTGATATCGATGACAGGGATTGGTTTTACAAGTAGTCCTCCTTCTGACGAGACTCACGCCGGTACTGTTGTTGAAACTCTACAGTTTCGTCTTCATGATCGTATCTTTGTATCCTATCCTAGTAATTTTTATTAAAAGGCGGACGATGGTCGACATTAACAATTATAAAAATTAAATAAAACATTAACTTATAGACATCAGTTTCAATCTACTCCGATCCACAACCAATAATGATCAATACTACATTTATCTGAATGGTATTAAGATATCGGCGACAAGGATTGGTTATACCAGTAGTCCCCCTTCTACAATGCAACATACCGGTACTGTTGGGGACAGCGGAAATGAATAAGCAGACTAACCAAGCTCCGTTAGTTCTGATGGAAATCATAACAGTTGGCAAAAACCTGGAAAAAATGACAGATAAAGAGACATGAGTGAACAATCTTGAAACAGTTTATCTTATTTACTATGTATGTTTCATTTCAGGGAGTATGAAACGAGAATAGAAATTTAGAAGAGAAAACCATTATTTCAACTGTGTCTGACCCTATAGCAGAAGAGGGTTCATTAGTAACCATCAGTGCACTTTTTAATTGAAAAACTTACCATCAGCTAGAGGTTTCGGTTTGGCATACAAACAGTTTGTTTTCGAATATTCATACTTGTTTTGCTTCAAATGTTTAATGCCAATTAAATCATTAGCCATGATGCGAGTGGCCAGGCATCCAACATCAACTGCATTGCCCAGCCGAAATTTGACATCAGCTTACATGACACATTGGTGTCTCTTGTTTTAAACGGAATACTAAAGTTACTAAAATAGAAATTACAAAGTCAGCACAGGCAGTGCTTAAAAATACATGATCAAAGAAAAGAGGTAATAAAATTAAAAGTAAAGATATAAAATTGTTTATACTATTTTCTTATTCTTTAATTTCTTTAAGAACTCCGACAACTTAATTTTGACAGACAGAATTTTATTCCTTCTCATTTATCAATGATTTGACCATCTGAGACTCTGTGATAGAGGTGGTGAGTTTGTACCCCGGCCGGGTAACACCAAAGACTTCAATATTGTTATTTGCTGCTTCTCCGATAAGAACACAGCATTATGAAGTAAGAGCAAAGAATGGTCGGCACGGAGTCAGAATAATGTGCACTGGAACGATTGGAACAGCTTCTTATTGCTAAATTACAATGTTAATGTCATTAATATACACTTAATTATTATACAAGATAGTTGAAACATTCCTTAGTGAAAATCAGACAAAGCCATGGAAAAAAATCCAAAAGTTAAACCACATAATATTGATGTAAGAATTAACAGAGAAAGTACAAACTAACTTTGTTAAAAAAATTCACAAGGAAAATTTCATTCATCAACAGAACCAAGAGTGCTAATTGTAAATATAAGGTGATGTCATTGAACAAATATCAATTGTCATCTGTGAATTAAAGTAAGCTTTGATGGTCTATTACGCTTCTAAAACATAAACATTCAGAAGAAAGTTAATGCACAGCTTCTTATACATATTTGCACTAATATTTCTTAGCTACAGAGGTGAACATCACCATTAATGTAAATACACACAGAAAACCAGGAACATTTAAAAATATGACAATTTAGGGGAACAAAACTTTGTAAAATGAGGGCATTGCAGAAGTCAAAAAGTAGAGTACCGAATAAACTCAAACAATTTGCAGTCAAGTCTGAGAAAGAGCAGGTTTATGAACCACTGGATACACTATTTTTAATGAGGAAGAAAGGTTCAACCCTTATAAAAGCCTATGGTTATGGAGAATTGTTTTACCTTCATATTTCGAGTGTAGATAATGTTACTCTTGTGTTCGTTACTTCCATCTGTCAGAACAATTGAGAGAGATGCGTTAAGTTTCTATAACTTATGTCAATATACATGTTGTTTACCTATATACTGCGAATTATTGGTGACCGGAGCATTTCTATTTTAATGGTAAAATCTTGTTGGATTGCTGTATAATTGTCTTACAACAAGTTTGTTGTTCATCTTTTATTTATGTTAATTCTATTCTAGTTATTAAATTATTGAAATAACTATTAATGATAGAAAAGAGGTAGGACTTATATTTCTTGGTATTCCACACCAGGGTATTACGTACTATTTCTCAATCTTTACTAAAATTTACTATGTCACAGCTTCAAATGTGTACTTTGAGACGAGTGTCAAGCAAGGGCTCGAGGTTGTTTTATCGAACAGAATATAGTTCAAATAAATGAGAAAAAGAAGTCAATGGAAAATAATTCTTAAATTAAATTAAAAAAATGTTGGTGCTAATTGAAACTATGTATAAGTTATAACTTTTATATATACATTTTTTTGGCAATAAAATATTGAAATTAAGCTAAATGACTTTGTGTACCATATCAGATGCAGAGATATTTTCGTAGAAAAAAAAATAAATATTGTAAAAACGACACGCAATGCAATAATAGAATCAAGACACGGAATTAAAAAATGTTACAGATACAAAACAAGAAGCGAAAGATACAAAAGAGACATTCAAACTCATAAGTCGAAAATAAACTGACAATGCCATGGCAAATAAAAAAAGAAAAAGACAATATATATAACCCAAATGTAAAACTAAAGACTGAGCAACACGAACCCCACCAAACACCGGGGTGATCTTAGCTTAAGGGTAAGCAGATCCTGTGCTCCGGAAAGGTAAACAGTCTGCTCCTCATCTATATCAATCAAGGGATAAATAAAAACAGTGTCCTGGAAAGGCAAAAAAAAAAACTATAGAGCAAAATGAAAAAAACAAACATAAGTTGACGAAAAAAAGACTTAAAGACAACGATATAGTAAACATTACATAAAAACTACACACAGAGCACCGAGAACCTTACAAAAACCGAGAGTGCACTGTAGGTTGACAGATCCAGCTCCACATGGTAACATATAAATAAGCAACTACACGAACTCCACTTTATAATTTGTAAACGGTTTGCAAGCACGGTTATATTATTATTCTATAAACAGACTAACATTGAGACAACAACAAAAAAGACATATTTAATTCTTACACGTGTTGGAAACACACAAGTCCACGTATTTTATGTGTTTGTATTTCCAGAAAAAAAAAAGAGATAATGTGTGTTTGTTTGATTGTAATTAGTCATTGAACACGAAGTTGTCTGTATTATTCGCTTAATTGTATGGCATTCGCCGCCTTAGATCATTCTCTTCTTTCTCTGAATAACTAAAAGATATCCAGGTAGATTGATGACATTTTCATTTTTGGAAATGAAAATTACAGCATTTATTCCGTTTGTAAAGGGGCATGACTCTAGAATGGTATAAGTGACGCCACCAAAATTCAAACTTGATCTATATTTTGTGGTAATAAGCATGGTGTATAAGTTGCATAACATTTGGTTGAGGCAAACTTAAGTTAGAGAACTGAAACGAAAAATTCAGCAATTTTTCAATTTTTAAAGGGGCACAACTCTAGAACGGTAAAAGTGATGCCAAACAAATTTGAGCCTGATTTGTGTTTTTTTTTTTGTTGTTAATAAGCATTGTGTATAAGTTTCATGACATTTGGTTGAAGCAAACCAAAGTCAGAGAACGGAACCATAAAAATTTACCTGTTTTTCCATTTGTAAAGGGGCATTACTCTAGAACAGTAAAAGTGACGCCAAACAAATTTAAGCCTGATTTGTGTTTTGTGGAAATAAGCATTGTGTATAAGTTTCATCACATTTGGTTGAGGCAAAGTAAAGCCAGAGAACGGAAATGAAAATGTTGGCAGTTTTTACATTTGTAAAGGGGCATAACTCTAGAACAGTGAAAGTGACGCCAAAAAAATGTAAGTCTGATTTGTGCTTTTTGTTAATAAGAATGGTGTATAAGTTTCATAACATTTGGTTGAGGCAAACTAGTCAGAGAACGGAAACGAAAAATTTAGCAGTTTTTTCCATTTGTAAAGGGACATAACTCTAGAACAGTAAAAGTGACGCCAAAAAAAATTGAGCCTGATTTGTGTTTTGTGGTAATAAGCATTGTGCATAAGTTTCATAACATTTGGTTGAGGCAAACCAAAGTCATAGAACGGAAACGAAAAATTCAGCAATTTTTCAATTTGTAAAGGGACACAACTCTAGAACAGTAAAAGTGACGCCAAAAAGATTTGAGACTGACTTGTGTTTTGTGGTAATAAGCATTGTGTATAAGTTTCAAAACATTTGGTTGAGGCAAACTTAAGTTAGAGAATTGAACGAAAAATTCAGCAATTTTTCAATTTGTGAAGGGACACAACTCTAGAATAGTAAAAGTGATGCCAAAACAATTTGAGCCTGATTTGTGTTTTGTGGTAATAAGCATTGTGTATAAGTTTTATAACATTTGGTTGAGGGAAACTAAAGTCAGATTTGTGCTTTTGTTAATAAGCATTGTGTATAAGTTTCATAACATTTGGTTGAGGCAAACTAGTCAGAGAACGGAAACGAAAAATTTAGCAGTTTTTTCCATTTGTAAAGGGACATAACTCTAGAACAGTAAAAGTGACGCCAAAAAAAATTGAGCCTGATTTGTGTTTTGTGGTAATAAGCATTGTGTATAAGTTTCATAACATTTAGTTGAGGCAAACCAAAGTCAGAGAACGGAAACGAAAAATTTAGCAGTTTTTCCATTTGTAAAGGGGCACAACTCTAGAATAGTTAAAGTGACGCCAAAAAAAAAAATTGAGGCTGATTTGTGTTTTGTAGTAATAAGCATTATGTATAAGTTTCATAACATTTAGTTTAGGCAGAACTATGATAATGAACTGTCCTTGCCGACCAATTCTTATTGTCATATGACATGTATGATTCCGAGTTCATTCAAAAGCAAGAAAATCGAAGAAGCCTGATCATTTAATTTTACATTCAGATATATATATATTAATGATTTTAATATTGTATGTGTTGTTGTTGTTATTGTGATTTAATGTCGGCAAAAAGCTCTACAGAGCTTATGTTTGTAATGTTTCATGTATCCCCAAAGTAAAATAAAATTTTCTATTCTTTTCTATTCTATTTCCATTAACATACAACACTTTTCTGATTGGGTTCTAATAATATATCCTCAAGAACTAGAAATTAAAGAGACAACAGAAAGCTTCCTTCGCCTCATATGTAGAATTATACCTCGAATTTGACGTAAGTGGTCATCTCAATCTATGACAAGCGAGACGATTTTTATTTTGAAATTTTAAATTTTCCACACCTTAGCAGCAGCAACATACCAACTTCATCTGCATCCGGGATATACATTTCGAAACTCTTTCGGTATTTATGAGATTGCAGCAGCTACTCAGACATTATAAAACGTCTCCAGTTTCTGAACAGAAAGTTTATAAGCCATGGTTAAGACAAAGAACGTCTCGTCCTGTCTCTAAACAAGGTCATTGGAAGATACCAAGTCCTTGTTGATAAATTTCCGTATCAACTTCACAAATATTACATGATGGTCTTGAAGTATAAATTTTCTGTACTGACGTTGTTTCTAATCTTAATTGCGTATTAAATTACCCTTTGTTGTCCTTTAACATTTTAACCTTTACTATTTATTCATTTTTTATTAATATATACCCGGAGCATACATATTGATATTTCCCAGTATATACGTATCACGTGAATCGGTACTCATTTCTCCCACCATTGTGTTATGGTCAATTTTGAGTTCTTGTCTTTCATGTTTGCTTATGTACTTTGTATATATATGCCCTCGAGTATATGCCATATTGTGTTTCGTTGTTGAAACAATTATTTGTTTTTATACTGATTACGATTATATTTTTGTTACAATGTTGACTGCTGTACCCCAATTTTTGACGTTTCTACGTATAATGCATGTTGGTTTTGCTCACACATTGTTGTCAACATGATGGAATTCTATGTGACTGTCATACAAGTGAGAGGTTTAGCTAGTTATAAAACCAGGTTTAATCCACCAGTTTTATGCCCCCACCGTAGCGGAGGGGGCATTTAGTTTAACCCTTGTCCGTCTGTACGTCCGTACGTTCACAAAACACAAATCAGGCTCAACTTTTTTTTGGCGTCACTTTTACAGTTCTAGAGTTATGCCCCTTTACCAATGAAAAAAAATCTGAAGTTTTCGTTCTCTAACTTAAGTGTGCCTCAACCAAATGTTATGAAACTTATACACAATGCTTATCACCATAAAACTAAGATCAAGTACAAATTTGGGTAGTTTTACAGTTCTTCAGATATGTCCCTTAATGACGTTATATGCAAGCTGGGGCATCGTCTGTATCCCATGGAAAAATTCCACATTTATCTACATAAGGAAATGCCTGTACCAAGTCTGGAATATGACAGTTGTTTTCCATTCGTTAGATGTGTTTGAGTTTTTGATTTAGTCATTTTATAAAGGACTTTCCGTTTTGAATTTCCCTTGGAGTTCGGTATGTTTTTAATATTTCTTTTCCTTTTTACTATTAATGTATTCTCTTTGTACTGCTACCATGTGAAGTAGTTGTCGACACTAAGCTATACTATTTGAATGTGATTTTTAGTTTACTCATCTTAGTCACCTATTTTAGTGAATTCCTCAGTTTCATTATCGAATAGTTAATGGATATAAATTATAATGAATAACCGTGACGGTCTTGCGCGGTCGGTTAATCATGTAACTTAAGGGGGTTTTTAACGACCTTGACTGGCTTTAAAGCACTTGCACGGTCGAAATTTAATCATGGTCAAAGACCAAATCATACCTTATAAATTCCAATTTAAACATTAAATAGATGTAAGATCATGTATAAATCTCTCAAATAATTTTCAAAATATCTGTTTTTAATTGTCCTAAGACATTTAAAATAATAAATTACCATCCTTATATGATTCTTTGTTGAATTTGTATTTCAATAATATTCTTTCATCAATATACATTATTCTAAAACATGATAAAACAAGGGAAGTCACCCGAAATTTCGTGTAAGTATTTTCAATTATACACCAAGTTTTTATTACATAACGGCAATGGTCTGAGCTAAAAACCTCTAATTAATAGTATGTTTGACACCTAAGCTGTCCAGTGAAGCCATATAAATAAACAAGTCCTTTGATTTACAGGTAAAAATTACCTCCATCAGTGACACAAAAACGCTATTAATGTTGACAACGATGGTAATAAAAATAAACCAACAAATTTTAGGGGGTTAAAATTTAAAAAAAAGCCGGAAGATTTTATAACTTATCATAAATATTTATAGTCTAAAGATCTGTCACCCCTTATAAAGCCCCGTTTTAACTAAATTCCAAAGGAACGACATTTTTTGACATTGTAGTTTATTTGTCTCACACATCGATGTCAACATGCTTGCGAACCAATGTACGCAACTATTAATGTAAACTTCAAAATACACATTTGTTTGAGAAAGCTAAGGAGAATTCAGCTGTGAATTTGACTGGATAAATCATTCTCTTTTAGTTTTAATTGTTTAAAACAAAGAGGTAAGGCAATTTTATTCTTTCTGTGCACAAGCTAAAATCATGATGATTGGAAATAAATATTGGTTGACGTAAATATTTTATTTTTGTGATGAAGTACTCCTGTAATTGTAAAAGTTGAAAGTTAAAACAAATATTACATGTACAATCATTGACTTAGCACTCAAAATCTTCACTGAAATGGGTCTTTTGTTTTTTTTTTAAATGGAAGAAAAAGTTTTGAGTGATCATGAGAACAAATCTTTCTCAATATAATTTATTCACAAGTTCATGATTTACCATTTAAATTATTATCTATTAGTTTGTGATTCTTTTTTACAATTTGGGTATATTTAGTAGAACCTGTGTACAATGAGACAATATTTATAGTTATTAAATTTAATAAACATACACTCAAAATGCCCTTTATATAATTATTTCAAATTATGAATTATTTACATTGAGATAGCTTTGATTATTATTTCTTTTAAATAAAATTATATAAAAACTTATTGCAAGGGAATTCATCTTTATATTTGACATTTTAACCCTGTCTGGATCCAGTATTGATGCATATTTTGGCCAGCCCTGGCCTTTATGCAACATAAATATTTTCATGTGTTAGTATTTTTTGGTTACCAAAATATCAAAGAAACTCATGTGGCGAAGGACTCATGTCAAAGTTTAAAGTTTTTACAAATATGACATGTGCAATTCCACTGGAAACATTAATGTCTATTGTCTTGTCCTCCTTTGAACTAAAAGTAATTTATATCAGACTTGCATTTTATTATTTAATCTCTCTAATTAAATGCATTATCACATAAAGTGTGACTTATTTCTGTTAAAAACATAATTATTGACTTCTCTGTTATCTCTTATAGCCCTTTGGTATCTTTCGCCTCACTTTTTCAAATGGACTGTATACAACATGACAATTTGATTTCTACTTATGTGTTTGAATATTCCTTAGGTATCTTCGCACTTCTTTTAAAGATTATCAAAACAATCTGTAATTATGAAAATTAATATTGCTCCCAGATACTTACGGCCAACTCCATGAATGATAAATTCCCATAAACCTTTACAGCCAGGATAAACAGCACTCCCTTCATCTCCTGTCTTATAGTCATTGTAAGACTTTGCTGAATTCGTATCGTTACTGCGTTTTTAGATATCTAAAAAACACGAATTAAATAAAAGTCTACGGGAATGATGTTTCCATAGACGCTGCAATAATGAATATAGAAAAACGGAAATACTTTAAGTATTTAAATGATGAAAATCCGGTAACTCCGAGAACCGCCTTATCTGCGAGAAAGAGAAGGGCCAGAAATGCTGCATTCAATGCAGTTGATGTAGATCCTGCAAATGTTATACTACAGGATTCCGAGGAAGACAGTTTAACACATGAAAGCGAGAAAAGTGATGATTTAGTAGAAGATGAAGACAGTTTTATTGGGAATATGGATCACTTGGATTTCATTGAAGATATTTTCCCCGATATTCCAAGTTCCTTAGATAAAGATGATGACGATGACATGTTAAAGTGTGATATTAACGACAACAATGACAAACAACCACTTTTCGATGGATGTCAAATTAATTTACATGACCTGGCAGTAATGTTAATTCAGCTTAAATCAGTAATCAATCTATCTGCAGTGGCCATTTATTTTTTTTATTAAAATTATGTCACTGATTTTACCCAATTCTACTTGTTTCCAAAGTATAAAACAACTATACCAGTATTTAGGCAAAAAAAGATATAAGCATGACAAGACATTATTATTGTACCAATTGTGGTTTCTATTCGGCCATTCAATTAGATACTTGTTTGATCTGCAAAAGGAATACCTTCCAATACTTTGTCGAGCTGCCACTAGAGCCACAAATTAAGAAAGTACTTACCAGTACAAGTAAGTATATGATTTGTTTTGCAATTATATTCAACTTGAACTTTATCAGACTTCTGCTTATGAATTTAAAAGTCTAAATTTAAAAAAAATAAATGTCTTTAACTTTTATAAAGAATTTAAAAATTCTGCTTCATTTTAATTGATCAATCATGTCAATTGTTTATTTTGACAGAATAAGCAATAAAAAAAAGATCAGTGGTAAGATTGCTATTCACCAAATACAATATACACCAAATGATGTGATGTAAGCAATATTAAGCAACTACAGCTCACTGTCATTGTACAGCCTGTAACAATTATATGAGTTTGACTGTCCCTCTGGTATCTTTCGTCCCTCTTTTTATGCACATTCTAATGAATATGTTGTATTGCAGGTCACTGGAAACATTTATCAGAAAGACTTCACAGAAACAAGATACATCAAACCAGTGTTTCAGATGTGTATGATGGAAAAAATTATAGAAAACATTGTGGTAAGTACAGATTACACATATTTTGATTTTATTTCTTGACACATTAGATATAGCTATAGATATAATAACATCTGAAGGGGTACATTTGTTAATGGAATGTGTATAAAAGTGGATATAATTTTATTGACTATGAAGTTTAAATCAATTAGACAACCACAAAACATTTTGAAAAAAAAGTAATTTAGTTCAAAAAATGTTGTTTTTAAAGTCAAAACATTACAATACATGTTAAACATTCGAAACTAACAAAAAAGAATTAAAAAGGAACTTTGTCGGTAAAAGAGACTCTACCAGTACAGAGCCTAGGTAATGTCACAAAACATGTGATATAAATCAAATCTAAGTATTTAGACATTAATAAGATATATTTTTGTTGTTGTAATTGGTACATATGTATCAATATATAATATTATGTAATTCTTATGAAAGTCCAATTATGTGTATGAAATCACTTGTATTATATTAGTCTATAACACATTCATATTTGAGGCAAATAATTATATAATATTCTGTAATTCTTATGAAAGTCCAATTATGTGTATGAAAGCATTTGTATTATATTAGTCTGAAACACATTCATAATTTAGGCAAATAAGTTTTATCATTTAATCAAGGATTTGTAAATCCTTGATTTAATTTAGTAAAATTAGAATAATTACATTATCATTGATAGTATTTTTCTATAAATATTGTAATACCGTTTTTCAATAAATACACTGTTGGTACGTTTCGGCAACTGTTTGCACATAATCTTTGTAATTCCTTATTGTATTTGTGAACATCGCCTTCAACATTTTGCAGATATTAATAATCACTAGCCGTGATATTTATCATTTTATCCGCCGGTGACACACATAGCTTTGCAATATTGATTACGAATCGTGACCTCCGGTTGTGCTAAAATCTTTGGTCCTTACAGAAATTCCTTGCTTACATTTATTTCATTTTTAGTTTCTTTTGCTCGTCATTAATTTTAGTCAGAATGGTTTATTTTTCTCACAAACTTTATTTTTTTGCTGTTGTTTGATTTGTAAAGGAAAATTGTAAATTTAGCGTTTTCTAAGTTAGAAAGGAATAAAACATTTTTAATGTTTTTAGTGGACTTTAATAGGAGAATTTTGCTTAAAGTATTTGATTCTTTTGAAAATTTTAGAAAAGTTCTTAAAATTATTTTAAAATATTTTTTGGGTTAATTATTGTATAATTATAGCTGGCAAAGATTATTTCAAGTTTTACTTTTAAAGTTAGGATTATTGTAATTGTACATTTAATATTGCAGTTCACTTTCACTGTCAACGTTTGCCTTTTTTCTAATAAATAAAATTAAATAGGTTAACATTTGGCAGTTAATGTATAAGTTCCTAAAGGTCATGAAATTATAACAAACAAAGCAGTTCAGTAAAGGTGTAAACTGTATTTCATTGTTAGTTACTTAATTCAGTAAAGATTTTGAATATAGGGTGCTTAATATATAGCAAATGATAATCAACATTTTTTTATGTAAATTGTGAGATATCAGTTACAAATTTAACCATTGCCCGCTACAATAAGTTAATATTTGAATCAAAGCTTGCTTAAAATTAAATTTTAAAAGTGATAATTGGAGGTCTTAATGATAAATAATTCATTGTTTTCATTATAAATTTTGATGACTTTACAGGTCATGGTGGATTCTTTGATAATCCAAATGATATTAGCTTCCTGGGAAACACAGATGGTGTTGCAATATTTAAGTAAGTTTTATAAGTATTGTCAGTAATAGTTTGCCATGTACACTACAGTGCCTTAGTACAGAATTGTGCATTAATTAATATTCGTCAAGAACGCTTCATGGTGTTCCGGGTTGGAACTGGTTGTATCTTACTTATGGGGGTTTTGAACGACCTTGATTGGCTATAAAGTCCTCGCACGTTTGGCGGCTGTATCTGCATGTGATGGGGGTATTTATTCCAATCAAGATACAGGGACAACCGTTTAGTTTTTTGAGTAGTGGATGGTCTCAGAAGTATTTTTAAAATGATTATCAATGTTACTTATTATTCAGGAAAGAGTATGTTCAAATATATGTTATAATTATAAAGTTTTTTTTTGGTATGGTATGAGTTATATTATAAAATATCTGTCAGAAATAAGTCTTGTGACAAATTGTTTTGAAATCTTAACGTTATAGGACAAGTTACAAAAAATATATTGCAATAATACTCATTTGGCAAACGTCATGAATTAAAATATGCGGTCATATCTAGTAGTTGTTACTTGTCATCACCATCACTAACTTGATCTACATTAGCGGTTTTCCCATTCTATATGTTGCCACCTACAAGGTTTGATTGTTAGCTTGTATTTGTTGTACATGTACAGGACAGTGGATGATCCAGAAATATTCATAAAGGGGGGGGGGGGGGGGGGCACTGACTGCCTAAGAGGGGTCCCGCATCAGTCATGCTTCAGTGATTCCCAATTTAATAAACCATAATAAATTTTTTCCCACCAAAAGGGGGGGGGGGGGGCACAAAATCCGCCTCGGCAGAAAAAATACAAACAGTTAGACAGTCACTGGACACAACAAGATATATGTTAAATAGCATGGCATGAAAATACTTCATAATATTATTCATTGTTTGTTTTTCTGTCAGTTGTTGAAGAGTTATTCTTAATATTATTCATTGTTTTTTTCTCTGTCAGTTGTTGAAGAGTTATTCATAATATTATTCATTGTTTTTTTCTGTCAGTTGTTGAAGAGTTATTCATAATATTATTCATGGTTTTTTTCTCTGTCAGTTGTTGAGGAGTTATTCATAATATTATTCATTGTTTTTTTTCTGTCAGTTGTTGAAGAGTTATTCTTAATATTATTCATGGTTTTTTTCTCTGTCAGTTGTTGAAGAGTTATTCATAATATTATTCATTGTTTTTTTTTCTGTCAGTTGTTGAAGAGTTATTCTTAATATTATTCATTGTTTTTTTTTCTGTCAGTTGTTAAAGAGTTATTCTTAATATTATTCATTGTTTTTTTTTCTGTCAGTTGTTGAAGAGTTTTTCTTAAAATCATAATACTGTGGATTCATCATGTTTATATTTTTCTGTGGATACAAATTTTCATAGATTGAGAAAAAATGTATTTTTGTGCCAATCGTGGATATTTGATTTTCAGGTTTCGCCCACGTCTTCATGAAGGCCTACAGAAAAGATGTACTCTGTTGAAAATTAAAATTCATGAATAACCTAAACTAATGAAATCCACGAAAATTGGTTTACAACTAATAATCATGAATCCACAGTACTTAAAAAATAATTTGTTTTCTTTTTCAGGTCATCATCTTTTAGCATTTGGCCAGTCTACTTTGTAATAAATGAATAGGCCCCAAATATAAGGCAAGTAAAAAGTGGGAATAGGACTAGGAGGAAGACACAGTTTGACACATAATGCGTTGCCTTTAGCACTTTATTTGAAAAAAGTATGAAATAAATGATAAGTACAAGTTTTATCATCACAATTTGACATATAAAATAGAGAATGGAAATAGGGAATGTGTCAGTGAGACAAAAACCCGACCAAAGAGCGGAAAACAGCCCAAGGCCATCAATGGGTCTTCAACACAGCGAGAAAATCCACTACGGGGAGATGGGCTTTAGCTGGCCCCGAAACAAAAATGTATACATAATACATTTGTATAAGCAAGATTATTTATTACATAATTTGGCATATTCCTGTAGATTATATTTTCTAATGAAAAAATAAGTAGTTTTCATTATAACATGAAATGCCACCTTGCAAGTGAAAATAATTAATAATATTTTTTTAAATTTTCAAATGAGAAAACAAGATTTTGTGCGGACTTTGGTTTGGAAGAAATAAGCCAAATTTTGCAACGTTCTTCAAACCATTTGCTGAAGTCTTATGGAAGTTATACAAAGATGGTAAGTATCTAATTCATTATAACTGGTTCCCTTAAGAAAATGAGATAATAAGATTATATACGATTTTAAGGATTCTAATTATATATGTCATCATTTTATAACAAAAGTTTCAATACAATCTAAATTTAATGTCATTTCCCTGCACTTATTGGTAATGAAGACTGAAATAATGAATTATACAGCAATAACATTTAATCTTCTAAGTGTTTGACTCACCATAGCCAAAAATTATGAGTCCCTGGAATATGGATCGATTAAGTATTATTTCTCAGTAAAATACAAGGACAACAACTTCAGCCTTTCTTTTTTATTTGCTCAGCTCACAACAAAAACAACAAAGTATGTCACAACTACCCCAATCATGACAGGTGTCTTAATGTCTTCTAAAGTGACTAGGGTTATCATTTTGAACCTGCAGGTTGTAACCCAGCTTCCTCCACCCAAAATAAACGGGTATAGCAAGGAGTGCAGAAAGTATTATTCTTTATTAACAATCAATCATTATGTTTCACAAAATTACTTTCTTTTCTCGTGAAATGAACACTGAAAAGGTTTATTGACACAGAAAAATACTATCCATATCTTCATCTGTTGCACAGAAGTCTTTACAATATACTGTTTTTTTTCCTGAGTACAAAAAAAACATTTTATGAACATTTCTAATTTGTTTTATTAGGTATTCAAATCAAAACTGAAAAAGGCGCAATACATATTTGTAGAGCGTTACTTTTGCAACTGACCTGTGATTCTCCAGCAAAGTGTTTATTTCAAGACTTTATTCAATACAATGGATACTATGGTTGTCCTTTTTGCCTTCACCCGGGAGAATATGATAAACTTGGACACTGCCACATTTATCCATACAGATATGCAATTATGATTAACTATATACATGTATTTATCAATAACATCTATCAAATGGACAAATGCTTAAGCAGTATTGCATACACATGATTTCATTTTGTTCAATCTTGCTGCTTACTAAAATAAAGTTCTTTTTCTAAAGAGTTTAATGGTTAACCCTAAAATAAACCATTATCAATAACGAAAACAAATTTTAAGTGTTGTCAAACTTTAACATGTTTATTTTTAAAGTACAAAATAAAAAAATGAGATGAAACCGTTTACAGCATAATTTATTTATTTTTATTTTTAATAATTTTACTTGCTTAATTACGAAAATTGAGGCTTTTGGATCTTTTACTATTGATAATTGTAAATGGACTGTTAAATAATTTCCACAGAATATGATGACAAGTTTTAAAATTTGTACCTGTTAGTTGTAAATACTGTATTTTGATATAAGACTGTTTAATTACTTTAGGGGCCTCGGTGGCCAAGTGGTCTAAGTAGTTCAACTACTGTATCACTACTGCCTGTTAACGCTTAGAGTCCTGCACACCTCTGCCTTGACTGGCTGTCAAGAAATAGCCAACTGTGCTGAATGTGACGTAAAACTCCTATCAGTCAATCATTCAATCAAATTTTTTCATTTTTCCCTACATTTTCTATATGTCACAATGCTTATCTTATTCAGGAACAGTAGAACTTACTGTTGAATGACATCAATTGGACTTTATTGAGTCTGATTATAACTTCTTCATTAAAATACAGATCCGATTGATGTATAATTTTGTTGTTGTAATTTAATCATGTATTAACTACATATTGCCTTAAAGTATAAATTCATTTCTATAAGGATAAGATCCAGGTGGAATCACGTATTGAACAGAGTACAAATCATTTTTATATTTCATATCTTTGTACTGTCCCTCTATCAACAGTTCAAAGTGAAATATTTTGCGTAAAAAAAACATCGATATAGAGTTTGAAACAGTCACAATCACAAAATTACTAAAAAAACTATCGATTTAGAATTTGAAACGGTCACAACTACAAAATTACACAAAAAACCTATAAGGAAACCTGGTTGTCAACTTCATAAAAAAATGATTTTTTGCTGTGCCTGTACTGATTTTATGTCATGGATAGATACCCCATATCATTTGTTTTTTTTTTCTATTTATACTGTTAGTGACTGCATGTATATTACAAATAAATGAAGATGTTGCAGTATAAATAGTATAGACCTGAATTGTTACAAATTAAAGAAGATATAGTTTCAAGCCACTATACACACATATCTCAATAACTGTTAATTTGGCCACATATAGTGACACATCCTAAATCCACTATGTTATGTTTGTTCTTTAACTGTGCATTGCAGTAAGAAACTGGAGTTGGAGAAATTAGAACCCATGAAGGAACAGTCCTCCATGCACAGGTTGCAGGAGAAAATTTACAAACTGGGCAAAAAAAGTCAAGTAGAAATACCATTTTTATCAACTACATAAAATTGAGAATGGAAATGTGGAATGTGTACTAGTTCAGTGATAATAGACGTCATACTAAACTCCAAAACATATAAATGAACTAAAATCAAAAATCATACAAGACTAACAAAGATTAACTCCTGACTTGGGACAAGCGCAAAAATGCGGCGGGGTTAAACAAGTTTTGTAAGATCTTATCCCTCCCCCTTTACCTCAAGCCAATGTAGAAAAAAACAAATACATAACACTCTTCCGGATATTAATCAAATGACTGTCAGATATAAAAAAAATTGAAAGACCAAATAACAGTATGACAAGTTTTCAGAAATAAATGTTTTACTTTGAGGCAAACAACATCATAACATGTTGAATATCTTTAATAGATTGAATAGCTATAATGGCATTACAATAACGTATTTATATTTATCTCAGATTTTGAAAATCATTAGTTTACAAGTCTAAGCAATGTACTAATTGTCCAGACTAAAGTATAATATTTTTTTTCTTCACACAATTAGTATGCAGAGAAGGGAGTAAAAGGTTTTAGCTGGGGTTTCTCACTTTCTGAATTTGACATTGTAAACAGCATGTGCTTGGATTACATGCATGCAGGTAATTAGTTATTTATATGTTAATGAATGAATCTTGAAATAACTTGCACTTCCTTGTATCGGTTATATGTCAGTCTAAATAACAACTATAGTTACTTCGATTTTTCATTACTTGATTATAGACAAATACTTAAAATTCAGCTAAAGATTATCCTCTCAAGTGACTCATGTTTTTACTTGTCAGTAAGATTTGTTTAATAGTAGGAATATTGATTAATTGTATCATTTTAATTTCAAGTAGTAGGTCTTGTCTGTAGTCCGGACATGGAAACCTTGATACAAATGACTTTCAAGTTAACATATACTATATTCAAATATATTGTTGTAAAATTAAGAAACTAATTTTATATATCTCCCTCGGTCAAATTTGACGTTTAAGGTTGGATCACTGCATAATATATTCTGACCGTATCAGTAGTTTGATTTTACAGTTTCCATTGGAGATATCGGACTTTGAATTTTTTTTTTTGTATTGTTACAATGTTAGAATGACACCATGTGAATGCAACAACTCAGTTTGTTTTACAGAAAGCTCTAGTCCTTGGCAGGATATTTTATTCTATATGTTGTTGACCTCAGTTAACATATCATCATTTTGATTTGACTATTTTTACAGCTAGGACATTGCCTTTTTTAACTTTTTGTACCATAATGACTATTGGTGAACACGCATATTTTAAAATTTGATATTGATTTGATTTTTTTCAGTATTACTTGGAGTTACAAAAAGACTTTTACCGTTTTGGTTCTCTAAAGACAGTAAGGAGCTTTTCTCCATAAAAAAAAAGATAACATCTGTCCAGAACCGTCTGCTACAAATTAAACCACCTAATAACATTTCTAGGGCACCAAGATCCCTTGAAGAGTTAAAACACTGGAAAGATACTTAATTCACACTTAAATGATTACAATTCTTTGATGGACCATTTATGGTTTTAGCAGAACAATGCATTTAATTTACAAACATAATTACATGTATTACCCGTAGTCAAGTAGATTACCTTAATGGAATGTTTAACACTCTTATATAACATTTGGGGGGCATGATTTTATCATAAGATTTATATAATGATTGTTATTCTATTTATGACCAGTTGATAAATATAGAGTACCGCTGCATCAAGTGTGATACAATATTTATCCACTCGAGACAATTACATTTTCAAAATTTAACTGTTTCGAGTAAATAAATATTGTACTGCATCACATTTGTTGGTGGAATCTGTTTCTTTAATGATTTTCATACGTTATACAGAAAATCGTAATCCGTTTTTGCAAATGATCTGCAAAAAGATGTGTTTATCTATGTGACGTCATCAGGAATGGTAGCACGCTAGGTAAACTCAATTTGCGACAGTAAAATCTATGTTTTACAAAGGCCAAGCTTAAAATACAATACAGTTATCTCCTAATTTTAACCAATGAAGAACTGAGATCAAACGAACCACACATTGATTATATAAAAATAATCAACAAGTCAGGAAAAGTATAAATTGGGTAAGAAATAGAAAATTATATCATACATTATTATATCACAAAAACTAAATTACATGATATATGAATAAGCTTATCATTCAAATGGTGGGTAAGATGCAATATATTTTGTAGGAAAGATGCACAAGTTTGGAAAGTTCTTACATTCCTTTCTCATTAGTTTTTTTATATTTTTTATTGTAGCATCAGAATACAGAAATTTTTTGCTGTTCTATGGACTTGTTTGCCTAAAAGGTGATTTAGATCAAGTATACTATGACCATTTCATGCATTTATTAACTGCTATATGGATGCTTCTCCAAGAAGAAATTGTTGACAAAGATTTGCAACTTGCAAAAAATCACCTTCAGTATTTTTGCTGCCAAATGTCCTCATTATATGGTATATTTATATGCATACTTGATAAATATTTAATTATTTTTTTTATGACGCATGCATTAAATTGAAGTCATTCATGTAGAGCAGATTATAAGACTGATAGCCTGTCAGAAAAAACAAAAAATTCATTCAGACAATTGTTAATCAGTATCATCTGATCCTGCATAAAATTTTTATGTAAATTTATAATATTTCAAAATGTTTAAAAAAATGTTGAAGAATTTTAATTTATCAGTTATTTTAATAACAACATTTAATTGTAATACATTGTTTAAAATAATGTATTTATAGGCTCAAGTGCAATGGTTTTTTCAATGCATCTCCTTTTACATCTACCTGAAGCTGTGGTTCAAAATGGACCCTTTTGGTGCCAAAATTTGTGTTTTTTTTTTAAGATTACAACGGTGAACTGAGACAATTTTTTCATAGTTCACAACATCCAGATTCTCAGGTATTATTGATTAAACATCTAAACAAAAGGACTATTTAATAATGTCATTAACAACTATGTGTAATAAAAATAAAGAGATGTGATATGATTGCCAATGTGACAACTTTCCATAGAGACCATATGAGGTACTATAGGTAATCTTGAGGCCTTCAACAATGACCAAGACCCATACGGCATAGCAAAAAGGGGAAAAATGTACATTTAAGGTCTATAACTCCAATAAGAAATCTTCTGACAGTTTTGACATAATCGTTATTAGGTAGATCTCAATATTTGCAACATTTCTCGTCAGATTTTCTCAATTCATAGCAGTTTTAAAGACAATAGACAAAACTTGAATTGATATAAAAAATTGAAAACAACACTTTTAATAATTTCATGCGTCCGAAGCGTCCGGAACATAATGTGAATGCAAAATTTTGTCCGTATCAATCTAGATTGCCAGCATGTCCTCTTTTTAATCAAAATATTGCCTCGCAACAAAATTTCAGTAGTTTTGATACTTCAGGCTGACTCCTATAACAACATTATTTGATCGCATCAACACAAACTGACCATATTTGCACTTTATTTTGTAAATCGATATAGCCGCATAGTAAATCAGCAACTATTTTTATGTCAGGATTTAATGTATAATACAAATGACAGCAATATTGGAACACAATGAATACAAATTTTTGTCTCCATAAATTTAGAGTGCCAGCATGTCCTCCTTTTATTCAATATACATGATATATTGATACGTAACTAGATTTCAGTAGTTTTGATACCCCAGGCTGACTTGTATAGCAAAATTATTAGACCGTATCAACCAAAACTGACCATATTTGCACTTTATTATGTAAATCTTTATAGCCTCATAATAATTCATTTACATTTTTATGTCAGGATTTAGTGTATAATACAAATGACAGTAATATTGGAACACAATGAATACAAATTTTTGTCTCCATAAATTTAGAGTGCCAGCATGTCCTCCTGTTGTTCAATATATTGATATGTAACAAAATTTCAGTACTTTTGATACCTCAGACTGACTCGTATAGCAAAATTTTTTGACCGTATCAACTAAAACTGACCGTATTTGCCCTTTAGTATGTAAATCTATTTGGCTGCATTATATTTAATCAGAAGTTTTTTTTTATGTCAGGATGTATTGTATTATAATACAAATGAAAGCAATATTGGAAAACAATGAATGCACTATCTTTTCCGCATCAATTTAGATTGTCATCATTTCATCTCTGTATTCGTAATATAAGACCATCACTAAAGTTAGTAGTTCAGGATGGTGTGTATAACAAAACTATTTGACAGTATCATCCAACACTGACATGTCTGATTTCATTTTTACTTTATAATGAAAAGTATGAGAAGTTCTCTTCTGGGAATAGTATACTGTTAGTGCATTATGTCGGTTGATTGATTTTGTTTGTAGCTAAACTTCAAGTGGCAACTATTTCATTCATGTGCACAACGATTATATTTTTTGGAAGTCCCATATCATCATTGAAGAGATTGTTCATAATTATTCAACACCTTATGTATCCGGACACTGTACAATTTTCGTTAGAATATTTTGTCGAAAACAGAATCGTAAATCCAATGCAAACAAGGTGAATTGCGATGAAATATCCATGTAATGCATAAATTTAATTTAGGAAGAGACTGTAAAAAATGGGGAACGAAGCAACGTCGACAATGATGTTGATATCCCATGACATAAAAATATTGTTCCGATGCGTTGCATAACCTTTCTATTCGCCTTCTAATTAAATAAAAACTTTCCTTTCTTTAATGATAGCTGCATGTGATCACAAGTGTGTAATTTTATAGCCACTGTTTAATGTATATAAGAATATGAAATGAAAAAAAGATTTTTTTTAATGAGTATAATATCGATAGACTCTAACGAGTAAAGAAATTTGCAGTATGCTGGGAAAAAAGAACAATGCGATTATTGTTTACATATTAAAATCAAAAGTCTTAAACACGGTAATCTGTCATAAGACCTGTTCCCAGGTCTGGTCAATAGCAGACTTGTCCACAGGTCTGGTCAGGAGCAGACCTGTCAATAGGTCTGCAGCAGTCCTAAAAAAAGCAGACCGTAGGTCTGGTCTACCAACGACAAAGTTAACTTGCTTGTCTGCTTAAAATTTCCCAAGTTAACTTGAAAAACAGTCAACAAGTCTGCTCAAAGTTAACTTTTGTACAGGTTAGGACCGCACCCATCTGTATGTCTTGTATTTATAGTACAATTAAGTTTAACAGTAACTTCAAGATGAAGAACAGCAATAAAGGAGCTTTTCGTTTGATTTATTTACATTTGTTTCACATTGTGAGTCATGTCATTTTTGTCATTTACAATAACTTCATAATGTGCAGATGATATCTACCTTTTTTCATTTCAAAATATGTCAATGTTCAAATCTAGAAAATGATAGTTAGGAGCCGCCTTAGATCACCTGGCTAACATGAATATGTGAAAAAATATGTCCTGTCCTGCTAATTATTTTGAACTCAATAATTTTCAAGGTACAAACAAAGAAGTGCGGGTATTATTATATGGTTAACTGTTATATTAATTGTTCTGGCTACTTGTCTGCGTGTTCTGTGCTTGTTTTCTTCGTGGCATTCTGCATTGAAAAAATAATTGTGTACCAGATGAACAACCCTTCTATTGCATTAAAAAATGAATGTAAATTATGTACGGCTCATAAAATTTTGTAATTTTTTGCTTATATCTTAAAAGCTAAAAAAAGTTGACATAGGGTGGAAATTATTTGCTGGTCAAGTTTTCAGTTTTAAGATTAATCTGACAATCCATTTTAGAGTTATTGTCCCTGACATGGCCTCTATAACGAACTTTCTAATTCTTAGGTTACTATTAATTCAGAAATTATTTGGAAGTTTTTATTGATGCGACTGGGTGAATATCGCAATAACAATAATTCCCATTCTGATATTTAATTCGTATATCTGTATGCAGCTTTTCTCGAAATCGAAATAATGCATCCGAATCGTTTTCCATTCTTTTAATATCGCAACAGTAAATGCACGCAATAATTTCTAAATTACATTGAACACTGTTATAGATATAGAAATTCTACAAATAAGTTAACATGTTCGAAATTATCAATTGAAGGAGTTATGAAAAAAAAAACAGATGTGGTATGACTGCCAACAAGACACTATGGTATGACTGCCAACAAGACACTATACACCAAAGACTAAATGATGTAGATGTAACTAACTATAGTTATGTGATGACGTAAACAATCATGTAAATCCAATACCGTATACTAAGCCACGACATGAAAAAATGTAAAACAATTCAGACAAACCAAAAAAACTGCCCGATTGATTTTCTATGTGATGGTTCCCAGACTCAAGTCAATCAGTACACATCCAATGGATTTATTGTTAAGATGATATAAACAGTCTAATACAACTTGAACTTGTACAATGCCAAAATATATGTTAAGGTTTCGTAACAGTATTTGAATGAATATCAATGTTGGAATCACCAGCCCAGTAGTCAGCGCTTCTATATTGACACGAATTATCAGTGATATGGTTTCAAATATAAATGAACTGTTTACAAAACTTTGAAGTACTAAGGATTTTAAACCCCAGGAATAGATTACCTTAGTAGTATTAGTTAAAGCCTTTCATAATTCCGGGTCCTCAATACTCTTTAACTTAACATTATTTGGTATTTATTTTGGTGTAAAATTAATGACCTTTCAGAATAAAATTTCTCATATTAATAGGATCGATATGTTCACATGGAAAATAAAAAAAAGAATGACGATATTTACCCAATCTTTTTTTTAGCTGAATCTTTATTTGAAAGATAGAAAAAGGTAAAGATATAATTTTCAGCAAAATAAGATCGAGAAATACGTCAATTTTCTTTCCTTGAGTACTAGCTTCTTTGGTTACGATTTAATGAATCCAATTTTCTTATCTTCGAGATGATGACAATGGAAACAAATGCTTATTGTCCCCCGCGTAACACGTTGCGGGGGACATGGAAATACCGGGCGTCCGTCTGTCCGTGTGTCCGTCCATCGGGTCTTGCTAGAACTCTCACAGGTTCATTTTTTGCTAGATTTTTATAAAACTTATACTATAGGGTAATATCAGTAATATCTCGGACAAGTTCTATAATGGTGGCCGATCGACTTTTTTAAAAAGAGTTATGCCCTTGGAAATATTGGAATTTATGGGAAATGGCCTTGTTAGCGCTCTCATGAGTACAATTCTTGCCAGATTTTTATAAAACTTATACTATAGGTTAATTTCAGCAATATCTCGGACAAGTTCTAAAATGGTAGATGATCGACTTTTTTAAAAGAGTTATGCTCCTAGAATTTATGGAAAATGACCTTCTTAGCGCTCTCACATGTATAATTCTTGCTAGATTTCTTATAAAACTTGTACTATAGCTTAGTTTCAGCAATATCTTGGACAAGTTCTATAATGGTGCCCGATCGACTTTTTTAAAAGAGTTATGCCTTTGAAAATATTAAATTTATGGAAAATGGCCTCGTTAGCGCTCTCATGGGTACAATTCTTGCCAGATTTTTATAAAACTTATACTATAGGTTAATATCAGCAATATCTCGGACAAGTTCTATAATGGTGCCCGATCGACTTTTTTAAAAGAGTTATGCCCTTGGAAATATCAAATTTATGAAAAATGGCCTCGTTAGCGCTCTCATGGGTACAATTCTTGCTAGATTTTTATAAAACTTATACTATAGGTTAATATCAGCAATATCTCGATCAAGTTCTATAATGGTGGACGACCGACTTGTTTTTAAAAGAGTAATGTCCCTTGGAAATATAAAATATGTGCGACGCGGGGGACATTGGAACTCTGTTCTTTTATTCAGTTAAAAAGATTAAAAGATTTTCGTGTGTGCACAACACGAGTTACGGGAATAACCTTTATTAGGTTCGTTCGTTATTCCGAGCATTTATAATATACCTTTGTAGGAAAGCAAGAGAAATTACTTGTATGTCTATATAAACGATTACATGTAATTGTACTCTTAAACAAAATGACATGAATTTTCCCATACTTGCTAAAACGGAAGTTATATCATCAATAAAAATTAAATTTTTAACAAAATATACATGAATTTATTAGCTTGTAGAGAACCCTGAAGTCATATTCTTCTCAGCATATAAAAGGAGAGCGAAAGGATATTTTCTTAGATAGGACAACCGAAGACCACAAAGGTAAATGAAATGTTATTCTTCACTATACAATTGATCATCGTTTTCTCGATTCTTTTATACAATTATTCATAATAATTAAAGAATTTGACATTTGTTTAAGTTTTTACAATGTTTATTTGGTTTGTATTTCTATATCCTATAAATGATTCAAGTCTACCTGAAGTTCCTTTGCATCAATTTCCGGCACATAGTTCATATCCGTCCAATACTTAATTATTACTTATTAGTTAACGAGTTCCATTGTAAGGAACGGATGGGATAAGATCTATCTGCTGGAGATTGCTTTTGCATTTTATACTACATTTGTAAACCATTTGTAAAACTGAGTCAAGATTCTTGGACAGTATGAATGCCTCATAAAAAAAAGGATTGATACAGTTATTTAAAAGTCTTTTCACATATAGTAAACAGTGGACCATCATTTTCAACTCCGAAGGATGGAACCTATTTTTCTCAATGCTGAATTCGATGATGTTTTGTCTGTTCCTAAAATATATTTAAAAAAAAATATATGTGAAGATTTTCAAAACCAGATTTAATTATAAAATCAAGATATTCAATAAATTTATGGGATACCTGTTCTCTCTGGTAGGCCGGATATAGAGATATAGTTGGGTGCAGACCAAACATTACATGTAGACGCGCGGAAAAAGTTAACGCGGCGTTTACTCGCGTGTACTTCATGTAAACGCCGCGTTAACTCTGCGTGAACTTTAAAATTTTAGTAGACATAAAAAATGAACGGGCGTTTACTTTCACGTTTACCTCCGCGTTAACGCGAAAAAAGCGCGTCTTCTAATTTTGTTCATAGTAAACAGGCATTTACTTCCGCGTTAACGTGAAATCGGCGCGTTTTCTTTTTCTTTTTTTATGTAAAAAGTAAACGCATGTTTACTACTGTATGGTGGGTTACACCAAAATGAAAATGCTAAAACTTTTTTCATCATAAGATTTATTTTAAATTTGAAATATAATAAGATTTCATTATTCAATATTTAAATAGAAAAAAACTATATATATATTATTTCAAGCTTGCGGGAACGTGACCTCAGCAACGCGTTGACAATGATCGGACTAATATCGACAATGACAGGACCAAATGAAAGTGCTAATAACTGTTTTATTTCTCAAAGGATTCATCTCAAATTTGAAATATAATAAGCCTGATAAATGAGTAATTTTTACAGAATGAATTGTAAGACATAAAAGTGATGAAATTTAAGTTTGAAATTGCGAAATTTATTGTCACATAAAAAAAAGGTGCCAATATTTTCCATTTTGTTAGAATATTATACAACGGCATTAAAATTCTATTCCTTTTGTCCCTAAGGATGAAAAGTTTTACACAAATTGATAGCTCTATAAGTCTACAGTTACTATTATCAATGTTTATAACAATAAAAAGTGACAATATTTCACTTTTTTCTAAACATTCTTTTACTTTCCTGATAATTTAGTACTTTTATACCCAAAGTATGAATTGTTAGACATAAAAGTGAAGAACTTTAAGTTTAAAATTGCAAAATTTTATGTCGCTTAAAAAGGTGCCAATATTTTCCATTGTGTTAGAATATTGTACAACTGCATTAAAATTATGTTCTTTTTGTCCCTAAAGATGAATAGTTTTACACAAATTGAGATGTCTATAAGTCTACTGTTATTAATATTTATGACGATAAAAACAAAAAGTGACAATATTTCTTTTTTTATTAATATTCTTGTACACGTAATGGCATGATATTTAAGTACTTTCTATCTCAGAATGGATTGCTAGACATAGAAGTGAAGAAATTAAAGTTTAAAATTGTAAAGTTTATTGTTGCATCAAATAATATAAGATGTCAGTATTTTAACTTTTGTTAACATATTATGTTACAGCATTAAAATCCTGTTCTTTCGGTGCATAACGAGGGACATTTTTACACAGATTGAGAGCATTTTAAGTTTACGGTTAATTATATGTCTAACGATAAAAATAAAAATTGCAAGTATTTCTTTTTATAAAATTAAAGCTTGTACCATTGTACTGGCGGGATGAGTTCTCTTTTTATACCTTCGGATGGATTGTTTGACATAAAAGAGAGGGAATTATTTCGACGATTTTTTTTTATTAAAAAAAATTCCTTATGTTTGCAGGGATGAACAGATTTGATAAAATTGACATTATACATCGTATATATAAATATTGATCAACTAATTCATTTTTAAATTCAGTAAATCATGAACTACTGCAAACATTTTCAAATTAGTCTATTGTCTGAAAACAAAATATTATAGACCATTTGATGTCGTCTGTTTTATTTCAAGTCTTGAAACATTACCTATCTAAATATACCGTAATGAATATTATTGTTCACATATAAAACCTTTTTTTTGTTTTGCATTATTTACATATCCAAATAATTTCTGAAAATATTTTTTTAGCGATACTTTAATTATTTATCATTTGCAATTCATGAATAAGCCAGAAAAAAAAAGATATATTTATAATTTGCAATTCATGAATAAGCCAGAAAAAAAGATATATTTATAATTTCCAAAACAAAAAGTTAACAGGAATAGTAAACGCGTGTTTTCTAAGTGCACGTACAGGTAAGGATGTAAGCGCCTGTTTACTACTGACGAAACGGACACAGAGTAAACGCGCATTTGAAATTTCTATTTTGATTGCGTTAACGCAAATGTAGTAAACGCAAAAATTGGAGTTGACAAATGAAATATGTGCACGCGGCATTAACGTACGTTTACTTTGTGTTATGCTTGGTCTACACCAAACTGTTCTTATGTATCCATATAAGTAACCTCTGAATTGTAGATAGCAAAATGGTTCTACTATAGTATTTAACATGCTACTTTAACAGGTTTTTTTTTCATGTTCATGTTTTTTAGAAAAAAAATGACCTTTGCGAAGTACCATAACATTTAATAAGAATACATAAAATTAATATGTAGAAACATTTAACAGTTTTTTTTTATAATAAACAAAAGATTGTCCTAGTAAATGTTAAATATTTTTATTTTTTCTTAATCATGGTTGGGATACAAGTAAATTGTACTTGGGTGTTCATGTTTATCCAATGTTTATGGTGACATTATGGTAAACATCTTGTAATTTAAGATTGGAAATCAGTGAAATATTCTTCGTGTTTTTCTGCTATTAATGACGTCAAAGGTGAGATTATAGAATTTATCTCACACAAAATATCTGTTTGTATTTGACTTGGAATGACAGTTCTTCATTGCAAACAGTATACGTTGTAATCTTGATGTATTGATTAATGTTTAAATCAACTATTTCTTCGAATAACTATAACATTAAAGGGGCCCGTCAAATTTTTCTCATATGCCTACTTGCAATATACATGTATAATTAGCACACATTAATGTTAGCCCAAGGAAATCCGATTTATTTATTTTTAACATGTACATCTTTGATTGGATGAATGATTAAGTATTTCTAATTATAAACATTTACCAGTATATTGTTTAAAACAAATATTTATAATTTTAATCTTCCATTTCTATCTTCTTGAAATGAAGAAATGGCAGTTTTAAATTCAGAAACTTCATAGTTTGTCATTCTCTCATCCTATCAAATGGCCTTTTGTATACAAATATGTTACTATTGGTGGGTACATCTCAAGTTAATGAATGTGCTATACATAATGTTTGTATTAAAAAAGCAATAATCATTTATCTATTTTGAATGTGTTTATTTTGCAATTCGATGCAGAA
This sequence comes from Mytilus californianus, assembly GCF_021869535.1. Lineage (NCBI taxonomy): Eukaryota > Metazoa > Mollusca > Bivalvia > Mytilida > Mytilidae > Mytilus > Mytilus californianus. The sequence goes on from NW_026262673.1 coordinate 5,399,273, forward strand.
AGGCTTATGTAAAAAAGATTTTTTTGTTAATAGATGGTGAATTTCAAACTGACCATCTGTGTCGTAGCAATTTTCATTTGAGTGACGCATGGTCCTGTTCATTTTAGCTGTCATAAATTTCCACCATAACAGGGAAAAGGAACACCCGTTGGAATGAGACTATTGCCTTTACCTGTACCTAAACCGTTTCCTGTTAGAGGACGTTCTGATGAAAGACCGATCGTTTTATTGGTCCACGACGAAGGATTTGATAATGTATTTGGTGGAGGATTTGAATCATTCTTACCACTGTTATTGATACCCCTCCTATGTTAGTACTACTTTAAAGAATACTTACTACCTACTTATTGCGTCACTACACTTCTAGTTGAGAAAAAATATGTAATTGTATTTTAACTTACGTTGCAACTCCTCATAAAAAGTTGACCATGAGAGTATGTTTTGTTTAAGAGTTGGTACATTTGCATACTCACTACCTTTTTACATCTTGATTTTTTCATTAGTACCTAAGGAAGGTCATCAAACTGTCCATTGTATTCTGACATGATTATACAGTCACACTATCATTTACTGACTTTCTAACTCTTTGTTTCTTAAGTACCTTATGGTGATTATCAAGTTGTTCACTGCATTCTGCATTCTGTTCAGTTACAATATTAGTTACATAGAGGTGTCATCATCTATCAGGAAAATTATCAGGTTTTGGCAATTAAACAAGAAAAAGAAACAGTATTCATATTGCCATACAAAATCGGTGATAAGGTATCAATTTGATGAAATAAAAATATAAGCAACTAAGGCTTGATTCCAAATGCATAGCTATAAAACATTTTCGGAAAGTGTTACTTACTATATTTGGCAAATTTGAGATGATGATAATATTACTGGTTTATCAAATCTAGTTGCTCTTTTTAGATCAAGATAAAAGATAAATGAAACTTTATAAATTCTATGTAAATTAGATATATTCGTCTCATATCTTATACATATTTACACGCCAAATTTTACATGTATTGTAGATAGATTATATTTAACCATGCATTATATGAGTGTTCGAGTGATTGAAAATTTATCTAAAGGTGGCACGGTAGTATTTCCTGGTCCATAGGGATAATGATAGCCTTTTTAGAATTTTCACCACTTTCTAGCATTGCCCAAAATTCTACATATACAGTTCACTGAAGTAATTTCATTATAATATGCAAAAAATATTTTGAATATGTATGATGACCGATTACTCTTGTTGCTATCTTTATAAACCTAGGCCACTAGTGCTTTTATGTCTTTTATCAGGCAGAAAATACAAAATTAAAAAAAAATTCTCAAAAAATTAATTTTCACCTGTATGTAAAATCGTTTCATATTTTTCTACATCTGATTCATCACTCAGTTTGGGAAAGTATGTTCAAAAAGTGAAATAACAAAAAATACCGGACTCCGAGGAACAATCAAAACAGAAAATCCCTAATCAACGGTAAAATCAAAAGCTTAAACGAATCAAACTAATGGGTAACAACTGCTATATTCCTGACTTGATACATGCATTTTCTTATGTAGAAAATGGTGGATTAAACCTGGCTTTATAGCTAGCTAAACCTCTCACTTGTATGACATTCACATAAAATTCCATTATATTGACAGCGATGTGTCACTGTATATGTTATCCAATCAAACTGTTTAGATACATTGACTAAGTAGGGTAGACAAAATAGCAACCTAAATTCTGGAATGTAAATATCACCGTGCCACTTTAACCATTATGTTTATTATAATTATCATTATCTATGAGAGTTTTGTAAATGCAAATAATATCAATTTAATCGAACATGTAAATCATATAAATAACCACAAACACAGTAAGGATAACCAATTCGATAGTCCGATTAAATTAACAAACAGCATTTTGATATTTAAACATGCAAGAGATACCCTATTTATTCTAATCAGCAAAATTTAATTAAGAAATAATTCATGGAAGCCATAGATTTGTTGTAAATTTACACATGCCCTGGGCCGTGATATTCGAATTTCATTCTGAGCGTTTACACATGTCCTGGGCCGTGATATTTGAATTTTATCCTGAGCGTTATCGAGGGATAAAATTAACAAATATCACGGCCCAGGCCATGTGTAAATTTACAACAAATATATGTCTTCAATGAATTATTTCGATTCTAATAGGACAAATACGGTCATAAAAAACTGAAGCGAGGGTGGGTATACCGTGTGTGTGGCTGTTCTATTTTACCCACTGTCGATAAATGTAAAAAAAAAATCTAATTAAACTGTAGCTTGCATGAATCATTTTTTAAATAACCGCTTGAAAAATGTGATTGATTCTTTAATTCTCAAACCCAACATATGCAATTTTTAATATACATTTTTTTTCTCGTAAGAGTTACCGTCAAATTCACTGTTGACATTTTGTAACCAAGGAGCCGCCAAGGTGACTTGCTGAAATCAGTAAATGTTCGAATAATGCAATAGAATAGAAAAAAAGCAACACCTACCTCAAAACTTTATTGTAATGCAATTTTATTCTAGTTTAGAATGTAAAATGGAAATACCTTCAGGTTTGACGTTTTCATTTGTATGACGTCATGTTTTGAAATGACTTTAACGCGCCAAAATCATTAATGGAATTTCGCGGAATTTTAATCTTTTTTGATTTTGTACATTTTTCCGATCTCTAATGCATAAATTCTTTTTGTTATGCCTCAGAATAAGAATAGTTTTTTTTCAATTGTAATTTTTAACACAGCGAAATCGACATAGCGTTTGCACATAGGTCACGATACATGTGGATTTACGTGGGAGGTATATTTTAACAGCCATTATTATGTGCATCTCGGAGTCTGCGCTAAGTATAGATATATCGAGAATTTTATCACGGTGTTGTTTACAAAGCGAAAGAAGCACGTCATATTAGAGTTCGTAATAAATAAAATTAACTGTGTTAGTACGCTTTAAACTGGTAATAAGACTGATCGAGAGTAGCCGATAGAGGCCGCTGAATTTCTTGTATCACTGTCGAAAATGAACCCTGTTACGTAACCTTTCGCAAATCAAAATTGCTAAGTAAAAGGATTAATTATTAAACTTCCATTTGAATATTGCATTTGAGGAATGCTCAATCAAATTAACTTAATTTTCAATACAAAAATCAAGCAAACACATACTTTTACTCGATCTTGAAAGAACTGTAGAACGAAAAACATGTGCACTCTATTTTGACGATAGACAAAATGGTCATACACGATGACAACAACAGCAAATGTTTTTAAAAACTTTATAACTGAGTGCAATCAACGACAACCAATGGACGTAGGCTTTTTGTTTTAGGCATATACACATTATAGTGCGGTTAGATATGTTTCTATTCAATATTTTGATTATATTTTGGAAACATATACCCGATTATGCACAGATTTATATAAATGTTAAAATAGACAGTCGCATAATCAATATTAATCATCCACCTCCCACCCCTAATTTAAGGAAACAACCACCGTTCTTTCAAATCAATTACTAAGTAAATGACCACCATCAGCATCATTGTACATCAGGTGACACATGTATTATTTCTACGACGAAAACAAATTAGAAATTAAAGTTTACGGTAGGTTCTGCAAGGTATGTCTACCGGGATGCAGACTGGGAAATTTGAAATACTATTATAAAATGAAGACATATTGGAAGGCGTCAGAAATGGAGTTCTAGCAAGGTATCGTGCACGTGTTGAGAGCGTGGTACTAATCCTACAATGACAATTAAATTTAACACAATACGTTTAGAAAAAAGATCAATCATTGACAGGCAAAGTTCTGACATCAACTACACATGTTTTAAATGTCCAATACAGATACATATGATTTCAAAGTCCCTTTTGGGAGGGCACATTTCAATATTATCCAGTTATTGATTTTAAAATTTAAATGTTTTCCATACGTACCAGTATGACATAAAAAAATTATCCGAAAAAAAAAAAAATCTTCAGCAGTGTTTACTGTTTCGTCGCTATTCTTATTGCAACTAAAACATCTTGAATATGTTTTAACAAAAATAATTGATATTTTATTGTAGAAATGGCGTTAAGTCTTGGTACAACTATAAATTCAAGTACAACTACTGCTATGGCTGCAACCGTAATATGTATGTTTTAATCTTTACTAGTCAATTTGTCTTCGGCCACCTTCTGTCATCACGTCGTCCTAGTCTATAAAGAGTAAGGCTAATTTCACTCAGTACTTGTTTCACTTTCAGGATCAAAATTCAAAATTTCGCAAATCTCACAACAAATTGAGAATAAGAGAGTCTACATCATATACTTAAAATTAAATTTAACAAATTAACATATTTTCGTTTAATCAAAAAATTATTTAACGGTACATGTTGCTATTGAAGGCAGATTATATAAAGTTCCTAAAAATTGGAGAACCATTTCTCAAAGTGCGATTTTGTACATTTCTTCGGACTTTTATAATTTGAGTACCTGCTTAGAAATAAGCCAATTAATGTTAAAATTTCAAGGAATTTGACTTTGAAACTATGAATTTAAGTAAGTGTTTGAAAATAGACCTTGTGTGAATTGAATTCAAGGGGAAATTGGTCCTTGTACTTTTTAGTCCTGAAAATCTGCGTAATTTTATGTGTAATGATTACTGAAACACAAATTTATCTTACTGATATAAAAACAAACTATATATTTGTCATGTCTCTTTTAAAAACATCGTGTTTGGCTTTTAAATGAATCAGAATTCTGTGTTGTAAAATCTTGCATATAAATTTTGCCTTCGGGATTTTTCACCGATCTGTTTAAAGAAATCTGTAACCCAAATTTTTGTTTGTAAATTTGGTTTTCGGGATTTTTCCCAAAATAGGTAAAGACATCTATGCAGCAAGTGCTAGCTTATAGATTTGATTTTCGAAATTTTTCATTGTCATAAATTCTTACATATAAGTCGGGTTGTCGGGATAATTCCCGAAATGTTTGAAGTCTTCTGTGTTAAACATTTTGAATGCAGAATATTTTTTTCGGGACTTTTTTTCAAAATGTGTTGAGCTCTGTTTGGCACATATCTTTGCTACCAAATGTTTTAATTAATTTTGAAAATGATTTCGGGAATTTCCCGACTAAAAAGTTGTCACGTCTATATTTACCACAAATTCTTTCAAACTATCATCTATTTTGGTAATTTTCCCAGGACTAAATATAAATGTAATCAGTTATAAGAATACAAGCATGGAATATTGTAAAAATTGTGTTTCTATATGAAATCTGCATTCATTTATAGTACATGAAAAAGCTTATAAAAAAAAATCAAAAGTAAGAATGCAGAAATTCCGAACTCCACGACAAATTCAAAAAGGAAAATCCTTAATAAGACGGCAAAATCAAAAGCTCAAACACATCATACGAATGGAAAAAACGGCTGTTATATTCCTGACTTGGTACAGGATGGATTTTACTCTACAGTTCTCATTATTTACTTTTTTAAGTTTCCTACTTACACACATGTCCTGTTATCCAGTTTGGTAGGGAAATAAGTCCGAGGTAAATAGTTGAAATATAAATATTTTGGGGCATACTTAAAAATAATATTGTACAAAATGTTCACCCACAAAAATATTTAGATATTACAACAATTTCAGAACATGAATCTTCCTAGTAAAATACAGTACATGAACATCTTAAGAACGAAAAAAAATCCGTGGACTTTTATAACACACACCCGACTAAAAATACTAGAAAGTTATCTTACTAAAGGATATTCAATTTGCGTAATTTATGATTATAGATACAATGATTAGGCGTTGATTCATATCCATTGTGTCTCTAACATGAACTATTGTGCTGATGTTTTTCACAATTAAAGCTATTTCTTGATTAGAAGGCATTCTAAGTGAGTTTAAATAACCCTGTCATGCATTAAGAAATCAAAGTACACAATTAATTGGTTAGAGAAATACAAATATAAAATAACACGTCCGTCCTTAAATAGAATAGTATTCGTAATTTACAAAAAAGACATATTCAAACTTCTTACTAAGTATATATGACAAGTATGTTACCGAAATTTCTGGCAAGAAACCTTATTTCTAGGCACATTACGATTTACTCGCAAAAGGATTTGCGAAAAAGCATGTGTGAAGATATGTTGTAAAACAGATGAAACCATACAATCTTTATAAAACAAAAATGGACATATTGAACGTAATCATACACAGAAAAACATAAAAACTAACAATAGGGACAACAAAGAGAAAACGGGGATTCGAACCTAATCCGACAAGTCTCTACGTCTAACTTGACTCATGGATCTGAACTTGAGGCTATCAACTTATACTATACGATTGTCTATTATGTATATATTAAGGTACAAGCCCTGTTCGTCCGTTGTACCAATATATATCATATGATCATTTATATATATAAAATAGACATATGTATTGATTGATTGTTGGTTGCTTAACGTCCAGTGGCAAATAGTTCATGCATATTCAGGACGAGAACAAATTAACAATAATTACAATAGGTAGGTTCTGTAAGAGGGACGTCCGGGATTAAGGTCGGAGAAATTTAGACTGCCACGGGAAATGAGGGTATATTGGAAAGGGACAGAAATTTAGCCTTGCAACAGGTCACCTACGGACCTCTCAAAGAGTTGTTGAAAGGGTTCTTAACGTGCAACGAACGTGGCACTCTCTTTAAAGAGGCATCGGATTTAACGTTCCCATTCTGACCGGACGTGGCTGCAAATTTGTACATCCCGCACAGCCAAAACAGACGCCCCACTTTAGCAAGGGTTTTACTGCCGGTCGGAGGAAGACCAATGGTGACCATACTTCTATACTTCTATGGTAACTGGGGGTAAATAGACATATAAATGAAACCCATTGGTAGCCAAGAGGTTTCGTCGATGTGTTGATGTCAGTCACACACAACAGATTTCAAGAAGGGTTAGATTCCTAGTGAAGGCATATAAAAATTACCAAAGATAAAGGCATGTTTTTTAAATAATTTCATTAGTGAACAGAAATCAGTATATAAGCCAATTTAAACTTAATGAAATTGGGCACACAAAGGAAACAGTTGTTATATAATTACGTGAGTCCATTTAAGCGACAGATTTCGGAAGCGTTAATTCTGGGAAAATAATCCACGAAGTGAAGAAGCTGACGTCATGGCAATGGTTTAAAGCTTACAAAAGCGTATTAGAAATAAATTTGAACGATAATGTCGTCATCTTAAATGTTTCGTTTCTCTGTGTAATTGGTTGCAAGGAAAGATTTTGTAAATATTTTGATATGTATCCTATTAATGGCAATATTCATTTTACTTTTAGTGTCATTATGAAACACTGAATGTAATGCATAACGATGTTTATCACGATTAGGTGACCTACGTTTCATTTTGGGGGAAAAGAGTATGAGGATGTTTTCGTAAACGGAATTTTTTATTTCACCTGTTGCTAGTCACACTTCTTTATTTCATTCGAAAATGTATTTATAAACACAAATATATCCTGCATTTTCTTGGGGAAAATATGTATTTTCATACTGTCTTAGATTATTTATTCACAGTTCTGACCGGGTCAATACATTCATTATAAAAGTCTATTCTCCTCGAGAAAATGAAATAGTCGTCTCCTCATAATTGTACACACTAAAGGGAATAAAGAATCCGCAACAATCCACAAATCTCCAATTTAACATGAACGGTCATCTCAGTACCAGAATCTAAAACTTGAAATCAATATTATTCAAGTTTTGGTAATATCCTTTTTGGCGTTGCTCCGTATTTATACATCCCACCATTGTAGTATTGTGCTATGATCATTTTGTTTGTGTTCTAGTCTTTAACTTTTCCTTATGTGCTTTGCCTATAGAGTGTATATATGCTATATTGTTTTTCTTTGACATAGTTGTTTGTTTTAGAGCGTTTAGTTGACATAGTTTAGAGTAGTAAAGATTATAACGCAATGTTGAGTGCTCTACCCCATTATTTGGCACTTACAATGTGTATTTGTTTTGCTCACACATTGTTGTCAGTATAACGGAATTCTATGCTACTGTCATACAAGTGAGAGGTTGAGCTTGGTATCAAGCCAGGTTAAATCCACCATTTTCTACATAAGAAATACCTGTACCAAGTCAGAATGTGACAGTCGTTTTCCATTCGTTTGATGTGTTAAGAGCTTTTGATTTTGTCGTTTGATAAGGGACTTTCCGTTTTGAATTTTTATTGGAGTTCTGTATTTTTGCTAATTTTTTTTCATACACTATGTCATTATTGTAATGATGTAAAATAGATTATCATTTTTTTTTTTATATTTCAGCAGATACCACTGGTGCACCAGCTATCATAGCTGCATCATCTACCACCGCTGCATCAGCTACCACTGCTGCAACTACCACAACTAGTGATAATGTCAACGGGTTTTAAGATATTTTGTGTGTACCCAACATGTGTTTCTTTTACTAAAATAATTAGCAATCTGTAATCCCCCATTGTATGTCTTCACAAAGTAAACGAGATGTGGGGAATTCCTAAATGAGACAACATTATACGAGGTTTTGGTTGGGGTTTACAGAAGAGACAACAAATGCATACAGTGGAAGCCCAGAAATAAAGAATAAAGAAAAAAGAAAGAATACAGAATAAGGGTGCTGAAATATAAAGAATATATTATAGTGGACAAAACAATTGATTAAAGAAAAGCTGGCTTAAAAAATACATGAATAAAGAAATGAAGACCCCATCCAGGCTGATAAAAATGAAAACAAATGATATCTACAGGGCTTTAAACAGACTTTAAAAATAGACATTCATCCACATAATATGTCAATCTTTAAATCTTCCCGAGTCTATACAAGTTATGAATAAATTTTTCTCACTTTATTTTTCATTATTAGATGTTAACATTCAATTTTCAACTATCAACATTCGGTTTCGACATTCAATATTCGTTTTTGAACATCGAACATTTCATTTTAATATTCAGCATTACTTTTTCGACATTCAACATTCGAGGAATTAAGCTTAAACATTTCTTTTTTCAAGCTTAACATTGAACATTTGATTTAAATATTTAGCATTCAATATTCGTATTTCAAAATGCATCGTTCGATTTTAATATTCAATATTCGATTTTGAACATTCAACATTTGATTTCAATATTCAGCATTCGTTTATCGACATTCAACATTAAACTTTTTTTTTTAAAGTTCAACATTTGATTTCAATATTCAGCGTTCGTTTTTTAGCAATCAACATTCGTTTAAACAATCAACATTCGATTTCAATAGTCAACATTTGCTTTTCAACATTCAACATTCGAACTTTCAATATTCGTTTTTCAACATGCAACATTTGTTTATCAACATGGAACATTAGTTTTTCAACTTTCGTTTTTTTTTTAATTAGATTTCCAACATTAAATTTTCAATATTCAATATTCCAATGCAGTTTTCAACAGTCATTGGGCAACATTCAACTGTAATATTTAACAATCTTATATGATAAAGACTACAATTTACGCTGCTACATTGCATGGAAATCACTAATGGTCCATTACATTTCATGTCAGATCCACCCCATCTTATAAAAAAATTGAGGAAAAATATACACTTAAATGGCCAACATGATGTTCATAAAATGAAAGTCTAGTTTGATGGAAAAGATATTATTTGGGAGCATCTTGTTTCTGTTTATAAAAAAGAAATAGTAAGAGCTGTACCCCTAACAAAGTTGAATGAAGATGCAATTTGCCTAAACAATTTCTCGAAAATGAGTTAATCTTGCGGTACATGCGTTAAGTGAAGTAGTTACGAATGAAATGGAACACAATTAAAATGAGGCAACAAAATCTACACAAACATATCACAGAAAAAGTTGCTTATTATTTAATAACGACCCATGTATCAAGCAGCTTGATGATATTCGAACTTATTTTTTTTTAAATGGGAAATTAACCTTGAAAACAAATATATCATGCCAAGTGAAATTGAAAAGCACAATATTTCTTGGCAACAATGGCAACGTGTGCATCTAACAATATCTGGATCCGTAGATTTGGTAAAATAAACCATGAAACCATCAAAACCCAAATAATACTTAAAAAGCTTAGTCAAGATAGTGTTGAATCATGGTTTTCTCAGCAATATGCATGCTGTGGTAGTCGTGAACCATACGTTATGCAGTATAGTTAAAACTGTACAAAACTGTGATCCCTGAGAAGAACTAGCATACTCACAATACAAGTTATGGTCATGCTAGTATTCAGGTTGTAAACAGTGAGGATAACAAGTTGAAAAGAAAAAAAAACAGACTTTATTGACCGCTTGACTGTAAGATTGTTTACTACATACTAATTACCAGTATTCTTTATTACAGAGCGAGTTACATGTATGCCAGTAGTAGAGGAGCTGGCGAGCATTTAGAGTCAATTACGATAGAAAAACCGGTATTGCAAATATTGACCAACAAGGTCAGAACGGCTATGCTGACCTCAAAGATAAACCAGAGATTGATTGATTGTTGGTTGCTTAACGTCCAGTGGCAAATATTTCATGTATGTTCAGGACGAGAACAAGTTAACAATAAATACAATAGGTAGGTCCTGCAATAGAGGCCGTCTGGGATGAAGGTCGGGGAAATTTGGACTGCCACGGGAAAATGAGGGTATATTGGATAAAGACAGAAATTTAGCCTTGCAACAGGCCACTTACGGATCCCTCAAAGAGTTGTTGCAAGGGTTCTTAACGTGCAAAGAGCTTGCACCAAGTCCTTGAGGAGTCCATAGCTAAGCTACGTTTCTGTTCCTTTTAAACCTATTCTTTTCTGATGGGTCTTTTGTAGGCGAAACGTGCGTCTGGCGCAAATATAAAATTTCAATCCTGGTATCTATGATGAGTTTATTTATCCAGTGGCAGTCCATATTTCTCGGTCGACCCTATTACAGGCCTAAACATTGTATTTATTGTGGTCTCAAGATATACCGTTTCAGTTATCAAATCAAAATTTTAAAAAGTTTTCAAATTTTAAATTTTTGGAATTTTGATCAAAGTTTTCAAATATTAAACCAAATTTTTGAAAATTTTTGATATTTTAAAATGTTAACCAAATAATTCTAAAATTCTAAATATCGTTTTTAAATTTGAAACGAAAAGAAAAGAAACAAAATGAAATGAACAGTTACTGTTACTTAAAAGTTATTGTATAAAATAAAACCAGCGGCAGACAGTTGTAAGCGGTGAAAAATTGGATAATAAAAATAAATATTTCTCAAAAGCGGAGAATTAATTTTAAAACAAGAAACACGGCTGTGATTATGATCATTCTTAGTTAGGAATAAAAAGCACGAAATACATCAAATCATTTTTAAATAATTTAAAGAAGACGTTTTTTTAAAACATATTGGACATAACATGAGATAACAGTATCCTGAAATTTTTGTAGGTTTTGCATCTGAAAAAAAAAAGTTTAAACATATTTAAACCTGCACCAAACAAGTTGATTTACGTTTGACATAATCTCTATAACATAAGCTTAGCGTTTCAGATAAATAATTCAGAACTATTCGGTTTCCCAGTGCCAATCATTTAGGAGTAACAGTGAAACCTGACCAACTCGCAGTTGGCCAAATAATATGGTAGGGTCGAGTATGTATATATTTACTACTGATGAACTTTTAGCAATAAAATAGCTCAATACACGTGTATTCTTCCAAATTTGATTTCATTTTTTTTTTTTGCTTTACGACGTCTTACTGTCTGCAATCATGTCGGTTGATGAAATCATTAAATATACATTTTGAACGATCATCTTTAACCTGTTATCTACTATTTCGGTTGTTATAAATCGTTGGCCTTCAAATAATTGGCTTTTGGGAGTTCCTGATGAAGCTAGATCCAGAAAAGCGCTTCGAATGCATGCATTTTTTATCGTTTTGTTTTCATTTTTTATCGATTGCATGACGATCCTGTATGTATCATTGATTTCAGTCTTAAGTATTGGTACGGTAGGAATATTAAATTCAAGGTGTCGCAATGAACGTTGTGCTAGCCTCGAATGTGGGAGGTTGTTGATATCTTTTTACACTGCTACCCGCTATACACGCTGAATTTTAGAGTGAGATCAAATATTAGTAGCTTGGAGCCAGGATACTGTTATAAGGTATCTAAATAAACTCAATACAGATACCAGGATGTAAATTTTGTATTTGCGCCTGACGCGCGTTTCGTCTACAAAAGACTATCAGTGACGCTCGAATCAAATAAAGTTAAAAAGACCAAATAAAGTAAACGTTAACAACCAACTAATCGTTCTGGCTTTGTAAAAGCTGAATACATTCACACCATATAAACGTATACCATAAACATTATTTTCAGCCTGCATATTTATGTAACAGTTGCCGCTGTACATTAAGCGCCAATCTACCCATTTGTAGGTGTCGGCATTTTGAAATCGTGATTTGAAATAAATTTTTAAAAGTTCATATCAACCATAAATGATTATCTATTTAGGAATCATACCCCAAGGGTGACTGGGGTATAGAAGTATGGTCACCATTGGTCTTCCTCCGACCGGCAGTAAAACCCGTGCTAAAGTGGGGCGTCCGTTTGACTGTGCGGGATGTACAAATTTGCAGCCACGTCCGGTCAGAATGGGGACGTTAAATCCGATGCCTCGTGTAAAGAGAGTGCCACGCTCTTTGCACGTTAAGAACCCTTGCAACAACTCTTTGAGGGGTCCGTAGGTGACCTGTTGCAAGGCTAAATTTCTGTCCCTATCCAATATACCCTCATTTTCCGTGGCAGTCTAAATTTCTCCGACCTTAAACCCGGACGCCCCTCTTACAGAACCTACCTATTGTATTTATTGTGAACTTGTTCTCGTCCTGAATATGCATGAAATATTTGCCACTGGACGTTAAGCAACCATCAATCAATCAATCAATTTAGGAATCGGAAATATAAAAAGTGTCACTAAGGTGACACTAAATTTGACTTTGATACTTCCACGAGGGGCTTCAATAATGGTACATTTTTCAGGTGCGGATCAATGAATTTGTAAAGGTTGGGGCTTAGTCGGGGAACAACCATTTAACTTCAAAGAGGGGGTGGAGGTATGGTTTACAAAAAACATATTCTGAATCCATATTTTCCCCATACCTTATAGTGTTAAATTTCGAACAAAAATAATTTGATTGATACCGTTGAAAAAACAAATAAAATTTGACTCCGACAAAAATACCCCCCCCCTTTTTTTGAAGTTAAATGGTCCCCCCTTAGACAACGTCTGGACGGAAGCTTGTAAAAAGTATATGCATTTAACATATATGTAGCTCCATTAAGGGTACTTAATCCGCCCGGTTTTTAAATAGCGATTAAAAGGAAACGGGATTTTTTTTGTATTAAGGGATAGTTCCGTATTTGTTATTTGCGCATTTTTAAGTTATCACACGACAATCAGCTTTGAACAAAATACAAGTAAGCAGCGAAGTATAGTCAGAATGAGGCGTGTAGAAAGAGTGCCAAGCTCTCTTTGCATTAAGAACCCCTGCAGTAACTGTAGAATTGGGCCAAACACAAATAGACAATCAAGCTGATCAGTTAAATAGGGAAAGAAGTAGTCAAAATAGTATGCCAGACAATGAGGTCAGTAACCCAACAATAGATTTGTGGATAATAGGGTCTTCAGTGATCAAGGATCTTAAAGGTCATAAAATGTACAAAAACAGAAATGTAAAAATTGAGAAACTAAGAGATAAAACTATTCACGGGGCTATCCAGTATGTGGCAGCCTCTCATGTTGAAGCAAAAAACATAATGCTGCAAATAGGGTCAAATGACCTTGAAGATATGCATGAAGATGATGCTATAAAGGAAATGGAAAATCTAATTTCAACTATAAGAGAAAAACTACCAAGAGCAAAGATAATAGTTGGAGAAATCTTACCTCGTTTCTACCAAAACAGGCCATCGTCCATAGAATACGATACAAAACGACAACAATACAACATTCTATTACGGGATTTATGTGAATTTATGGAGTTGGAGATGGTATGTTATGAATGACTCTATTTTAGGGACTTTCACGATGGAATTCACCTGAAGGAAACAGGCATACGACTACTGGTTCGAGGAATTAAAAGAGTTACAAATCCCCTTTTGGGGGTAGCGTATGATGAAAAACATCACAGTCAAAACAGACATTTTAACGTAAAAGAAATATAAATTACAAACCAAATCGTTACTACCAGGAGAGAGGGAATTCTAATTATAGACAACAAAGTAACAATCACATGATTCACAAACTGAATTATTCAAGAAGTGCAAATAAAAGATATGACAATAGAAATATGAGAAATCCTAGTTTCGATGGAAATAATGGTAGCTTCGGTCAAGTTGGAGGTTCGCAAATAAACCACAAAAACTATGTTGGTTTAATGGAGATGATGTTAGATCAGATGAAAAACAATATGTTTGATTAAAATCCGAATGTTAAATATGTTTATTTAATTTTTATTGTATAATTTGATATTTTATTTTATTTTATTTTTCTCCCTATCAAAAGTAAAGGGAAATTTTACTGATTATGCATACATGTAGTAGTATGCCCAAATATAGGTACATGTAGTATAAATAAGACATTTTTTTCCGATACAGAATAACAATTCAATAATTAAAGTTCAGAGGTTTTCTGTTGATTATTAAAGATTTGGAACTTTTGTTTTCTTTCGCAAAAGTATAGAAACTAAGACAAAGGAATAAATTTCTACAAATAGTAATTAACTTTTATAGTTATGCAATAAGCTTTTATAGACAAGTACGTACATTTTCATTTTATTAAGTAAGCTATTTATGTTAAAAAAGATATCTGTTTTTGTATTTTGAAAAAGATGAATACTGTAAAAAATCAAAATAAAACTAGTGATAGTTTTAAAATGTATGATACATCTGTACAATGTATATGACTTTTTGACTGAAAATGCGTGCTTGCATTGAAAACAAAATTTAGGGTTGATTTGCTTTTATTATCAAATGTACTTAAGACAAACTGAAATATGTTTCATATTATCTAGCGATATATGTTTGATGGAAAAAATGAAATTAGTACCACCAACCATGTACTCTTAAAAGAAAGGGAAAAATTTCACATTGAATTACCTCCCTTTTAACATAAAAAAGAAGCTATATGGAAAAATCTGATAGACACTTGAGAAAAAGGATACACTTTAATATCCTTCATTGGTTAATTTTTGGGTGAAGAGACAGAGCAGGGATTTATAATTAATTATCTCCCCTGTTATATAGAATGAATACATTTCCCAAGAGAAAGTCAAATATTTAATTTGATTCAACATAAAAAAAAGTTAGTTTATAGGAAAAATTAAAACGCATCTATAGTTCTTATTATAAAATGTATAGGGCTTTGTTCAGGATTGTAAATGTTGTTTTTGTTTTTTTTTTTGACAAATTAAAAAAAAATCAGTTCTTGTATTAGTAAAGAGAAAGAAAATGCAAAAATGCTAAATTAATATGACTATTATTGCACAAATACAATATATGTATAAATATATTATATAAACATAGTAAATAGGTGTATAAGTCAAATCAAATGAGCTTTCTTATATGTTTAAGAGTTCAAATACACATACAGATGGGACACACAAATAGTATGAAAATCTTTATATATTATTATTGATTAATGCACATAGATATATAACATGTTAGATTGGATATAGACAATGTAAATACATGGTTTATAGAAATTTAAAGTGGTTTCAGTCTTTAATTTCACTTGTTAACATATTCATGAATTTTTATAGTAAAAAACAATGTTTGACTTTGTCATCTTGGAATGTGCGTGGCCTCGGAGATAAGATTGAAGATCAAATGTTTATTGATAAAATTAAAAGTGATATAAATATATTACTTGAAACATGGAAAGGAAGTTGTAAAGATTATAATATTGAAGGCTTTAATTGTTTTTTAAAAGTCAGAAAAAAGCGTAAAAATGCAAGAAGGCACAGCGGAGGCATAATTGTTTATTATAGAAAAGAGTTAGAAAAAGGCATACAAAATATTGTAAATGGCACTACATCAGAAAACAGATTATGGGTTAAACTTGACAAAAAACTTCTTTGGTTTTTTAGAAGACGTATACATGTGTGCAGTATATGTACCGCCTATATCTTCTGTGTACTCTGAAAATGATTTCATGTCTTTAGAAAATGAAATTTCTATTTTCTCTGCTAAAGGGAAAATTCTTTTATTAGGAGATTTTAATAGTAGAATTGGAAATAAACCTGATTTTATAGTACAGGATTCAGCAGAAATAAATAGATTTGATGGCTCAAAATTATTGCCAGAGAATTATATAATTGATGATGAAATAGTAAGACAAAATCAAGATAAAATTTATAATTCACAAGGTAAATCTTTGTTAGACTTGTGTATATCTTCGAGGTTGCGCATATTAAATGGCAGATATATGGGAGACAGTTAGGTTATTTCACATTTATGTCTGTAAAAGGGTCAAGTACAGTTGACTACGGTATTGTTAGTGAGAGTCTCCTATCCTTGGTAAAATATTTTAAAACAGATTGTTTTTCATATATGTCTGATCATGTACAGATACAGGTCACCTTAAAGTGTGATATAAAAATACCTTATATACAGTTGGATAAAAAAAGATGGAAAAATGTAAGAAGATACATTTGGAAAGAGGATTCTGAAAATCTTTTATATGGGGCCTTAATTTCAGAACAAATAAAAAATAATATAATCAATTTTGAACTAGAAAATTTTTCTGAATGTCAAAAAGGTGTTGACGGAGCAGAAGAAAAGTTAACACAAATATTTGAAAAAATCTCTGAAATTTCATGTAAAATAAAAAAAAACAGGGATAAAAACAAAAAAGAAAAAGTTTAAACCTGTTTGGTCAGATAATTCAATTTATAAAACTAAAAAAGAAATAAACAGTATTGAAAATAAAATTAAAAAATGTCCTAGTAATCATTTGAAAAACAAATACTTTGAAATGATAAAAAAACTAAGAAAAATGACTAAAATAAAGAAAGCAGAATATAAGAAGAAAGTTTTTGATAATCTTACAGATACATTTAATAAAAAACCAAAAGACTACTGGGATATAATTAAAAATTTTAAAAAGAAAAAAGAAGTTGACCAGGAAATTCCACCAATTTTACAAGATGAAGATAAAATTAAAAAACACATTCAACAACAAGGCAATCCAAAATCATGTGATGAAAATTTTAGCCAGGAAATAGAAAATAAATTAAAGGAGTTTGAGAATAACATAGAATTTAAAGAAGAAACTGATGCCCCCATCACATGTAAAGAGGTTAAAAATTTAATACATAGATTAAAAAAGGGTAAATCATCAGGTCCAGATAATATAATAAATGAAGTTATAAAATATAGTAAAAATGTAACACTGAAAAGTATTGTAAAACTCTTTAATTTGATATTAAATACAAGTATTTATCCTTCTTCATGGCAAAACTCATTTGTAGTTTTGTTACACAAAGCAGGAGATAAAAGCGACCCTAATAATTATAGAGGTGTCTCCTTAATAGATTGTCTACCAAAATTATTAATTGCTATCTTAAATGAAAGACTTATAAAAAAAATGGAAGCTGCTGTCAGTAAAAGTCAATTTGGTTTTAGTAAAAATCATAGGACTTCTGACAGTGTCTTTGTATTAAAATCATTAATAAATAAATATTTACATAAAAATAAAAAGAAAATATATGCATGCTTTCTAGATCTAAGGAAGGCCTTTGACTCCGTATGGAGAAAAGCCCTCCTTTATAAACTTTATAACCTAGGAGTTTTTATAATATTATTAAACAACAATATATTAACACTAAATCGTGTATCAAAGTGCAGAATCAGCACTCAGACTTTTTTGAAATATCAAGAGGGGTGAAACAAGGAGATTCATTAAGCCCCTCTTTGTTTAATCTTTTTATTGATTGATTGATTGTTGTTTGCTTTACGCCGCATTAGCACAGAAAGGCTATATCGCGGCGAGAGCTAATTCGAATATTATAACAATTTAAGGTATATTTTTAAAATCAGACAAAAGGTCTTTCAATAAACTAAAATTCTAGACTAAAGCAAATTGATTATTTACAAATAAAAATCAACACTAAGATAACGTGATAAAAATTAAAATCGTTTTAAATATAACAACATTTTTATATTTTATAATATATTTCAATTTCTTTTAAGAATGAAACAATATTTGTAAATGGAATATTATTAAATAAATCATACATATTATTGACATTGAAATGCTTCTTCCGAATATCAGCAAAGTCAATACAATTGATTAAAACATGTTTAATAGTATACTTGCAGTTACAAGGTATACATTGTGGTTCTACTTCATTTTTTAAAAGATATTCGTGTGTTATTCTAGTATGACCAATACGACATCTAGAAATAACACACTGATCTTTTCTGCACATAAAATTATTGAAAGGTTTACATAAATTAGGTTTAATTTCATGTAATTTATTACCATCTTTTTTACTCCATTCATTTTTCAATATATTAAAAACATATTCTCTAATATTAGATTTAAAATCGGTATATGGTATATCACAGTTAGATAAAGGGTCACTCAGGGCATTCTTTGCCTCAAGGTCTACAGCTGTGTTTCCAAGGATTCCAACATGACTCGGCACCCATAGAAATAATATTTCTTTAAGAAGAATTTTTAAATTCCTCATTACATATAAAATTTTGAGAATTGTTGGGTTTTTAATTTTAGTATTTTGTATAGCTTGTAAGCATGAAAGTGAATCAGAACATATAATAAATTTGGATTTATCTGAAGAAGCAATAAATTTCAAAGCCAAAATTATTGCTTCTGCTTCAGCAGTGAAGATCGATGCATCAGATGGCAATAATAATAATCTTTTTATAAATGATATTGAAAGTGAACTCTCAAAAAATGATAATTATCCTTTAAAATTAGTTTCTTCTGAGGTAAATTGTCTTATGTTTGCAGATGATCTACTTATACTTTCAGAAAATAAACAAGGTTTGCAAAATAGCTTAAATAATTTAGAAGAATATTGTGACACCTGGCAACTTACACTAAATGTTAACAAAACTAAAACTATGATTTTGCAAAACAAAAACATTAAATTAGAACAATCTTTTGTTAAATATAAAGATATAAGTTTGATAAATGTTTCAGAATATAAATTTTTAGGTATTCTTATTAAATGTAATGGCAATTTTAATCATAGCTCTGAAGAACTAGTAAAAAAGGCGAAAAAGGTAATGTTTGCTATTAAATCCTATACTGGTTCTTTAAATAATATCCCTATTAAAGTAGCATGTAGTTTGTTTAATACTATGGTGGAACCAATTGCTACATATAATTCAGAGGTTACTTTTATGGATACATATATAACATTATATAGAGCTGTCCAGAGGGCAAATGTATCCCATAAAGAAATTGACTTTCTTGATTTTACTGATAAAACTTGTTTTGAAAAACTTCATTTATCATTTTGTAAATATATTTTGGGAACACGAAAAAATGCATCAAATTTAGCAGTTAGAAAAGAATTAAGTCGCTATCCATTAGAATTAAAAATAGAGGTCCAAAGTTTACTATATTTAACAAGACTTCTAAATAATTGTATAAATCCCTTATTATATGAGGCTTTCACTCTATCAAAGAATCTAGACTCAGCAGGATGTAACACATGGTTTACGTATATAAAAAACATTGCAAAGGAAGCAAATGTAGATTTTAAACATATTGAGGAGTGTAAGAATCTAAATCAAATAAAAACACTTAAAACTGAATTAACAGTTAAACTCCTTAATCATTATGAAAAATTATATAAACATAAATTTGAGAAAATAGATAATAGCAGTAAACTTCTATTATATAAAACATTAAAACAAAGTAATAAAATAGAAACATATCTGAACTCTAATATATTTGAAAATAGACGTAATATCACTAAATTAAGATTAAGTGATCATAATTTATTAATAGAAAAAGGGAGACACCTAAAAATCCCTAGGGAAAACAGGTTGTGTCAGTCCTGCAATACAATTGAGGATGAAAAACATTTTCTTTTGTATTGCAGGAAAAACGCTTCCATTAGACCAGTTTTTATTGAAAAATTAACAAAGGCTAAAAGTATAGAAAATTTTGATAGCCTCAATGAAAATGAAAAAATGATAAATATTCTTTGCCCATCAACACAAAAACAGGTAGAAAGCATAGGTTCCTTTATTAAAAAGTCATTGGCACTAAGGATAGGGGACTCATAATTGAATTTTGAACTATTTTCATTAGTTTGTTTAATATGATTATACATGCTTTTTCTTTTCATTAAGTTAATGTTGTTTTTGTCACAAATCGTATAAGTTGGTTTATATGGCAATAAAAGTTTGATTTGATTTGAGTAACTCGTTGGTTTGTTACAAGGCAACATTTCTGTCCATATCCCTTATACCCTCATTTTCCAGTGGCATCTAAATTTGCCGATCTTTATCCTGAACGGACTCATACATGACTTACCTATTGTAGTTA
Organism: Mytilus californianus; assembly: GCF_021869535.1. Taxonomy (NCBI): domain Eukaryota; kingdom Metazoa; phylum Mollusca; class Bivalvia; order Mytilida; family Mytilidae; genus Mytilus; species Mytilus californianus. The sequence continues at coordinate 5,419,875 of NW_026262673.1, forward strand.
TTGTTAATTTGTAATCGTCCTGAACATGCATGAAATATTTTCCACTCTTAACCAACAGTCAATTATTTCAAATAGGTTGTTTATATACAAATTACAAAGAAACTTAGCCCTTACATGACTTTTCATATTTTTAACTTTCCTTTGGCCATACACGTCTTCAATTATTTCGGTTCTTATATTTACTTGACTTTCAAATATTCAGTTTTGAGCGTTCCGTGGCTGAAAGCTTTACTTAAAATTCAGCGTTTTATATTCCTGTTTTTTCGAGAGCAACATTGGTGTATGGCCATAATGAACGTTAAAAATAGCATAACCATCGGGCACAGAGCGTGGCACTCTTTCTAGGATACTGTTATCTCATGTTATGTCCAATTTGTGTTAAAAAAAAAAACCCGAATTCTTTAAATTATTCATTTTGGAATTAAAATTGATTTGATATATTTCATGCTTTTTATTTCTAATTAAAAATGATCATAATCACAGCCGTATGTCTTGTTTTAAAATTAATTCTCCGCGTTTGAGAAATATTTATTTTGTCTGTCGCTGGTTTTATTTTATACATTAACTTTTAAGTAGCAATAACTGTTCATTTTGTTTTGTTTCGTTCCGTTCCGCTTTTATTCCGTTTCGCACTTTACATCCACCCCTCTTTTAGGCAGGTAGTATAGAACGGGCCCACTTTATATGTTTGTTGGATGTGGTAGACCTAGGCAGGTAGGGTAGAACGGGCATACTATATGTGTTAGTTGGATGTGGTAGACCTAGGCAGGTAGTAAAGAACGGGACACCTTTATATGTTAGTCTATTGCAAGCTGCGCTTTACATCTTGAGACGGAACATTACTTATTATCCAAATTAAATGACCAGTCGTCGTTCCTACAGAAGTGGTTGGATGAATTCTGTGTTTGCTCTTGCTATTTGAAAAGTCTACACCTTTAACAAAATCATGTGTGTCTATTGATGATATTATTTTTTCAAAGTCAGCATTTTTAAGTTTGCCATATAACAAAAACAATGCTGACCACTGTACTTAATTAACAGTTTTTTAATAGATACTTAAAAAATACATTGGTATTCTTTGATTTTGTTATTTGGAAACGCGTAGGGTTATCACTCTTTTGTACCTTTTAAATTCTATCTTCATTATGTTTGCCTAATATAGTCAATGATTTTCTAACAATCATAGTCAAATTTTAGAAAATAATTTGTTAATACATGTACCTCATGTCTGAATGTAAGCCATGGGTAGAGCTCAATCAAATCCCTGACACTATTTTTTTTCCAACGATAAGTTTTCTCATGTGTGGGAATGTTATTTCCATTTTTCTGTTCACGTTTTTCTTATCTTGGTCTGGGTTTTTTTTATGTTCTCTTTTGAGCCTTTTTTGTGTGTATTTCTTCTGTGACTGGAATGTGTGGAAGGTATCTACCTAACCTCCCGGTAAAATTTTTCTTATTTCTATTTGTCTTCTTTTCCTCTATTGTTACTTTCTTTTTTCTTAGTTTGACATCTGGATGATTTTTGTCCAGCAGCTTTCTTGCGTTTTCAAATTTATAAAGAACTTTGTCCTTCCAGAACTCTTATAAAAATGTCAAATATTAATAAATAACATATCAATAAAAGTACAATTTAGCTCTGATTTTTCAAACTTGTTCAATACATCAGTTCTAGTAACCTTGGATATAGATATCCGAAAATCTGTTGAGGAATGTAGGCATGGGAGTGCATTTAAGGTTGAGATGCACAGTAGTTCTATGTCACCATATGTAAACATGTTATTTCTATTTGAGCTAGTGACAACTTTACTTAGTGTTGGAAATAAAAATGTTAATTTTCTATAAATTTAAAAGTTTGTGGCACTTAACCATTATTAACTCTTTTATACTATTTTAAACAGTTTAGCCTACGAAACGTCTTACATGTATGACTGATTTTAACTTCAATAAGTATTCAATCTCAAATACTTTAATTTTGTGGCAGATATTCGAAAACTTGAATAATAATCAATGTCCAATCAGATCTAGCATTTATGAACCTTATCGAACAAATTATCACTCGACGAAAAATAATCTAAATTAAATTCCTGTTAAACCAAGTAGAACCTTGTGTTACTCCTCAGGCAAAGAAGATTTGGTGTTCCATATTATAAGATAAACTAGTAATGAAATCCAGATTTTTTTTTATCAATAGCCGTGTCCTTAAATTTATCCAGATAATAAAAGAAAAGTTAATATTCCGCTATCATACATATTACATACAGTTCATGTCCTAATGTTCCAAGAATTTTCAATTTGAGAACTGAGTGAGTTCCTGTTACGTTAGTGTAGTTGTAAGCAATGTTGTATTGATCGTCGAACTGGCGGCGTCTTCCTATGAACGAACCTTTTTTGTTGTTTCTGTTGCTCCTATTATCTCTTATATTGTTCTTTAACTCTCTGAGTTTAGATAGTTTCGCACAGTCAGCTATAAAAGGCCCCGAAATGACAATGTAAAACAATTCAAACGAGAAAACTAACGGCCTAATTATGTACAAACAATGAACGAAACACAATTCTGTAACACATAAACAAACGACAACCACTGAATTACAGGCTCCTGACTTGGGACAGGCATACAGAATGTGGATTATAAGCCATATAATGTACTTTTCACAGTTTATATATTTTAAGTTTAGAAAATACAGTATAACAGACTATAAGCCCCTTGCAAATGAAACAAACTAAACAGTCACTGCAAGATATCCTACTTAAAGAAAAAATGTTGTATAAGTTACATTGTACAATAATGTAAGATATATGTAAGGAATGTAATAAGAGGTCAACTGAGTTATCTTGAAGAAATGCAAATCTTAATTATATTCTATTTGTTCCATTTCGGTATCCCAAAAATGAGTTACCACAAGCTTCATATGTGCTAAAAAAAATTGAAAACAACACGTTTAATAATTTCATGCTAACTGCTGAGGAAAAGAAAGAAGCCGACAGACGACTGGCCAATGTATTGATTGATTGATTGTTGTTTGCTTTACGCCCCCCAAGGGTGACTGGGGAATAGAAGTATGGTCACCATTGGTCTTCCTCCGACCGGCAGTAAAACCCGTGCTAAAGTGGGGCGTCCGTTTGGCTGTGCGGGATGTACAAATTTGCAGCCACGTCCGGTCAGAATGGGGACGTTAAATCCGATGCCTCGTGTAAAGAGAGTGCCACGCTCTTTGCACGTTAAGAACCCTTGCAACAACTCTTTGAGGGGTCCGTAGGTGACCTGTTGGAAGGCTAAATTTCTGTCCCTATCCAATATACCCTCATTTCCCGTGGCAGTCTAAATTTCTCCGACCTTAACCCCTTAATCTATTACAGAACCTACCTATTGTATTTATTGTGAACTTGTTCTCGTCCTGAATATGCATGAAATATTTGCCACTGGACGTTAAGCAACCAACAATCAATCAATCAATGTTTGCTTTACGCCGCATTAGCACAGAAAGGCTATATCGCGGCGAGAGCTAATTCGAATATTATAACAATTTAAGGTATATTTTTAAAATCAGACAAAAGGTCTTTCAATAAACTAAAATTCTAGACTAAAGCAAATTGATTATTTACAAATAAAAATCAACACTAAGATAACGTGATAAAAATTAAAATCGTTTTAAATATAACAACATTTTTATATTTTATAATATATTCCAATTTCTTTTAAGAATGAAACAATATTTGTAAATGGAATATTATTAAATAAATCATACATATTATTGACATTGAAATGCTTCTTCCGAATATCAGCAAAGTCAATACAATTGATTAAAACATGTTTAATAGTATACTTGCAGTTACAAGGTATACATTGTGGTTCTACTTCATTTTTTAAAAGATATTCGTGTGTTATTCTAGTATGACCAATACGACATCTAGAGATAACACACTGATCTTTTCTGCACATAAAATTATTGAAAGGTTTACATAAATTAGGTTTAATTTCATGTAATTTATTACCATCTTTTTTACTCCATTCATTTTTCAATATATTAAAAACATATTCTCTAATATTATATTTAAAATCGGTATATGGTATATCACAGTTAGATAAAGGGTCACCCAGGGCATTCTTTGCCTCAAGGTCTACAGCTGTGTTTCCAAGGATTCCAACATGACTCGGCACCCATAGAAATAATATTTCTTTAAGAAGAATTTTTAAATTCCTCATTACATATAAAATTTTGAGAATTGTTGGGTTTTTAATTTTAGTATTTTGTATAGTTTGTAAGCATGAAAGTGAATCAGAACATATAATAAATTTGGATTTATCTGAAGAAGCAATAAATTTCAAAGCCAAAATTATTGCTTCTGCTTCAGCAGTAAAGATCGATGCATCAGATGGCAAACGGAGAGTTGCAGCTCTGTCCCTGAAGACAGCAGCAGATGCAACTCTGTCACCATCTTTTGATCCATCAGTATAGACAGTTGAAAAATCTGAATAATTGGCTTTGATTGAAGTCGCCCATAAGTATAAATGGTGAGGGTAATTGATCAGTGAGGTTTTTGAGTTTTGTTTTATCTATAATTGAATTGGGTGGAATATATATAGAACATAATGTAATTGTTTTATCTAATGATAAACGAATTGCAACTGCTTGCAGATCCGTGGTGAGTTGGACTGTGCTATGAATGACGTTGTCCTTCACAAAAATGGATGATCCGCCTGCAGCACGTTCATCTACCTTAGAAAATGTGCTATACATGTTGTATCCTTTTACAGATATATTGTCACTTTCTTTTAGATGAGTTTCTTGAAGACAAAATGCAATAGGTAAAAAAGACTGAACTAGAAGCGTTAACTCGAGAAGATTTATTTTAAGACCTCGGCAATTCCATTGGATGATATTAGTCATGTTTTGTTAATAGACGGGCGAATGCTATCGAGTTTGCCAGCATTCTTATGTCGCTCACCCTGAGATTGTAATCTTTCGGGTGGCGGAACACTTTCGATTTCCATTTCTAATTCGTCGTTAAGTGTTGAAAATCTGTTGTGTGAGGAGAGTCGTCGATCTCCAGGACCATGCGCAGCTGGTTTTACTCCGCCTCGACCCCTACCCCGCGACCTCGAATCAGAAGACTTCTGAGAGGATGTATTTGCTGGCTTCTTTGGGACATCCTTCTGTTCTGGAGAACGAAGAGGAGACGGTGCTTTAGAAGACTTTGTACTGGATGCAGAAGATAAACTAGTTTTATTAGATGCAGATGAAGGAGGACTATTGGAGATGGAAGAATCATCTATGTCACTGGGAAGATCCCAGACAGATTCACCGCCCCAACTGTCTGATTTAACTGTATCTTTTTTATTTGATTTCTTTTTTTCATTTATTTTAGATGATGACATTGAGCTCTGTAAGGAAGATTGAGTTGACTGAGTACTGGTTTTAGAAGGTGTTGGTTTTCTTGGAATTAATATTTTATCGTTAGGTTCTGTTTCAACAGGCAGCATTGTAAATGTCTCAGCATCAATTGGCCAGGTCATGCGAGTTTGTGTATGCTCGTGACTGAATGAGCGGATAACTTTGCTGGCGTACGATGGTCTGTTCGAAACAAGGAGATCATTCGAAACAGAAGCTATCTGTTTAGCTTCTGGGTAACTGATGTTTCTTTCTGTTTTAATTTTGATAATATTTTTTTCTTTAAGGTAAACAGGGCAGTCCCTAGATGATGAAAAATGGGATTCACCACAGTTTACGCATTTAGAAGATTCAGAGCTACAGGTTGTTCCCTCGTGTCCTTCGTCAGAACACTTGAAGCATCTCTGCGTACCACGACATTGTTTGGTTCCATGACCAAACTTTTGACAAGTGAAGCATCGAATTGGGTTAGGGATAAACCTGTCAACTCTGATTCCGAAGCAACCTAAAGTAATAGATGGAGGAGGAGTTGGAGTTCTAAATGTCAAAAGATATGTATTTAATTTGATTATATTTCCATTCTTTTTTATTTGAAATCTAACAACATCAGTTACACCTTGGCTTGAAAGTTCCTCACAGATTTCTTCCACTGTAAGGTCACCAAGGTATTGACTTCTGTCTCGAATGATCCCCTTACAGCTGTTCAAACTGTTGTGAGGAGAGGCAGAAACAGGAAAGTTTGTAATTGTTGTCAGTGTAAGCAAATTTGTTGATTGACTTTTGTTGGAACATTCAACCAACAAATTGCCTGATCTCATTTTTGAAACTTTTTTTACAGTACCAGCAACGCTTTGAATTTGTTTGTGAATCACAAAGGGAGATATTTTGGAAATTGGTTTTTCATCTGTTCCTTTTATTACAATAAATCTAGGCCAACTGTCATCTTCCTGACAGGGCACTGAATCATCACATTTTCTTTTTTTATGTATTAAAGCTGATTTAGAGGGTTGGTTTTGTTGTGCCATAGGAAATGAGAAAGATTCACCATTCTTGTCATCCACCCACCTCGGAGTGCCTACAAGGGCGATGCTGTGTTTCCGTGGCGAGCCGGGGTCAAGTGCTAATGCTGAAAACGAGCTCCAAGTATAACATGTATAACGTAGCTGGTCCCCAAAATTAGCACCCAAGATCCACTGCGGAAAGCACCAGATGTTCCAAGAATAGTATACTCAAGCAGAGCGTATCCATCAAGCGAAATAGAAAGCGTACCACTTGATTGACCCATGAGCCATCGCCTTCTTCAGTTATCCGAAATATAAATAGCTTAATTTAAAACACATGTGTATATAATGAAAATTGTTACAAGAAAGCTTATTGTTGAGGATTAACTGAAGGGCTCGACATGACCAGCCGATTGATCGAACCGGGTCCATCCGACCTCCCGTTTAGATGATATTGGAGCCAAAGCAGCTTATTGAACTATAGTCTTGTCCGTCCGGGTATTTTCTGACCGTAAGGAGTCTGGCTACAGCCCTCATCCGCAAGGATCTCGTCAACCAACGACACGGGTAGCAACCCACGGCCAACGGGTTGGAGAGCCTATTTTATTCAAAACATCGGGCAACTCGTACGATGTTCGGATCACTTTAGTCTGGTCTCTACCCTTCGACCTGTCCAGCATGGGTAACCCTACCAGGAGACGAAGCTCCAACTGGCATAGCTCTAGGGGTCACTGAGACACGCAAGCCCCCCGACCACGGCAAGGATAGCGATCCACCGGGGGGCTGGCCAATGTAAAATGTACCAGTAAACTTTGGTGTCATACCATGAAGCCTCTTTACAAAGATTGTCGGAGGAACCAAATGTCACAGTTGGCTACGGGTAAATAGTTCTGACAATGCAAATGTCCAAGGTCCATTTAAACTTGCATACTAATCAAATCACAACTTTGGTAAATATTCTCTCAGGTTGAAAAAATAGATTGGATTTTGACAAATTGTTTTCTCTTAAGGATGTTCGCTTGTCATGTTTTGGAATTTCTGTCAGATTTTCAGCATCCTCTGGTTTTATCCATTTCAATGCATAAAAAAAATTGTCCATTAACCCCCATTTTTCTTTTGATAAATCTTTTACATATATAATTATAATCCATCTGTAAAAGTCTTATATAATCTTTGTTATTTTTTAATAGTTTTTGAGAACTTAAACTTGTCAATGATAAAGCTATCAAAAATCAAGAGAGAACATGTTCCTGCCAAAATGTCAATGGTTAATATCTCGAAAAGAAGCAATCGGAATTATATATTTTTTTCGCTCTTTTGGTTCCTGTATTAATTCCCTATCAATATATACTAATGTTATGAAAAGCTAGTTATTGTGAAACTGAGTAGCGAACTTCCGTAAGTGTAATTAGCCTATTATCTATTTATCACATGAGGATATAAATCTTGTATCACACTGTCCTATAAATAATTAAATAATCCATTTTGATACCAAGCGATATCCAATTCTAAGGTGTTATGAAACCTACGATCATTTTCCTATATACATTGATTGATTGATTGATTGTTGGTTGCTTAACGTCCAGTGGCAAATATTTCATGCATATTCAGGACGAGAACAAATTAACAATAAATACAATAGGTAGGTTCTGTAATAGGGGCGTCCGGGATTAAGGTCGGAGAAATTTAGACTGCCACGGGTAATGAGGGTATATTGGATAGGGACAAAAATTTAGCCTTGCAACAGGTCAACTACGGACCCCTCAAAGAGTTGTTGCAAGGCTTCTTAACGTGCAAAGAGCGTGGCACTCTCTTTACACGAGGCATCGAATTTAACGTCCCCATTCTGACCGGACGTGGCTGCAAATTTTGTACATCCCGCACAACCAAACGGACGCCCCACTTTAGCAAGGGTTTTACTGCCGGTCGGAGGAAGACCAATGGTGACCATACTTCTATTCCCCAGTCACCCTTGGGGGTCATATATAAATTGGAAGATGCATGAAGGCTAATGAGAACTTTCCATCCAAGTATCGTCCTAGATATGCATGAACTATTTGCCACTAAACGTTAAAAAACCAACAATCAATCAATCCACCCAAGTATACTACCTGTTTGCAATATTAACTTCTTAATTAAAATATTTGGTATGCACATTATGAATATTTGTTAAATTATTATTTTTCTAAGTATCATGTGGTGGTCTTTTTCACATCATGAAATACTTTCCATAAGTCGATTTTTCTACAGGCATGACACATAGAAATGAAAAAAAAAACTATAACAGTTGGTCTGAATGAATATAATTATTGACTTGAACAGTACTACCTTCAAGTGTTATAACCTTATTAATTAAAAGTAATATAACTAATCATAAACTGCTCTAGTTGATAAATAATTATACGCATTTTGAATAACTTTTTTTTATCAAGTATTTTAATTTTTACCCTTTTTAACTTTTCAGCTGTTTTCAAATGGTATATTACGATTCTGTATATGAGGAATGATGGGTACTCCACAGAGAACTTCCTGTTAGTCCTATGGGAGGCATATGGTTCTTCATTTGATATGGACATGATTGACAACTTTGATTGATTGATTGATTGTTGGTTGCTTAACGTCCAGTGGCAAATATTTCATGCATATTCAGGACGAGAACAAGTTCACAATAAATACAATAGGTAGGTTCTGTAATAGATTAAGGGGTTAAGGTCGGAGAACTTTAGACTGCCACGGGAAATGAGGATATATTGGATAGGGACAGAAATTTAGCCTTCCAACAGGTCACCTACGGACCCCTCAAAGAGTTGTTGCAAGGGTTCTTAACGTGCAAAGAGCGTGGCACTCTCTTTACACGAGGCATCGGATTTAACGTCCCCATTCTGACCGGACGTGGCTGCAAATTTGTACATCCCGCACAGCCAAACGGACGCCCCACTTTAGCACGGGTTTTACTGCCGGTCGGAGGAAGACCAATGGTGACCATACTTCTATTCCCCAGTCACCCTTGGGGGGTGACAACTTTGAAAAGAGATGGCATGAGGCTTTGTGTCTGATGGAGAGAGATTTCCCAGCTGCCTTACAGGTAACATATAACTGGGTTATTATAGAAAGAAAATACTGTAAATTGGAATATTTTATTTTCGTCATATTACAGATTGTATGATGCCTCCCATAAATTCTAAAATGATGCATGTATATTGTCTTTAAGTTCAGTAAGTTTGCTGTGTCAAACTTCATTAAAATGTAACAGAATTGTATGGTTATGTGACCACCCATAAGTAATTAATAAATTTTAGAACAGCCCTCTAAAAGTTTATAAGGTGTTTTAAAAGATATTTAAATTAACTATATTGCTTAACTCTATTGCACAATGTAGTGCTAAACTGAATAAATGGATTAACTGAAAGATAAGTGCCTACGATTGACACAACAAAAAGCATTAATCCCCCCTACCCGTTTTGATAAAAATTTCCAAAGCATTTTGAATTACAGTATATAATTGCCATAGAAAAAACCCATGAGATAGTGGTTAAACTTGCCTTCCTGCATTGCCTGAATGGGGATGGTGTAATTGTTGAAAATATCCAAACGTATGATCTATGCCGGTTGTCATATTTAAGTTTCATACAAATGCATTGAAAATCACTTCAAGTGAATTTAATGTAGTGTAATTCTGTTTCTGCAATCTTCTGAATAGTGAATTGTTTTACTCAAATTTTGAATTCTGATTACAGCTTTTCTATAAAAGCATGCAAAGCAAACCTTTGATCAACTTGCTTGCTATGTTTGTTTGGATGTTTGTAAACAAAAGGTAGGTAGTCTGTTTCAGTCTGTTTACTTTATACTGGAATTTAATTGGACAATAAACATTAACTTCATTGCATCCCCCAAAGGGGGCCTGGGGAATAGAAGTATGGTCACCATTGGACTTCCTCCGACCGGCAGTAAAACCCTTGCAACAGTGGGGCGTCCGTTTGGCTGTGCGGGATGTACAAACTTGCAGCCACGTCCGGTCAGAATGGGGACGTTAAATCCGATGCCTCGTGTAAAGAGAGTGCCACGCTCGTTGCACGTTAAGAACCCTTGCAACAACTCTTTGTGGGGTCCGTAGTTGACCTGTTGCAAGGCTAAATTTCTGTCCCTATCCAACATACCCTCATTTCCCGTGGCAGTTGAAATTTCTCTGTCCTTAATCCCGGAAGATCCTATTACAGAACCTTCCTATTGTATTTATTGTTAATTTGTTCTCGTCCTGAATATGCATGAAATATTTGCCACTGGACGTTAAGCAACCAACAATCAATCAATCAATTAACTTCATTGCATGTCAATTTTTATTGTCTAATCAAATTCCAGTATATACAAAGAAACTGAAACTCCGCCTACTTATTGTTGCAAACATCCAAGCAAACATAGCGAGCAAGTTGATCAAAGGTTTGTTTTGCATGCTTTTATAGAAGAGCTGTAGGTCTTCCATTGTGTTGTTATTTATAGAAGAGGGGAAACTATTTATTACATGACTATAAATGCAATTCTTAATTTGTATTTTAATTTTCATGTTTCTTTCAGACGTTCTACTTCCACCTACTACAATATATAAGATTGTACGGACCACCAAGAATTTTTTGGATGTTCCCTTACGAGCGATTTAATCACACTTTAACAGAGGCAGTATCAAACAACCAGTACCCTGAGTTATCTGCCATTAACAAAGTTGAGGTAAGCATTGATTTATTTTAGAATGAAAGTACATGTTCAAGCATGGTCTTTGTCAATTCACCTTCGTGCTATTTAGTCCAGTCCCGAAAAAAAAAGGATTACTTATATAACTTTATGTTGGGGTCAAGTGTTGTCAAAACAAAGGTCTTCAGTAATGAGCCGAGAGAAGAAATAGTTCAGAAAGTGAATGTTCTCAAATTTTCTTTGTAATATATGAACAATTATTTAAGGGACAAATTAAAGTCTATAAAAGGTTATATGTGTAGTGTTTAAAGTTGATTAAACATGCCTACATGTATTTGAAAAGATATAAACAAAAATAATAATTCGGACAAGTTCGGAGTTACACTTGGAAAGTTATGTAATTACCAGAACTTTTTGGAATGGAATGAAAAGCAAAGAGGTGTATTAGACAGCAAAGCAACAGAAAGAAAAATAGGGACTAATTCTTTAATTAGCTTGTTTCACCTACATACATTCAAAATTATGGGATGCAATACTGTATTTTGGGATACATTCTGTTTTAATGTGGAGGCTGAGAAAGTTGTCAGGAATTTTTCTATGTATCTTTCTAGAATAAACGCTGGGGAATTAAGCATATGGAATGATTCAAAAAAAAAATCTGCTTTAAAAAAAAAAAGATATATCGCTCTTATGATCCTCCAAGCCTGTTCAAATTGACGTCATCCTCTATCTAATTTTCATGCAGATGCCTTTGTATTGATCTGAACATTGCATTGAATTTCGGACCTTATCACATGTCAGAATTTTGTGTGAAATCGAAAAATCAAATCAGAAAGGAAAAACTGACACAATTAATTTCGAAACTGATGTATTATAATGTTGTTTTTTTTAAATGGTTAATCATGGTTAAGAGAATATATTATTCATTTTTATTACACAAACAGAGAATTAGTGTGATTGATATTATACAGATGTGTGGTTGATAAAGATACTTTTGTACTTGGAAGATTCAAATAAATATTGTATTCCTACACTATTTTTTTTTCTTTACAATAGGTGCAGTGGTTGATCACTTTACTCGACAGTGCTGGTTTTTTCCGTCCTATTAAAGTAGAAGCAGCTAAACTTAACAGTCTGCTGGAAGATTTTAACCAGAGACGAGACATCTTACAGCAGATGAATTGCCACACATTAAAGACTTTTACCAAAGTGAGATTATTCAAAAGGAAATATCAATATACCATCCTGCCTCAAATCAGAAAGGGACATATAGGGATGTGTCGATTGAGAAGCCAACTCAACGAGAGCAGTGTTCGGTGATTATGTACAGCAACTAAGTTGGTAGAATTCAATTTTTTTTCAAGAATGACACAAACGAACCAGTGTGGGTTAGTTGGCTTGGATACCTAGAAGATTCTAAGTGCTATTTTGTAACACCAAGTGACAATTTGCCAAATCAGGTCATCTATGTTAGCCATATGTCAGCAACTTTAGTGCATGTTATGGAGGATGGTGTTTTATGGATTCCTAAACTGCCAATGTAAAAAACTTGAGAGACAGTTCAATGACAATCACAATGTATCTTTTCAATTATTTCGGTTCTTTATATTATTACACGAGGCATCGGATTTAACGTCCCCATTCTGACCGGACGTGGCTGCAAATTTGTAAATTTCGCACAGCCAAACGGACGCCCCACTTTAGCAAGGGTTTTACTGCCGGTCGGAGGAAGACCAATGGTGACCATACTTCTATTCCCCAGTCACCCTTGGGGGCGTTTAAGTTTATAGGTCACTTTAACAGGAACAACAAGATAATGCATTGAGGTTTAATCATAGGTTAGCAGTAAGAGAATTAGGCGACAGTAGCCTTTTTAGAAGGTGTCCTAATGATTGCATATTTCATTTACCGATTCATCAATTATTTCTTACCCAGACAGTAGGCAGCTCATAAAGGATCACTGATTGTGAAGTAAAATATAATGATTTAAGAGTGTTTTATTTTAGACCTATTGCATACAGTATTAGAAAAACAGTCCAAAACACAAGAAATTAAATATTACCACAGAACCATGAAAATGAGGTCAAGGCCAGATGACACCTGCCAGTTAAACATGTACACCTTACAATCATTCCATACACTAAAGATAGTAGAGCTATTGTTTCTAGTATCTTGGCTATTGACTTAACCACGAAAACTTAACCTTGATCACTAATCCATGAAATGAGGACGAGGTCAAGTGAAATTGGCAGCTTTAAGCTGATAATGATAGTTTATATGAACCATCTGAACAGTAAAATAAAGTGGCCATGATGGCATATCCATCATGTCTGGCTGGAATTAAAAGTCAACATGTCTTTACATTAACAAATAATGAAGACCAAATTTTCTTAGTGATGAAAAAATGACCATCGGAGTCAGCACAATACAAAACCTTATAACTTCCAAATATATCTTGCAGAATCTGGAAATACCACATAAGATCGAACCAAAGAAGGAAAGATTATTGGTATCTTTCAAATATTGAGAAGAGATCTACCAAAACGGGTTCAGAATGGAAAATTAAATATTCACGACAAGCTTTGGTTATCAATTACTTTGAGAAGAGAAAACCTCTTGCTCCAAATATTCCCTTGGCACAAAATATGGGAAGTTACAAGAAACCAGCAGGAGATAAGTTGGCTGCTTTCAACATTCACATACATACATCTGATAGAAACAATGTCAGAATTGTTACATACGGGTTTAGGTCAATAAGACTAAGTGTTAATACTGAATTGTATTTGTATATCTGAACATCATTGGAACATTTGATAGACATAACATCTTCTTATGAGCACTGTGTTCCCAAAATCTGTTCCTAAATATGGCGGAACATTATAGGAACAACCACCAGAAGTGTCATCCTGACTCGCGATGTAAACGTGATACACATTACGAACCCAGGCAGATAGTTCTTTCAATACCATATGATAAAAAACGTCTCCTAGGTGTTATTTACGGAAATCTACAATTTACACTAGTCCTGATGATTATGTATTAGCCAAAGATACATGTTATGCTGAAAGCTTTAACAAAAAAATGAACATGTTCCAAGATAAAAGAATAACAAACCGTAAAAATGCTCCAAGTAGTAACGTTGGAAAAAAGAACTAAAATCTTCCAACTTATAATTATAAAGTAATTGGTCAAGGCATATGTATTCATTTTATTTTGATAGTTTGCATCATGTTCCATTTCAGACACATGCGGATATGACTCAGTTATGTGCTTTCACATTGATCTACAATGAAAAATTGTCTACTACTGTAGACATCATTTGACTTCAAATTTGTTAAATGGAAAAGTATGCCGTATTAGCCACCATGGCATCCACAGAGCTGTACAACAAATCAAACAATGTTTAACACAATTAGATACTCCTTATGTTAGTAAGCTTTTTTTTATAATTTTATGTTACATTCTGTTTCAGATAACAAAAGAAGAAGGACAGGACATTAACAAGGCTTCAAATCAGGCTAAATCTTATTTTACAAAACCCTACCCTACAGTTCCTTAAAAAGAGATATTAACAAGATATCAAATATATCATATAACATTTTAATAACTTTTGTGTTTTCTCATGTATCTACCTTGTGACTGGGGTGAATCAATTATCTGAATGGTACTGATTTTGTTAATGCCACCCATAGAGGTATGGCATAAGTTAATGCCGCCTGGGATATTATTTAGTGTTCTTCTTTGGTATGTATTAATCCAGTTGATATTCTAGTGTTTTTTTTCAATCCTTTAGCCAATAGATGCAACAGTTTGCCAAAGCTAGTAGAAAATAATATACATTCGTATTTGTATGAACATGTCAATGAGTCAAATAATTGTAAACGTGGATGGATGGTTCTAATCCTTACCATGGAATAATCTGTTGACAGCAATGCCAATCTGTGTAGTGGGTCTAACTCCAGTAAAGTTCTTCAAATGTTTAAGCACTTTAACGTACAGACTATATTAACGAGAACCTACACCAGACTGAAGACTTTGTTTGTTTCACCATCCGATACTATGGCATCGGATGCAGAGCAGACAGCGCTTCTCTCAGACCTTTATGACAAGGAAGTACTCCCGGTAGTTCAGCAAAGTACGGGCCATACACAATCATGAAGTTCGAGACCAGGAAGATTTTAAACATCCAATTTGTACAGGTATGTTTAAAATAGATCATACTCAATCAAAGATGTGAGCACAAGCAACCCAGAAAGCTCTTTATTTAGTATTTTTTATTCTTTTATTAGATTTGTTCACCTCGTATAATACTCGTATACAAAAATTATTTCTTTCAAAGTAGGATAACACACATGTATTACAATATTATCCTGTCAGGGAATGTTGCAAGGAAAGTTTTTTTTAAGTATGGGGTTGAGATTGAAAGTATCTAACACATGACCGTTGTATTGTTTTCTAATGCATGGATGGTTTATATTCCTCACTTAGTCGTTATAGATCACACGATTGATAAAGGTGATTTTAAAATTTGAGTGGATGTATCAGCATTTTAACCTGATTTGATTTGATTTTTGGTGTTTTAACGCCACTTATAAGCACCGCTTTTGGGCTATTTCGTGGCAGCCATTTTTTATTGGTGGAGGAACCATGAGTGCCCGGAGAAAACCACAGACCTTCGATAGGAAAACTGACAATTCTAGTCAATTAAGATTGGAGTCGAGTGCACCCGTACGAGCGGGGTTCGAACTCACAACCTACGTGTTGACTGGCTAGTGATTACAGTAGTAACTACTTAGACCACTCAGCCACCGACGCCCCCCGTTTTAACCTGATGCATGATTCAACCATCCCAACACCAAAAATGTTATTAAGAAGCTGCCAAAATATTTTGTTATGTTTCAAATCCAGTTTGCATAAAAAAGGTTATTATTCAATTCTAATTCAGTTTGTAATCAGTCATGCTACAACAACAAACATAAAAAAAACATACAAGAAATTTCATTGTCCACATTCATAGTTTAGTTAAAACATATTTTATTGTTCAAAAATGACAAATGGATTAGACACAAGTTTTTCAACTTAGTAACGTCTTCCCCAATGCATACATAAATATACACATGAATGAACATTACATATATCAGACTTTAACCAATTATTATTTTAGCATGAAGATAGAAACATAGATTACATATAAATTTGAAGAATCGAATCAATGGATATTTTCCACTTAATATAACTAATCGAGTGCGTCTAATTATAGAATAAATAAATCCAAACACACCGAGCTGTGTAAAATAAAAATATGTTAGTGTACATGACAAGTCATGTGTGTGAAATGGTTTATATGTAAATTACACACTCATACTTATACATATTAAATCGCTTTTCTTGTTACGGATTAATATGATTGATTGATTGATTGTTGGTTGCTTAACGTCCAGTGGCAAATATTTCATGCATATTCAGGACGAGAACAAATTAACAATAAATACAATAGGTAGGTTCTGTAAAAGAGGCATCCGGGATTAAGGTCGGAGAAATTTAGACTGCCACGGGAAATGAGGGTATATTGGATAGGGACAGAAATTTAGCCTTGCAACAGGTCACCTACGGACCCCTCAAAGAGTTGTTGCAAGGGTTCTTAACGTGCAAAGAACGTGGAACTCTCTTTACACGAGGCATCGGATTTAACATCCCCATTCTGAACGGACGTGGCTGCAAATTTGTACATCCCGCACAGCCAAACGGACGCCACACTTTGGCGAGGGTTTTACTGCCGGTCGGAGGAAGACCAACGGTGACATTACTTCTATTCCCCAGTCACCCTTGGGGACGGATTAATATGAAAAACGGAATAATCTACACGTAATTGTAAGTATCAATTTTGTTTTTTTAATTAAATCCATTGAAACGTTTCAGAAAACAATAGTCAATCATAAAGATCATTCGATTATCGTATCCCTAAGAGCATATGTTGATCATGTTCAAGTATGATGTGTTACAGAATAATGTTGTCAAAGTTGAGAAGAACGCTTGGTACTTTTTATTTACTTTTGTACAGAACTCAAAGACTCATCACCAGAGAGCAATAACTCAATTGTAATATTGACAGCAAAACCATTGATTTCATTTATCATTATAAGCCTTTTAATGAAAAATTGTTACAATATAATAAATAATGTTTAGCATCTTCATTGATAAAGCCGCATAAACAATTGGCATCTTGTACTAAGTTTGCATTAAACAAATCAGATTGAAGAGTGCTACAGTGGTTTTGCAACCTTGCATGTAATACAGATATTAAGCGGTCTCCAGAGTAAAAATGTCTCTGAGATTTTTTATTTTTATAGTATAATATATGCAAATTGCTTTTAAATAATGAAAATGTAGGAATCTGTCTAATAATAATATCTAATGTGTTCCACACTGTTATGGATGCTGGGATATAAGACTGTTGATAAACCGACAAACGATTCACTGGAATAGTGATATTGTGCCTGTTTCGTAAATTGTAATTACTTATATCAGATACAAATTCTGGAACCAAGTCATGTAGATAATCTGGAGCCTGATTATTAATAATTTTATAAAACATGGCCAATTTTTTTACCTCCCGCCTTACGCTTATATTTTCCCATCCCGTCTCCCTGTAAATAGCGTTGAGGCTAGCATAACTTGGTAATCCAGTAACTATGCGAGAAGCCTCGATTTGAATATTTTCTATCCGATCAGAATTTATTTTTCCACAATTATTAACTTCTGATGAATACTCAAGTATCTGACGAATAAAAATCATATAATTTTTTTTCCAAATATTCCCTTTTTAATCGAAATTTTAGTTTGCGTAAAACATTTAGCTGCTTCGTAGTTTTCTCAATCAGTTTATCAACATGCTTATTCCATTTACAAATATTACTAAATAAGACACCTAGATGTTTGTGCGCACTAACTGGTTTTAAAGTAGTTGTTTAAATGATTGTTCCATATTGATTGATTGATTGTTGGTTGCTTAACGTCCAGTGGCAAATATTTCATGCATATTCAGGACGAGAACAAATTAACAATAAATACAATAGGTAGGTTCTGTAAAAGAGGCATCCGGGATTAAGGTCGGAGAAATTTAGACTGCCACGGGAAATGAGGGTATATTGGATAGGGACAGACATTTAGCCTTGCAACAGGTCACCTACGGACTCCTCAAAGAGTTGTTGCAAGGGTTCTTAACGTGCAAAGAGCGTGGCACTCTCTTTACACGAGGCATCGGATTTAACGTCCCCATTCTAACCGGACGTTGCTGCAAATTTGTACATCCCGAACAGCCAAACTAATGCCCCACTTTAGCAAGGGTTTTACTGCCGGTCGGAGGAAGACCAATGGTAACCATACTTCTATTCCCCAGTCACCCTTGGGGGCATAAGCCTGGTACCTTTGACAATTTATTAATTATACGATAGATTTATATGGTTGAACACTAGTCCGAGATTACTTTGACGTCCAACGGATGATCATTTTTTTATAAATTTACCGTTTGCAAAAGTATGAATTATTCGAAATACTAAGGATTTTCTTATCCTAGGCATAGATATCCTTAGCCGTATTTGGCACAACTTTTTTGATCGAGTTAAAACGTTTAAACCCGCTGCATTTGTATGCACCTGTCCTAAATCAGGAGCCTGTTGTTCACTGGTTGTCGTTTGTTGGTGTGGTTCATAAGTGTTTATCGTTTTTTATATAAATTAGACCGTTGGTTTTCCTGTTTGAATTGTTTTACACTAGTCATTTTGGGGTCCTTTATAGATTGTTGTTCGGTGTGAGCCAATGCTCCGTGTTCAAGGCCTTTCTTTGACCTATAATTGTTTATTTACTTTTTACACATTTTGACTTGGATGGAGAGTTGTCTCATTGGCACTCTTACCACATCTTCTTATTTATATTATCTTTTTTAGACGAAACGCGCGGCTGGCGTATAACATATTTATTCTGGTATCTAGAGTGATGAGTTTATTAATATACATTGTGAGCGCTAACAATACAAATTTCTATAGTTTTTATATTTCAAAGGGACATATATGAATTGAAAACAATATTTTGTAAGAAACATTTTCTCGAGAATTACCAAATGTTTGCGCATCGCGTTTGGGAAATGGAAAATCCCAGCAGGCACACAACATTGATTTAACATTGAATCAATGTTTATTTTTTATGTTGAATCAATGTTGAATTATTATTAGATTTTGCAAATTTGTATCAACGTTGAAATCATACGTTGAATCAATGTTGATATACAACTTTGAATCAATATTGAATAATGGTTGCTTCAACATTGTTTAAACCAATAACTTACCTTGAATTCAGGGTGAAAACCATATTCAACACGGAATCAAAATTGGTTAGTGGTTGTGTTCAACTGTGTTTCCACCTAAAACTTAAGTTTATGATTTCCTGTGACTGGTGCAGCGAATGGTTTCATGGCCGATATGTTGGAATCTTTATCTGGGAAGCAGAGGAGTTGGAGAACCATTAGTATGTTTGTAAGGGAAAAGTCGATATCACAGCCCCTATGCCACCTAGGGAAGACCAGCCCGGGCTGAGGAGGTCAGCCTGGAAAAAGGGGTCCAATAGAGTGTAAATTGACTGTGGGAGGGGATATACAGTTAGGGAATTTATGGGTTCCAAGGAAAAGTTTAGTAATCCTTTTTCTGAAAGCCGCATTTTTATTTTGTACTTTTAGTTTATCTGTAAACGGAGTTTTATGTTTTGCAGATAGGTCTACTGAAAGAAAGATGCTAGTACCAGGCAAACAAGAGGGACTGCCCCGTTTTTCAGGAGGTGATGGAGATGAGGGCAACCACAGTGAGAAGGGGGCAGCCAGTCCAATGAGAGAGTGGGCAGATGCAGAAGAAAGAGGTGATTGCCCCCCCCCCCCCCCCCCCCACACAAGGGGAAAAATAAATTAAAAAAATACGTACCAACAAGACATGATTACCGCTATTTTTAACAAACATTACTACAGTTGGGTAAGTTTTCAACGCCGTCTATGTATGTATGCATGTATGTATGCATGTGTGTGTGCATACATACATACATACATACATAATACATACATACATACATTACACACATACATAGGTTTACCATTATTATTCTGTGTTTATTAAGACGAGGATTGTATTAGTTCTTATAAAGATAAGACATTTTACTTACTGGTTTATCTAAGGGCAGCGCCTTAACTTGTTGTTTCAAGGTGGATCCAGTTGCAATGTCACAATGATAATCCGTTTCATAATTAGCTTCATCTTTTTGGGTCTCCTGAAATTTGAATCTCTCCAATAAGGTCGTTGCATTGTATACATTATGAGGTGCAATTTTTCTCTTTCAAACTTTTTTAAATGATAATAATAATATTACTTATACAATAATAATGATAATATTACTTTTACAATACTAATGATAATATTACTTATACAATAATAATGATACTATTACTTATACAATAATAATAATACTATTACTTATACAATAATAATAATAATATTCCTTATACAATAATAATAATACTATTACTTATACAATAATAATAATAATATTCCTTATACAATAATAATGATAATATTACTTATACAATAATAATGATACTATTACTTATACAATAATAATAATAATATTACTTATACAATAATAATAATAATATTACTTATACAATAATAATGATACTATTACTTATACAATAATAATAATAACTGTTTTGATTGGGTTTTTACTCTTGACTACTTGTCGGGAAACATAGCTACATTTAATACATATATTTATTTTTTATATCAATCTGATATCTTAGTAGTTAAACTTTTGATATTTCATGAAGTCAAAGAAAATGGATGTGATCTGTATTTTGCTTAAACTTACAAGTTATTCTTCAAAGTTACAATTATGTGGCTCGGTTATTTGAGGTATCTGAAACAAGAATGACAATAATCAAAATATTATAAGTTACATAAGTTAACCCCAAACTCATTTAATCAATAAATTACATATGCATTCAACTTTTCATATCATTTGTGACTTGACTCTTAAAAGTTTACCGCTATTTAAACAAACATTACTACAGTTGGGTAAGTTTTTAACGCCGTCCAATCGCATAGAACAGCGAAAAACTGTTAATAGCTGCGGTAATATGTGTCCAAATAACAATAAATATGACACGTATTTCGTTCTATAAGTTACTAATAAGACATGTTTTATGTAAGATCATTTTAAAGACAATTATACAAAACCTTATACAGAAAGAATGAGAGAAATAGACTTCGTAATAAAGACTTAATTTCATCACAGAAACCGAATGTTATTGCTGAACCTTAAATTTGACAAACTTAAGTTTCAAG
Organism: Mytilus californianus; assembly: GCF_021869535.1. Taxonomy (NCBI): domain Eukaryota; kingdom Metazoa; phylum Mollusca; class Bivalvia; order Mytilida; family Mytilidae; genus Mytilus; species Mytilus californianus. The sequence goes on from NW_026262673.1 coordinate 5,441,331, forward strand.
ATGTCATTGGAATGTTTAGGTGATATAATAAGGCGTATAAGAGCAATATATTGACTATTCCTATCCGATATATAACGCTTTATACAAAAGTGCATACCGGATAAGCATTGAACTATAGCATTCATTTGACTTATATACTACAACACATTTTTATAGTTTTACCTTAAGACGAGGTCTGTATTTCTCTCTAGGCACAGGCTCAGCATCATCCTGTAACGATTTTAGCAATTTTTTATCTTTAATGTTGTGCTTCCTTGTCAGGTGATCTCGAAGTCTATCGTATTGGTTGTCACATAAGGGACAATATCTCACAATGTATCCCCGGCTACTAACCGCTCTGTGTCCTATTTCATAGTGTTCCCCGTGTTGTTCCTTTAAATGTCTTTGCAAATTTTTGAGTGTTTTTCCACAAACATGGCACTGACGCTTAGCTGAACCGTTTTCCTTTTCATTCTGTTGTTTGGTGTTTTTTTTCAATACAGCGCCTTTTAACTTGACGACAAGAAGAAAATGGTAGTCTTATTTTTACTGGTGACCTTTCTGATGGTGGAATAATGGATTCATTATCAATCAATGATACATTATGTTTGTTACTGTCCTCCAGCCATTTATCGATACGTGCCATTCTGTAGTTACTGGTCGTTGTGCTTATTTCATAGGATGTTCAGTTGAGGATTCTGAAGAATTTTCGCCATCTGCATCTTGATCAGGCACCCACTCACTGCCAGATGAAACAATCTCAGATTCGCTGATTGTTCTACAAAAATTACATTTTTAAGTATAAACATAAAAATGATTGCAATTTGACTCTCTATATTATTTTCTGAAACAACAATCATTTCCCACATCTAGGATTAATTCATGAGAAATTGAAGTGTTTGACTAATTACCAAAAACATTCAATGAAAAACCTCCCAGAAAAATCAATTTGAAATTTTCATCTTTTACATTGACTTTGTAAGTTTCATAAGTTCTATTTATATAATTGATATTGCATCATTTTTGGCACTTTGCCAAATGCGGTCATTGTGTAAATAAAATTTTAACGTCTAAATTAACTCTACTCAAAAATGAATATTTCAAACCCCTTTTTCATCCCAATGGGAAGGATGGGGTCATTTAGTGCAAAAAATTCAAACTTCTCAGATGGTTAGGTTGTCACATATCAAATGAAAGTTCATACAGCGTACAATTCAAATATCTAATTGACGTCCCCAAATAAATGGGTTGGGTTGAGTCATTGAGTGCAAATCATAAATTTTCTTTTAAGATAAGGTTGTTGTATATCAAATGAAAGGTCATAACGTGTACATTTCAAATATCAAATTCCAGTTCTCCAAAAATTAGTTGGATGGGGTTATTAAGTGCAAAATTCAAACTTTATAGAACATGGCGTTGTCGCATATCAAATGAATGATCATCAAGTATACATTACATATATCAAACTTCCGATCTCGAAAATTCGGTGGAAGGGATCATTAAGTGTAAAAAGCGAAAAGTTTCAGAAGGTAAGCTTGTCGTATATCAAATGAAAGGTCGTAAAAAGTACATTACGAAAACATCACTTTTACAGGAAAGACCTTTCAATTGTTTTACTAGTTGAAAAATGTTTTCTGTTTTCATATACATTTTGACATAATACTTTTTTTTTACTGCATAATTAAGCGAAGAAAAAGAAACCTTTTATTCTAATTAAGGTCTTTCCTTACCTTACTGTATTATTAATTTTTTTCCTCGTCCGATTTCAAAGTCAAAAGTAAAAAAAAAGTACGCGACAGATCCAAATGATGTTTGGTACCAGGTATCGGGTTAATAACATCTATCTTGTATTAGAACCAAAGTGTACTATTTACCTTATAGGAGTAATCTCCCCAATTACAAACAGCATTGTTATTGCTACTCTTCATAAACTACAAGAGTTAGCGGCAAATGGTTTTTGTAAACGTTCAATGTCACATGTCGCAACTTTGAACAATTTAAACCGAAGCGATCCAGTGACTTCTTATAGGAGTTATTTCCCCTTGAATATTTTACTTTTCGGTATGCATAGGAATCTCATGAATCGTAAGTTGTAAAGACCTAGGGTCTTTTGATTTGAGATCATTGGACCAGAACTTATAGGTCGAAGGTCAAGGTCATATTTTAGATTTTGACATTTCTTTGATTTCCCTATAATTCTCAGTTTGGTACTTCAAGGTGCAACTTTGTTATATTATGACTGTATTGATTGATTGTTGTTGGTTGCTTAACGTCCAGTGGCAAATATTTCATGCATATTCAGGACGAGAACAAGTTCACAATAAATACAATAGGTAGGTTCTGCAATAGATTAAGGGATTAAGGTCGGAGAAATTTAGACTGCCACGGGAAATGAGGGTATATTTGATAGGGACAGAAATTTAGCCTTGCAACAGGTCACCTACCGACCCCTCAAAGAGTTGTTGCATGGGTTCTTTACGTGCAAAGAACGTGGCACTCTCTTCACACGAGGCATCGGATTTAACGTTCCCATTCTGACCGGACGTGGCTGCAAATTTGTACATCCCGCACAGCCAAACGGACGCCCCACTTTGGCAAGGGTTTTACTGCCGGTCGGAGGAAGACCAATGGTGACCATACTTCATTCCCCAGTCACCCTTGGGGGTTTAAGACTGTATTGGTTTTACCATTGTGTAAGGGACATAACCCCCATTGATTGTTTGTAAAAAGACATTATTAGGCAAAACTCTTAAACAAAAGGTCCTAGACCCATAGGGTCTTTTGCAATGACATTGTGGACTAATGACCTTCGCAGTGATGTTAAGGCAATTTCGATTAGATTTGGCCAGGGGGAGGTAACTCCGCAAAGACCTCATTTAATATTCATATATTCATTAATGGCGATGAGCCGGAAAGCTGCGTCTATCGATAAAAATGTATGATAACAAATTACATACATGCATTTGAATTAAAAACGGGTATCAGTATGATTTAATTTATTTACTGAAACGCGAATATTGTATGTTTGTGCCTTAATTATATTGTAAACGGTTACAATAGCTGTTTTTCTTGCGGAGATTGTCCGCTTGCGGGACACGCCTCCTTTTGAGGATCAACCAATCAGAAGACGATCGCCGTCGGAAAGATGTTTGTGGTTTGCAGAATGGAAAGCACCTTGCTGCGGAAAATATTTTCACTTCTACGTGAAAATCTAACAAGAAAAGTAAGTTTAAGACACGAAATTTGTAAAATTTATGAAACATACATTGTTTCTTTTGTTGATCATTCCTTTCAGATGGCGAAAAATGGCACAGTATAAGAAAAAAACGAGTTCAGTGTTAGCAAGTATGATATACACGTGGTCAAAACGAAAGTAGACTGCAAAAAATATATGAAATTAGAATAATTTATAGAATCTAGTCAGTAAATGAACAGAATATCGAATGAAATAAGTTTTCTGCATCTTGTCAAGATCCCATTCTCAACACTCGCCCTGTAATTCGTTCCTAATTTACGTTTTGTAGGCAACCTGTCTGGTAAATTTAAACACTGGCTCCACAGTTGCTTCGGAGCCCGGTACCCACATTGCTGGAGCCGGGATCTCTAACTCCAAAGCATGGAGACCGAACACGGGAGCCTTGGGCACATAACCTTGTTCGAATGAACCATGAGCCCCTAATTTGGAGCCCACAGACCATGATGGGATCCCCCAATTCCAGTCTCAAGTCCAGATTATAATATTTTTTGCTGAAGGCTTTGGGTATTTTTCAACGCCCTTTTTTTTTTTTATAGATTCCTACTTGAAGTTGAAAGCGTCGAAAGTAAAACACAGCATAAAATCCTTTCATAATTTAGATGTCATAATTATTTGGGCTAATCCCTGACCTTGCACCTTTATCTGAAAAATGCCTCTACCTTGGATAAATTATCTTAGAAATAGTATTTTTCACATGTACTCAAAGTCATCAATATGACCAATAGCAAATATATATACTTGTTGAATGAATTGACCAATTTAAATGCATAGTCCAAATATTACACAAAATGTATTATAATAATATGATTTCTTGAAAAACAGATTTGTTGATTTTTTACTGTGAAGCCTTCTGAAGGCATCACAGCAAAAAAAATAAAGAAGCCTTTCATGACAATATATAATTGGACTAATAAATATATTATGTAGTTTGTTAATCATGACTGCCCACCTTGACATGTTCTTTTAAGATATGGTTATAATCATCAGTATTTAAATTAAAATAACACTGCATGCTTGCAGATCAGATATCTATATACATGTACCTCAGTCATAGCAAACATTGTCAAGGCAGTAAATTGTTTAGTACTGTAAATTCAGAAAGAATTGCGAGGTTTTTATGAATGTGAATATTGCGACTGAATGAGTATCACAATTATAAAAACTCGCATTCGGGTATCAGCATAATACATGTATCTGTATGCAGATTTTCCTGTCACAGAATTTGCAATATTAAATTAACCTCATATTTTTGTGCTTTCTTTCAAAAATCACAATAACAAATGCACAATAATTTAAGAATTTACAGTAAAGATTCTAAGAAACAACTATTATATAGATATTAGAAGATGTGGTATGAGTGCCAATGGGACAACTCTCCATCTAAGTCACAATTTGTAAAAGTAAACCATTATAGGTCAAAGTACGGTCTTCAACACGGAGCCTTGACTCACACCGAACAGCAAGCTAAAAAGGGCCCCAAAATTGACTAATGTAAAACCATTCAAACAGTATAAACCAACAGTCTAATCTATATAAAAAACGAGAAACGAAAATCACTTATGAACCACATCAACAAACGACAACTACTGAAAATCTGATTCCTAAATATCTGATATTGAGTTAGAAAAGTAGGGCCTTAAAATTCAGGATTTATGATGAACAGGAAGGATTACGAGAAAGCTTAATTTTTTACTTTGACAAGTATTGGATATGCATGTACCAACCGTTCATCTTTATATTTTTTTTTTTGGGGGGGAGGGGGGGAGGTTCTATCTAGGTACAATCATTTTTTAGCTGAGTATATATACTGTACAATGTAAATTTCATTTTGGTTGAATCATGAAGCAGAGCTACTGTACATGTACCAGCCTGTTAAGTCTTGGCTAAAATACAAACAATGTAGGCTTGCTTTATTTGAGCATGTTGAGGTAGTACTTTTTTATAAATGTTATAGGTACTTGGGAGTTTTTCATAATCTTAGTAAAGGTTAAAGTTGTTCCCTAAAAACATACAAATTACATTGGACACATGAATTGCTAAAATCTGTGGGTGTTTTTTATGCCCTGCTCTAGGCAACAAGGGTATTTAGTGTTACCCTTGACTATCTGTCAAATTTTAGTTTCCGCAATTACTTTAGTATATCTCATGAAAAATTTTATGAAACTCATACACAATATGCTAAGAACCACAACATGCAGACAGACTTTCGGTTGTGATTTATTTACCGTTCTAGAGTTATGCCCCTTTTCATACCTGCAAACAAAAAGTGGTTGTCCGCAGGTTTTGACTACCAATAATTTCAAAGGATTGATGCAAGTTTGGTATTATATGCAATAGAAATAAAGTGAGGACCAGCAGATTTTCCTTAAGGACCACCAGGAGAAAAAAAGATATCTAGAACTTTTTTGTCCAGTTGGCAGTGACTAAAATTAAACCATGACAGCCATGAAATCAGATTCTGCCAATTCTTAATGAACAAGTTAGTATTTGAAAGGGATCAATTAGAAACAGAGGCGGATTTAGAGGGTTTTTCAGGGGACCCGGGGACCCCTTTGGGAAAAATTTGGTTGATTATATAGGGAATCACTAAAGCATGACTGGAGCGGGCCCCCTCTTAGGCAGTCAGTGGGCCCCCACTTAAGAAAAATTCTGGATCCGCCACTGAGAAATGTTCAAAATATAGCCTGCAGTCCTTATACATGTACATTTACATCTGTAAAAAAAAGGATCTGTATATGTATTAAATAATTACTTTCTCTTATTTTTAGTTGACCTGTCAAATACAAGATACAGAGTGCCAGTCCCACTTTGATGAAGTATTAAAAGCAATGGTTGGAATAAGGAAAGCTTTATTATTTAAACAGGTAAATTGATGCATTTTTCTTTTTGCTCCTTGTTAAAACTGGTTATCATTTGTTTTTATACGACCTGTGGTCGTCTGTTCGTATATTGGTATGACGTTGGCGTCGTCCGTCGTCGTTGTCGTCCGAAGACACATTGGTTTTCGCACTCTAACTTTAGTTAGTGAAAGGATCTCTATGAAATTTTACCATAAGGTTCAATACCACAAAGGGAAGGTTGGGATTGATTATGGGGGTTATGGTACCAACAGTTAAGGAATTAGGGGCCAAAAATAAGCATTTATATACGACCGCAAAAAATTTTTTGGGATCGTATAATGGTATGATGTCGTCGTCGTCCGAAGACACATTGGTTTCCGGACAATAACTTTAGTTTAAGTAAATGGATCTCTATGAAATTTTTTAAGAAGGTTCAATACCACAAAAGGAAGGTTGGGATTGATTTTGGGGATTATGGTACAAATAGTTTAGGAATAAGGGGCCAAAAAGGGGCCCAAAACAAACATTTTTCTAGTTTCAGGATAATAACTTGTGTATAAGTATTTCGATTGCTCTGAAATTGTACGACAATGTTTAATACCACAAGTAGAAGGTTGGGATTTATTTAAGGGGTTATGGGCCAACAGTTTAGGAATTAAGGGCCAAAAAGAGGCCAAAAACAAGCATTTTTCTAGTTTCCAGACAATAACTTGTGTGTAAGTGAATGGATCTCTCTGACATTGTACCACAAGGTTCCATATCACAAAAGGAAGGCTAGGATTGAGTTTGGGGTTAATTGCCCAAATATGTAGGAATTAGGGGCCAAAAATGGGCCAAAAACAAGCATTTTTCTAGATTCCAGACAATAATTTGTGTTTAAGTGTATGGATCTCTCTGAAATTGTACTACAAGGTTCCATACTACAAAGGAAAGGCTGGGATTGAGTTTTGGGGTTATTGCTCCAAGGGGGGTTTCAAAAAGTTGGGGCGGGGGGGGGGGGAGGGGGTTTAAATTTTTTTAGAGGATTCATATTTTTTTTAAATTTTTCAAATTTTGAATTTTTGAAAAGTTTCAAGAAGAAATCTTCAATTGCACAGTATTGCGCAATAGATTTGTAAGATCTTTGACCACATTTATTTTGTGTCAGAAATCTATGTTATGTCAAAAATTTGATCACAATCCAAATTCAGACAGTATCAAGCTTGAATATTGTGTCCAAATTTGTACCAACTGTTCAGGGTTCGACCTCTGCGGTCATATCAGGCTGCGCTCAGCGAAGCATTTTATTGTAACTTCCAAACATAACTTGTGTGTTAGTGTATGGATCTCTCTGACATTGTACCACAAGGTTGCATATCACAAAGGGAGTGCTTGGATTGATTTTGGGGGTAATTGCCTCAAAATTTTAGGAATTAGGGGCAAAAAAAGGGGCAAAAAAAAAGCATTTTTCTAGTTTCATAACAATAACTTGTGGGTAAGTGTATGGATCTTTCTGAAATTGTACTACAAGGTTCCATATCACAAAGGGAAAGCTGGGTTTGAGTTTGGGGGTAATTGCCTTACACGTTTAGGAATTTGGGGCCAAAAAGGGGCCTAAAAACAAGCATTTTTCTAGTTTCCAGACAATAACTTGTGTTCAAGTGTATGGATCTCTCTGATATTGTACTGCAAGGTACCATACCACAAAGGGAAGGCTGGGATTGAGTTTGGGGGTGATGAATCATAAGGGGGTTCAAAAAATTTGGGGGAGGGATTTTTTTTTTTCCTTTTTTTTCTTTTTTTTTTTTCTTTAAGATTTTCCATTTTAAATTGGTTATTTCTGATTTATATATAAAAGCAAATAATAATGATATGGTTTGAATATGTAAATTAAAAAATTTAAGTTCTTAGACTACATTCATTCTGTGTCAGAAACCTATGCTGTGTCAAATATTTAATCACAATCCAAATTCAGTGCTGTATCAAGCTTGAATGTTGTGTCCATTCTTGCCCAAACTGTTCAGGGTTCGACCTCTGTGGTCGTATCAAGCTGCACCCAGCGGAGCATTTTATTGTATATCATTTTTTTTTATATGCCTGTTAAGGGGACGTATTATTATATACCGTTGTCCGTCCGTCTGTCTGTATGTATGTATGTCTGTCTGTCCGTCCGTCTGTCGTCAATATGTCGGCAATAACTCAAAATCACTTGAACCAATTCACATGAAACTTTGGTGAATTGTTTATATCTATTGACCTGAGCTCCCTTTCCTTTTTTAATTAATTTTAAATTTTAAGTTTCCATGTTTTGGGTTTTTTTTCATTAAAAAAAGGGTGGTTTTCCAGTTTTCGGACAATCACTCAAAGACACTTTCACCAATTTGCAAGAAACTTTTGTAAATTGTTTATATCTATTGACATGATTGACTTGAGCTCGCTTTCTATTTTTATAAATTTTAGATTTAATGTTTCTGAGTTAATATGGGGTTTTATTCATTAAAACAAGGGGGATATTTAGTTATCTGACAATAACTCAAAAATATTTTCAGCAGTTTTAATGAAACTTTGGTGAATTGTTTATATCTGTTGACGTAAGCTCCCTTTTGTTTTTTTTTATATATTTAAGATTTTACATTTCAGAGTTATATGATTTTATTCATAAAAAAGGGGTGATTTTCCAGTTTTCAGACAATTATGCTTTGAGCAGTTATCATGAAACTTGGGTGAATAGTTTATATCTATAAAGATAACCTCCCTTTAGTTTTTCATGAATTTCTGATATGACATTTAAGAAGTTATTGAAATTTATTCTTTAAAATAGCTACATGCGTATCATGTGCACTCATGGCAAAGCTGTTTATTCATTTATTGTTATTGTACATGTACATAAATCAGGCTGTACAGTGACCTATATGCATACATGGAGCATTACATTCATATAACAAATAGTTACATAAGAAAATCTATTAACATAAAGATAAGAAGATGTGGTATGACTGCAAATGAGACTACCATCCACCAGAGACCAAATGATGTAGATGTATGCATCTATATATAGGTTTCTGTGCTGTCTTCAACAATAAGCAAAACCAATAACATATTAAGCTATAGAAGGCCCCCCCTTTTTTTCCCTAACCTTGAACAGTAGTGTATCATTACAACATAGGAACAAACTGTAAACAATGGTCAAAGATGGTGAAAAAGGCTTGACTAAATCGTCGGATCAACACATAGTACAAAAAAAAAAGGCACAAAGTACTAGCAAATTTTGAAAGCTAGTTCAAATATAATTACAAGTTATGGAAAAGGCATGTTTGTGATACAAAAAATCATCAGCTCACATCAATAGATTTGGTTCAAATTTAGGAGTTTATAATTAAATATTATTGAACATTTTACTATACAAATACAGGTGTACAGATAATCTAAAGAGAAAGCTATAGTAGGAATATTTAATCTTCTCTGGTATCCTGTTTCTGTTGCTTGGAAACAGTTATGTTTAAATAAACTGTATATATAAAAAAGAAGATGTGGTATGATTGCCAATGAGACAACTCTCCACAAGAGACCAAATGACACAGAAATTAACAACTATAGGTCACCGTACGGCCTTCAACAATGAGCAAAGCCCATACCGCACAGTCAGCTAAATAAGGCCCCGAAATGACAATGTAAAACAATTTAAACGAGAAAACTAACGGCCTAATTTATGTACAAAAAATGAACGAAAAACAAATATGTAACACATAAACAAACGATAACCACTGAATTACAGGCTCCTGACTTGGGACAGGCATATGCATATTTTCCTGAAAGAGCAATAATTAATCTTGCACTTTTTTTCTGTTTTCGATGGTCGCAATAATAAACGCATGCAATAATTTCTGAATTTACATGATTATATATCACATATATGTTCTTGTACATGTTGTATAAATACTAGTAGATATGCTTAAATCTGGTTTAGGATAATATTTTTTACAGTTATTTGCAATTATCTATAACATTTTTTTTATTTTAGGAAACAGTAATGAATGAATAAAGATTTGTATCCCTTTTCAATTCATCTGAAAACCTGATTATTGAGCGGTCTTGCAAAAAATGTACCTAAGGAGTCAGATTCATTCTGCATTCATTTCCATAAACTGGACTCAGTAACTGTTCAAGGGTAAGTGGTTGTAAAAAAAGTTTGATGTTATACTTATTTGTTGTTTAGTAGAGACAATAAAAGAAGAAGACTTTAAAAACATTTTGCCTTTTTCAGGGTCGAATTGAGAATTTTTCAGGTCGAATGACATACCCTGTTTCACCACTACAGTACAGTGCATGAGTGTTTTATTTGACACCCTGCTCTTTTTAATATGTCTGTAAACTGACAGAAAATGAAAAACAATCTTAGTCAGTAAATCTTGTTAACTTTTAATTTTACCAAATTATAAAGAATTAGGCTTTGCATGATTAATTTCCACTAATTTCTTTTAAGAGTTATGGGACACTAAAATTTGACATAATAAGCAATATTTCATGTTTCGCACATTAACAATTTATGAAGAATGTTTTTCTTATTTACTATTTTGATTCTGCCGTTCTATAGCTCTGATACTTTCATCTTTAAAAATGTGCCTCTGTATGTTATTTTTTTATTTTTTTTTTTTACTAGCTATAGCTAGGACAAATGAATATACAGGACTTGTCATTACTGCATTAGGAAAATTACTAGTTCTTGTGGAAAATTAAAGGAACATCAAAATCCTTATTATATACAAACTATTGATCTGCATATGTATTGTTAAAGAATAAACATCCTGCAAAGTAGTAAAGTTCTAATTTAAAAACAGCAGGTGTGTGTTGAAAAAACATATACAGGTACCTAGCATGAATAATTTCGCCAAATTTAAACAAATGACAAAGTTCAAATTCCTGTGATTTGAGGAAAATATAAAGAAAGAAAATGAATCCTGATAAAATGCACAACAGTAATATATTTTCTTATGCCTTTTATAATGTAAAAAGATTTTCCTCATACTCTTCCTTGAATGGGGCATAGCATGAACAGTTTGGGGTTATATTTTGATGCTCTATTGACACATTATTTGTCTTTTACCTAGATTTTTACTTTTATGTTAAAACTGCTGTACTTGCATTCTGTTTATTGCTTGTGAGATAATGTTCTGTTTTGGTTAATGTGATTAGTAATTTTTGTATTTTTTCTATTTCAGCTTTACACAATACCTGAGTGTACATTTCCAGTTACTAATTACAATGATTTATGTGTAACCTAATTTTCATATTGTTACACTTCTTCGTCACTCGACAGATAGAATTAGACACATCTCTGGAGAAGAAAATTTTTTTTGTAAAGTTCAAGACAGAATTAATGAAAAAGATCAAGAACTAATACAACTATATGCTTGTAGTACAGATGTAAACTTTTATGAAATGTTTCAAACTAAAGCTACACTTTAAAGCTTTCAGAAAATATATTAAACCAGGAGACATATTAGCTACAATTTAATTTTAAGATGACACTGGACATTCTTAGTTGTTTATTACTCAATGAATAGTTAGTTTATAGCATAAGGCCATAAGTTATTGTGACCCAATTAATCTGTTATAATGATATTTACTTCATTTTTAAAAAATTGCATTAATATTTGTTTATGTTCAATGAATCAGAAAAACAGTGTTTGTTTGTTTTTTTTTTTTTATTTAGAAAATTTATTACCAAGAGTGGAGGTCTTTGAAATAGAAATCTATGGATTTTCTTTTCTATATGGAGTAAAATGGTATTTCATGTATATGTTGTATAAAAAATATAAATACTAGAAACAAAAAAACATGTCTCATATTATGATCTGCATTCCTTATAAAAATAAGAAAATATGGTATCATTGCCAATGAGACAACTCTCCACAAGAGACAAAAGGACACAGAAATTTAAAAACATCTGCAGTTCACTACGGCCTTCAACAGTGTGCAAATCCCATACCAATTATTCATGCTTATAGTACATCCACTTTGTACTTTTTTATTGATATTGGTTGGGCATGAAAATAATAAGGTGATATGATTGCCACTGAAAGAATCTCTAAAAATCTATTTTAAGGACAATGGTGTGATTGTTAAGTTGATCAAGGTGCATAATTGCTGAATATACATTGTAGATTTTATATATATATATACATGGTCTCAAAATAAAATAAAATGATATTTGTACAAGACATAAACACGGGTATAATTTGAATTCTCTCCTGCCTCATTTCTATCCTGTTTGAGCTGAGTAACAAAACAGATTAATGTTTTGTCCTCCATATACTGCAAAGAATGAGAAGTCTTATCATTGCCATTGACTAGAGTTTAAATGACGTAGATGTAAACAAATATACTTAGCCACTGTAAAAAATGAGAAAACCCATACTGTAGTATCGTCTATAAAAGGCCCCAGTCTGGTAAATGTGATATAATTCCATGAGACTGACATTAACCAACGACAACCACTGCAATAGGGGTTTGTGACTTGGAACAGGCACATAAAGAATGTGGAAGGTTAAACATATTTTTGAGTGCTCAAACTCTAACCTGGAAGAGTAGTGGAGCACAGCATAGAACAATTTCACTTGAATATTGACCACATGATTTCAGTGTGTTATTTACATTCTTGAGCAGTGTAAATTTTGCTGGATCAGTGGAGTAGAAAATATAATTAAAAAAAAACAACTGAACCAGTTGTGGGAGTGTTATATAGTACAGCAAACAATTTGTATATTCTGAGAGCTTAGCATAGTTTTGTGATTCTTCCCTATATTCTCTTTTCCATTACCAATTTCTGCCACTTCAAACATTTACCAAAGTACATAATTTTTCACACTGAATTTGAGTGGTGAGTCTGCTGAAATTTTTGTTGTCTAAAAAATGCAGACACATATATGAATGCAGGTCAACTGTTATCCCGGCAAACAGAGTTTTTACGAAACTTGGGACAATTCGACAGCCAATTTTTTATTTCTTTTTCTATTTCACGAATGAAGAATTTTTTTTTTACAGTTAACATTAAGATAGTCCCCCACCTTCATAGATTATTCTTTTTATTGGGCAGATTAGCTCTTTTCTTTATATGTATGAGATAATATCTAGCAAAATTTAATTTTTTATTTTTAATACCCAACTTTACTGATAAATGGACTTGGTTTTTTCAGTTTACATTTTAATACATGGTGGGAAGGGGGTGCTTCATGAAATGTTGGGATTCTTGGACATTTATAGCTTCTTCATGTTCAAAAAATAGCATTTGTAGAGAACGTTTCAATATTTTAATTTTATATTTTGATAATAGTCATGAGAATCTCGGATGTGCTATAATATTTTGGAAGTCAACATTACACAGATGACCCACACACACACACACACTGATGGCAGCAATCACAGGTGAGACTCAAAGGAGGGGATTCATGAGTCCTTTATACATTTTTTTCTCACAAATTTATCTTGTGTAAACGAACAATATAAAAAAAAAATGCACATCTAAAAGCAAATCTGGGGAAAATACTGTTGTTTTAAGGTCTTTTAACAAATTATTTGTTTATTCTTACAAGGATAAAAGTTGCAAATATATATATTTAATAAATAAACGAACAATTATATCTCCAGTATTAGTAAATACAAATAAAACATTACTTGAAGTCCGTAGTTTAAAATACGCGGCATTAATACTTTTCCGGAGTTTTGTCCGCTATTGAGTACAGCCGATCACGTCATCAAAGCGTTTGTTGATAATGAACGTAAAATATATAAAACGGTACACGATTAAAGAATTAAAAAGTCCAGCGTGTTACTGACGATGGATTTACTTGATTGGACATGATTTAAAACGACTGATATCTCTTTTAAAAGAAAACTGCTATCCAAACACTGGTATGCGTTCATATCATTGAAATATCATAGTATCAAATGGGGATTTCGTTAAAAAGTCACATTTTTCATCGGATTTACATTAATTTTTACCGTAAGACAGTATAGTTCAATCTTTGGATAGCACTTTTTAGAAAATATACATTCCAACGAAGGTATTGATACTTTGTTTCACATTCAAATATTCCTTTAACACGCTGGACTTTTGAGTTGAAAATGTAATGTACAACCTTCATTGGCAACTCGGGTCACGTGACTACTTTCACTTTCGATATGAAAAACCCATGCAAGATTAAATATAGGTCTTTATGTTTCATTCTACGATCTCTGTTTTCCTGATTTTTTTGCCATTTTCTTATGATATGAACTTCCATATAACATGCAATTTTACGCATTTTTCTTGTAAAGTGCCTTAATATCACTGCGTTGACCAAGGTCACAAGGTCAAAGGTCATGTACAAAGAGGCAAATTATGTGTTTTTGGCACTATTTAAAGAGTTTGATGTGTTTTAATGCTTTTGTAAGTTGACATTGACTTTTGACCTTACCACTTGTTAAGGGATCTCTCAAAAGCTAAATCCCATGTGTTTAGATATAGTTTCTAGGCTTTCAATTGCGTGATTTGTATGATCCTAGTAGCTCGGTGCCATGTGTTTAATCAACTAACATACCAACCAACCAGCTAATCTATCAATCAATCAAACAATCAATAGGTCAATCATTGCATGCATGTTTACGTCTCGTGTTGAATATGGGGTCCAAGATGTCAAATTTTGTTTTGATTGTTTCAAGACCCTATCCAACGTATTTAAATAATCAATCAATCAATCATTCATTCATTCATTGCATGCATGTTTCCGTCTCATGTGTTTAATATGGTGTCCCAGGTCTCATTTGTTTCTTTTTCGCTTGTGCGAAGAGACCCTATCCAACGTGTTTAATCAATCAATCAACCGACCAATCAATCAATCATTCATTGCATGCATGTTTCCGTTTCATGTGTTTAATACGGGGTCCAAGATCTCATTTGTTTCTTTTTCGCTTGTTTCAAGAGACCCTATCCCACGTGTTTAATTAATCAACAAACCAACCAACCAATTAATCAAATCAATCATGTTTCGGAGGGGAAAGACCTCTAAATTATTCAAGAGGAATTGAATTTTAATTCTTTTATATTTTTTGTTTTTTATTTTTGATTACCAAATTTCGCAGTTATTAAATTTAAAACGTAGTATTTTAATGAGAACTTTTGGTTTTTTTTATGTGGGTTTATTAAAGAGGACCTGGACAGGGTATTGGGAGCATGGGAGAGAGGGGCGGGAGAAGGGAGAGAGGGGACGGGAGAAGGGAGACGGGATAGTAGGGAGCATCAATGGAAAACTCCATTTATAACGTATAGAACTTATAAAAAGATAAACACTCATAAGAAAAAAATATCTTATGTTAACAATATTGGCAAAAACTAGCCAATACTCGAAATTTGCTTGGCTTCGATGGTTTGCGGGGCCATTCCGTCTTGCCACTGGTTTTTACAATTACTTGGATTGATTGATTGTTGGTTGCTTAACGTCCAGTGGCAAATTGTTCATGCATATTCAGGACGAGAACAAGTTCACAATAAAAACAATAGGTAGGTTCTGTAATAGATTAAGGGATTAAGGTCGGAGAAATTTAGACTGCCACGGAAAATGAGGGTATATTGGATAGGGACAGAAATTAAGCCTTGCAACAGGTCACCTACGGACCCCTCAAAGAGTTGTTGCAAGGGTTCTTAACGTGCAAAGAGCGTGGCACTCTCTTTACACGAGGCATCGGATTTAACGTTCCTATTCTGACCGGACGTGGCTGCAAATTGTACATCCCGCACAGCCAAACGAACGCCCCACTTTAGCAAGGGTTTTACTGCCGGTCGGCGGAAGAACAATGGTGACCATACTTCTATTCCCCAGTCAACCTTGGGGCAATTACTTGGACATTTCCGGTCGATGAAACGCCAGAAATGACAGAAATCGTTTCTGCCGGGATACATATATATCGAAAAAACATACCCAAGGCCGTCTAAGATTTTTGTGTTTTCTTTGAACTTAATTACAAAATAGATTTTCGTCCGTTTTACGTAACTTAAAGAGTAGAGTTTGCAGAGAGATCCGACAACACTAAATTCAATGCTGGAACACTTCCTTTGGTTTTATATAAAAACAATGTACCCCCACCATGATCACCAATTAATTTAAATCATCATGATACCGGTAACATTACTTCAACAGATGATATTATCATCATTCATCATGTGGGAGAGGTCTTGGCCTTCACAATAGATGACGTATTTCTGTATTAGCAAAGTTGTCGAAAGTGTAAAAGATGCATCTGAAACATGCCAAGTGTTGTTATACAAAGAACGAGACCAGCCACTTGAGTTTCATTGTGAACCTTCCCCTTCATCGGTTCCGTGTGCTTTTATATCCAAAAGTTTAAATATTTCTGGTCAAGATATTGGTGCCGTATACATTATGGACGATGATAAGTTTAATGAAATGAAGATTCATAGACACACGGAACATGTTTCTGTCGAAGAAGAATTAAATGAAATCGAAAAAGTCTTTGAAGCAGAGCTTGTTGTCTGTGATAATACAAAGATACGTAGTGGAAGAAGAATTGGAACTCCTAAATATCTTTAGGGCTATTCTTGATCATTATTAAAGTATATGTCTGGAATGTGTAACTTTACTCCCCTCAAAAAGTTAAGGACCTCCTTCGTTTGAAATTGTTTTTTTTTCAGCAGCAACAGTAGACATTTTTTTTTTTCGAATTGTAACAAAATTCTGCATACCAATGAACTCTTTGGACCTTACGCTATCGGTACACATACATTTAAGAATGTGTTAAAAGGGGAAAGAAAAATACATGTGTACTAATATAAGGCTCGTCAGGTAACCATTTTTGCCCCATTCAAATTTGACAAGTTTTTTCTTGTGTTTTCAAAACTGATGTAGGGTTAATAACAAAAACTTGAACTATACTTGCCTGACAATTATTACTTTTCATGGACACCAAGAAAACTGTTCAAAAAGCGTCACGGTCGCCAATTTTGATACCAAACTTCCCTCCTAAATATTTCAATATTGTAGTTTTAGAAAAACTCTAGATTTACCAAAAAAGTAAATGTTTTTATTATATTTATCATGTGTATTTAGTTCACATGCAAAATATGTATATAAAAATGATGTAATGTCTCATCTCTGTTAATATGTTTGTAGTTAATATTAGATTACAATGCAGTTCAATTCATATTTGGTGTTATAAATGGTATTTGCACCCATGTGTGATCATGTGTGTATTCATCATTGCTGTGTATCATTATATGATCCTATATGTCTATTGTCATCCGTCCGTACAATTCGTCACTATAAGCACTAGTCAATAAGAACCAAATACGACAAGTATACTGTGGGGTCTATACTTAGTGAGTGTCTGGAAGTCCTTTCATGTTCAGTATATGCAATCACTTCAAACATTACATCCTTGTTGTTTCTGATTCAATAACCGGTTGACAGAACTCTTTTCTTTAGAAACTAAGTACAAATAAGAATCACCCTATCTGTCTATCAATGTATCTCTTTTAAGCGCATATCCTCCTGATCAACTGGATGGATATTGATGAAATATTTACACGAGAAAGTTCTAAATGTTAAAGGGGAGATACTCGTTACTTTAATATATGGCATTACTAATCTACTAATTGAAACTCGTCCTGAATGTTTTATGGACTTTAAAGAAATGTATGTCGGAAAAGGTAAGAGAGCAGAGAGAAGGGAGAAGAGGGGTGGGAGCAGGGGGAAACTTGCCCCCCTGTCCAGCCCCTCATTAAAGGTACAATTTATTTGCATATAGAAAATGAAAGGATGAACAAATATAGATTGTTTCAGATTTTTTTTATACTAGTAATCATAATTTATATATATATACAGATTTCATTTACCAGTAAGAAATTTTTATAAATTGTTAATTTGTGGGCGGGGATGTTATATTTATCTTTTTAATACTGGTTAATGAAATCATAATACAGTGTGTACTGGCTGGTCATTATCGCGTATGATACGATTTTGACACAAGTATATAGCTGATTAATATTCATGACTTTATAGATAAGGACAGCACGCGTAGCCAAACAGAGAAGAGTTGTAGATTTGTTGTATAACTGTACATATGTAGTTTTGAGAATATAAAATAATGACAGAGATATAGTTTTTAATTTGAATAATCCGGTCGAGAAAAACACGGATCTATCAGTGTGCAATGCAACAAAACACAGGTGATCGAAAAATGATGTTGTCGCTCACACTACGAAGAGATAATATTTAACTTGCGATACTCCTTTGGTGTTGCAATTTTATGTGTTATTACTCCACCTTCAAACCTGGCTTTAAGAGCGCTATCGGTTCATGCAATGGATAGCCGGCGTCTGGTTAAGGAATTTTTCAACGAAAATAATTTTGTCGTTGTTATTACGAAGAGTCTAGCTTGCGATATCCCTCGGTGGTTTTAAAATATTTAAAGGCAGCGCAGTAGTATACCGCTGTTCAAAATCATATATTTATAGAGATTTCTACAGATTTACATAAGTCATTCATTTACAGATATATCTTAATTAAGAAAGGACGTTTATTATATTATATAATATTATTATTTGTACTTAGTTTCTAAAGAAAAGAGTTCTGTCAACCGGTTATTGAATCAGAAACAACAAGGATGTAATATTATAATGAATGCCATAATATCATGACGATAATTATGACGATTTTATGGAGTCCTTTGACCAAACATGCGTGGACATGATGACACTTCGCTTAGGTTCGATCAGGAGGATACGTGCCTAATAGGTCTTGATATCCAAGTGTAACCGGAGAGCATGAATTTCATTACAAAATTGCTCGTCTCCACTGGGACCTCTGTGTTACAAGGCAGCGCGTTAACCGACTGAACTTAGCTCAACCTCTTACGGCTGACTAAGAATCCACCACATTTTCTAAAGGAAGCACCCCAAGGGTGACTGGGGAATAGAAGTATGGTCACCATTGGTCTTCCTCCGACCGGCAGTAAAACCCTTGCTAAAGTGGGGCGTCCGTTTGGCTGTGCGGGATGTATAAATTTGCAGCCACGTCCGGTCAGAATGGGGACGTTAAATCCGATGCCTCGTGTAAGGAGAGTGCCACGCTCTTTGCACGTTAAGAACCCTTGCAACAACTCTTTGAGGGGTCCGTAGGTGACCTGTTGCAAGGCTAAATTTCTGTCCCTATCAAATATACCCTCATTTCCCGTGGCAGTCTAAATTTCTCCGACCTTAATCCCTTAATTTATTACAGAACCTACCTATTGTATTTATTGTGAACTTGTTCTCGTCCTGAATATGCATGAAATATTTGCCACTGGACGTTAAGCAACCAACAATCAATCAATCATCTAAAGGAAGCAATCCCGTCAGACTTCACCCACCTCAAAAGTCATCATACCTTTATGACTCTCACACACACATACCTTAGCTCGAATTACTCTCTAACCACTGTGGTTTTTTAGTTGGGCGTCAAATGTAACCGGAGAGCATGACTTTCATTACAAAAATTACTCGTCTCCACCGGGACTTCTGTGTTACAAGGTAGCGCGTTAACTGACGGAGTAAATGAAGATTACGGCTGACTAAGAATCGACCACATTTACGAAGGGAAGCAATCTCGTCACACAAGCCTCGTTTCCCTCCAAGGGTGACTGGGGAATAGAATTTTGGACATCAGTGGTGTTTTACCAGCGGTAAAAACCTCGTTATAGTGTGAAGTCCGATTGGATGTGAGGATTGTGCAAGTTTGCAGCCATGTCCAGCTTAAAATAAAAGTTAAATCAAGGATTTTGTTTCATAATAGTCTTAATTTATAATCGGATATTCAAGATTTATAAAGTAAGCCATTTATAAAACATCTGAAAAGATCAAGTTGAAATAATTAGTACCACTTGGTGATCAGTTCTGTAATTAACTCATAACCATGTCAGTTAGTTCAACTTGGCCTAAAGATGTTGAAGACAAACTTCCCACCCCAATATCCACCACACTTAGCGCCAAAGGAAAAGTTGCATTACATTTAATATATTAGTCCAACCTTTAATAATGATAAGGCCAAATAAAATTAATATTGGAAATGGGGAATGTGTCAGAGTGACAACAACCCAACCAACGAGCAAAAAACAAACAACCGAAAGCCACCAATGGGTCTTCAACACAGCGAGAAAATCCCGCACCAGGAGGCGTGCTTCAGCCCTTAACAAAAATGTGTACTTGTTCAGTGATAATGAACGTCATACTAATAAAAAGTTAGTTAAGTATTAAAACACCCCCAAGGGTGACTGGGGAATAGAAGTATGGTCACCATTGGTCTTCCTCCGACCGGCAGTAAAACCCGTGCTAAAGTGGGGCGTCCGTTTGGCTGTGCGGGATGTACAAATTTGCAGCCACGTCCGGTCAGAATGGGGACGTTAAATCCGATGCCTCGTGCAAAGAGATTGCCACGCTCTTTGCACGTTAAAGAACTCTTGCAACAACTCTTTGAGCGGTCCGTAGGTGACCTGTTGCAAGGCTAAATTTCTGTCCCTATCCAATATACCCTCATTTCCCGTGGCAGTCTAAATTCCCCCGACCTTAATCCCTTAATCTATTACAGAACCTACCTATTGTATATATTGTGAACTTGTTCTCGTCCTGAATATGCATGAAATATTTGCCACTGGACGTTAAGCAACTAACAATCAATCAATAGTATTAAAACATACCGATACTTCGAATTCGTTTAGTTTTTATACGACCGCAAAAAATTTTTACCACAAGGTTCAATACCACAAAAGGAAGGTTGGGATTGATTTTGGGGGTTATGGTACCAACAGTGAAGGAATTAGGGGCCAAAAAGGGGCCAAAAATAAGCATTTTTGTAACTTCCAGACATAACTTGTGTGTTAGTGTATGGATCTCTCTGACATTGTACCACAAGGTTCCATATCACAAAAGGAATGCTGGGATTGATTTTGGGGGTAATTGCCTCAAAATTTTAGGAATTAGGGGCCAAGAAAGGGACAAAAAACAAGCATTTTTCTAGTTTCGTGACAATAACTTGTGTGTAAGTGTATGGATCTTTCTGAAATTGTACTACAAGGTTCCATATCACAAAGGGAAAGCTGGAATTGAGTTTGGGGGTAATTGCCGAAACGTTTAGGAATTGGGGGCCAAAAAGGGGCCAAAAATAAGCATTTTTCTAGTTTCCAGACAATAACTTGTGTTCAAGTGTATGGATCTCTCTGAAATTGTACTGCAAGGTTCCATACCACAAAGGGAAGGCTGGGATTGATGATGGGGGTAATTGCCTCAATATTTTAGGAATTAGGGGCCAAAAAGGGGCAAAAAACAAGCATTTTTCTAGTTTCAGGACAATAACTTGTGTGTAAGTGTATGGATCTTTCTGAAATTGTACTACAAGGTTCCATATCACAAAGGGAAAGCTGGGTTTGAGTTTGGGGGTAATTGCCCTAGACGTTTAGGAATTTGGGGCCAAAAAGGGGAAAAAACACATTTTTCTAGTTTCCAGACAATAACTTGTGTTCAAGGGAATGGATCTCTCTGAAATTGTACTGCAAAGTACCATACCTCAAAGGGAAGGCTGGGATTGAGTTTGGGGGTGATGAATCATAAGGGGGTTCAAAAAATTTGGGGGGGGGGATTTTTTTTCTTCTTTTTTTCCATTTTTTTTTTTCTTTTAAAATTTTCCATTTTAAGTTGGTTATTTCTGATTTATATTTAAAAGCAAATAATAATGATATGGTAGGAGATACACACCAAACAGGATGTGAAAATTATTGTGCAATAGCAAGAAATTTTCAATTGCACAGTATTGCACAAAAGCAAGAAATCTTCAATTGCACAGTATTGCGCAATAGCAAGAAATCTCCAATTGCACAGTATTGCGCAATAGCAAGAAATATCCAATAGCACAATATTGCGCAATAGCAAGAAATTGTCAATTGTACAGTATTGCGCAATAGCAAGAAATATTTAATTGCACAGTATTGTGCAAAAGAAGATACTTCGTATAAATTGCTTATTTCTTGACCAATTTCAATGGGGTTTTATTCTTGAATTCTTGGGGTTCTTTAATATGCTGAATCTAACCGTGTATTAAGTTTTTGGATTTTGGGCCCCGTTTTTAAATTGGTCCACATTGAGGTCCAAAGGGTCCAAAATTAAACTTTGTTTGATTTCATCAAAAATTGAATTATTGGGGTTCTTTGATATGCCGAATCTAACCGTGTATTTAGATTCTTAATTTTTGGTTCCGTTTTCAAATTGGTCTACATTAAGGTCCAAAGGGTCCTAAATTAAACTTAGTTTGATTTTAACAAAAAATGAATTCTTAGGGTTCTTTGATATGCTGAATCTAAATATGTATTTAGATTTTTGATTATGGGCCCAGTTTTCAAGTTGGTCCAAATCGGGGTCCAAAATTAAACTGTGTTTGATTTCAATAAAAATTGAATATATGGGGTTCTTTGATATGCTGAATCTAACCATGTATTTAGATTTTTGATTTTTGGGCCCCGTTATCAACTTTGTCCACATTGAGGTCAAAAGGGTCCAAAATTAAACTTTGTTTGATTTCATCAAAAATTGAATTCTTGGGGTTCTTTGATATGCTGAATCTAACCATGTATTTAGATTTTGGATATTGGACCATAATAGGTGAATGTCCAATTTAAAAAATTTAAGTTCTTAGACCACATTCATTCTGTGTCAGAAACCTATGCTGTGTCAAATATTTAATCACAATCCAAATGCAAAGCTGTATCAAGCTTGAATGTTGTGTCCATACTTGCCCCAACTGTTCAGGGTTCGACCTCTGCGGTCGTATCAAGCTGCGCCCTGCGGACCATTTTTTTCCAATTCATTTTGTTCTAAATCTTAAAGTTGATTCTGTTCTACCAGTTGATTTTGTTTTCCGACTTGATTCTGTTCTTTGACTTGGTTATGTTCTTCTGTTCTTCCGTTAGATCCTGTTCTTCGACTTAGTTATGTTCTTCCGTTTGATTCTATTCTACCATTTTATATAGTTCTTCCTGTTTTGCACATCTTCTTATCTATATTGAATATTCATATCAAAATTACCTCTTAATACTTAGCCATCTGGGGCAAACATGTTTCAGCATTTTTTTTCTGAGAAATGTCAAACATTTCCTGTATTCCTTTAAAATTTGATCAAATAATAATGAATATCCACCAGTAAGTCATCAATGGCAGGTAAAGCAACTGTTGCTGCTTTTGTTGCTCTAACATTGACTAAATGCAATGTACAGCCTGCTAAAAAATCTGTGGTTGTTTTTCTTAAAAAAATGCAAATACTCCCTTTTTGTGTCCAGTCATAACATTGGCGTTGTCACAACCCAGAGCCAAACAATAAGACAATGGTATATTTCTTTGACTTAGCTCTTCATTCATCAATTGAAGATGTTCTCTCCTACAAGATACAATACAGATTAATGATAGCTAGTTTTAAATAATTAATCACTGAATACATAAAGGTGGTGAAAGTTTTTTAAATGTATGAATGTATATGTATGTGTCACAGAAATAAAGTGTTTTGTAATGTATTCACTAATTGCCATTATAATCATATACAAACTCAAGACCTACATGATTTGAATTTCTTGTAAACACAACGTAATTTTAATTGTACAGTTAAAAATGTAATGTATCATATCATGTATTCAACCATTATTTGAAATTATTTCAGGTATAGACTACTGTATTTTGCTCATATGAGTTATAGCATTTCTTACAATACTTATGAATGCTTTAGAACCTTACCCAAAGCAGATCTTTCACATATAGATACACTCAAAAGTTCTGAGTTGACACTTTCTGACTTCATGTCCAAAGTTCGAACTACAATAGGATATTGTTAACTCTTTTCATCATTACTGCCATCAGTGGACAGTGTTAATGGACCGGCTATTATCCTCTGAGACAAAGTTTCAGAGATCTTTAAAGCCAGCTCTTTTACAAATGCTGTGCTCTTGTTACGCCCGCATGCCATGTCTGAAATTATAAAAAAAACATGTACAGTATTATATATGATTTCACTTTCTTAAATTATTTATTCTTTCAACTATATATACATGTAGTATGTTTGTGCCTTGTTGTCATTTGATGTTGTATATCATATTTGTATTTCGTTTACTGTTTTGTACATAAATCAAATCTGTAGTTTTCTCCTTTGAATTATTTTACATTTGTCATTAATATGGGGCTGTTTTAGTTAAAAAAACCCAAAAAAACAGGATAAAATGTTTTGAAAATGTTCAAAAAATATTTTATAACAAAATGTTTTTATAATCTTCATATTCTCAATAAATCATTTAAATGTTATACGAAATATAAGTATAAAAATGTTTTCTAACATCATCTTTCAAGTGTTTTATAATATATTCAGAAACATTTAAACAATGTTTAAAATCAGAGACAGATTAGGGGATTATGGTTAATCCAGATTTATTTTATCTATTCCTCTCCAAACTTTGTCTAGCTTGGGGCCTAATGACCCCTTTTTCAAAATCCTGGAACCCCCAAGGGTGACTGGGGTATAGAAGTATGGTCACCATTGGTCTTCCTCCGACCGACAGTAAAACCCTTGCTAAAGTGGGCGTCCGTTTGGCTTTGCGGGATGTACAAATTTGCAGCCACGTCCGGCCAGAATGGTGACGTTAAATCCGATGCCTCGTGTAAAGAGAGTGCCACGCTCTTTGCACGTTAAGAACCCTTGCAGCAACTCTTTGAGGGGTCCGTAGGTGACCTGTTGCAAGGCCAAATTTCGGTCCCTATCCAATAAACCCTCATTTCCCGTGGCAGCCCAAATTTCTCAGACCTTAATCCCGGACGCCTCTATTACAGAACCTACCGATTGTATTGATTGATTGATTGATTGTTGTTTGCTTTACGCCGCATTAGCACAGAATGGCTATATCGCGGCGAGAGCTAATTCGAATATTATAACAATTTAAGGTATATTTTTAAAATCAGACAAAAGGTCTTTCAATAAACTAAAATTCTAGACTAAAGCAAATTGATTATTTACAAATAAAAATCAACACTAAGATAACGTGATAAAAATTAAAATCGTTTTAAATATAACAACATTTTTATATTTTATAATATATCCCAATTTCTTTTAAGAATGAAACAATATTTGTTAATGGAATATTATTAAATAAATCATACATATTATTGACATTGAAATGCTTCTTCCGAATATCAGCAAAGTCAATACATTTGATTAAAACATGTTTAATAGTATACTTGCAGTTACAAGGTATACATTGTGGTTCTACTTCATTTTTTAAAATATATTCGTGTGTTATTCTAGTATGACCAATACGACATCTAGAAATAACACACTGATCTTTTCTGCACATAAAATTATTGAAAGGTTTACATAAATTAGGTTTAATTTCATGTAATTTATTACCATCTTTTTTACTCCATTCATTTTTCAATATATTAAAAACATATTCTCTAATATTAGATTTAAAATCGGTATATGGTATATCACTGTTAGATAAAGGGTCACCCAGGGCATTCTTTGCCTCAAGGTCTACAGCTGTGTTTCCAAGGATTCAAACATGACTCGGCACCCATAGAAATAATATTTCTTTAAGAATTTTTAAATTCCTCATTACATATAAAATTTTGAGAATTGTTGGGTTTTTAATTTTAGTATTTTGTATAGCTTGTAAGTATGAAAGTGAATCAGAACATATAATAAATTTGGATTTATCTGAAGAAGCAATAAATTTCAAAGCCAAAACTATTGCTTCTGCTTCAGCAGTAAAGATCGATGCATCAGATGGCAAACGGAGAGTTGCAGCTCTGTCCCTGAAGACAGCAGCAGATGCAACTATGTCACCATCTTACCATCTTTTGATCCATCAGTATAGACAGTTGAAAAATCTGAATAATTGGCTTTGATTTCAGCATAGTGTTGCTGAATTAAAAGAGGATTTGTTTCATTTTTATTGTGTTTACGGAGATCGAAAGACCCGTTTCCAGGATGAAGATAAGTATTAGATCCATTATTAAAAATGCATAATCCTTCTTGAGAGACAAAGTCCTCAATGATCTTACCTTTGATATTATGAGACTTGCTTCCCCACAAGGGGTTGTGTGCATTGAAGTCGCCCATAAGTATAAAAGGTGAGGGTAATTGATCAGTGAGGTTTTTGAGTTTAGCTTTATCGATAATTGAATTGGGTGGAATATATATAGAACATAATGTAATTGTTTTATCTAATGATAAACAAATTGCAACTGCCTGCAGATCCGTGGTGAGTTGGACTGTGCTATGAATGACGTTGTCCTTCACAAAAATGGATGATCCGCCTGCAGCACGTTCATCTACCTTAGAAAATGTGCTATACATGTTGTATCCTTTT
Source organism: Mytilus californianus (assembly GCF_021869535.1). NCBI lineage: Eukaryota > Metazoa > Mollusca > Bivalvia > Mytilida > Mytilidae > Mytilus > Mytilus californianus. The sequence continues at coordinate 5,467,806 of NW_026262673.1, forward strand.
AAAGATACATTGTCACTTTCTTTTAAATGAGTTTCTTGAAGACAAAATGCAGTAGGTAAAAAAGACTGAACTAGAAGTGTTAACTCGAGAAGATTTATTTTAAGACATCGGCAATTCCATTGGATGATATTAGTCATGTTTTGTTAATAGACGGGCGAATGCTATCGAGTTTGCCAGCATTTTTATTTCGCTCACCCTGAGATTGTAATCTTTCGGGTGGCGGAACACTTTCGATTTCCATTTCTGATTAGTCGTTAAGTGTTGAAAATCTGTTGTGTGAGGAGAGTCGTCGATCTCCAGGACCATGCGCAGCTGGTTTTACTCCGCCTCGACCCCTACCCCGCGACCTCGAATCAGAAGACTTCTGAGAGGATGTATTTGCTGGCTTCTTTGGGACATCCTTCTGTTCTGGAGAACGAAGAGGAGACGGGGCTTTAGAAGACTTTGTACTAGATGCAGAAGATAAACTAGTTTTATTAAATGCAGATGAAGGACTATTGGAGATGGAAGAATCATCAATGTCACTGGGAAGATCCCAGACAGATTCACCGCCCCAACTGTCTGATTTAACTGTATCTTTTTTATTTGATTTCTTTTTTTCATTTTTTTTAGATGATGACATTGAGCTCTGTAAGGAAGATTGAGTTGACTGAGTACTGGTTTTAGAAGGTGTTGGTTTTCTTGGAATTAATATTTTATCGTTAGGTTCTGTTTCAACAGGCAGCATTGTAAATGTCTCAGCATCAATTGGCCAGGTCATGCGAGTTTGTGTATGCTCGTGACTGAATGAGCGGACAATTTTGCTGGCGTACGATGGTCTGTTCGAAACAAGATCATTCGAAACAGAAGCTATCTGTTTAGCTTCTGGGTAACTGATGTTTCTTTCTGTTTTAATTTTGATAATATTTTTTTCTTTCAGGTAAACAGGGCAGTCCCTAGATGATGAAAAATGGGATTCACCACAGTTTACGCATTTAGAAGATTCAGAGCTACAGGTTGTTCCCTCGTGTCCTTCGTCAGAACACTTGAAGCATCTCTGCGTACCACGACATTGTTTGCTTCCATGACCAAACTTTTGACAAGTGAAGCATCGAATTGGGTTAGGGATAAACCTGTCAACTCTGATTCCGAAGCAACCTAAAGTAATAGATGGAGGAGGAGTTGGAGTTCTAAATGTCAAAAGATATGTATTTAATTTGATTATATTTCCATTCTTTTTTATTTGAAATCTAACAACATCAGTTACACCTTGTTCGAAAGTTCCTCACATATTTCTTCCACGGTAAGGTCACCAAGGTATAGACTTCTGTCTCGAATGATCCCCTTACAGCTGTTCAAACTGTTGTGAGGAGAGGCAGAAACAGGAAAGTTTGTAATTGTTGTCAGTGTAAGCAAATTTGTTGATTGACTTTTGTTGGAACATTCAACCAACAAATTGCCTGATCTCATTTTTGAAACTTTTTTTACAGTACCAGCAACGCTTTGAATTTGTTTGTGAATCACAAAGGGAGATATTTTGGAAATTGGTTTTTCATCTGTTCCTTTTATTACAATAAATCTGGGCCAACTGTCATCTTCCTGACAGGGCACTGAATCATCACATTTTCATTTTTTATGTATTAAAGCTGATTTAGAGGGTTGGTTTTGTTGTGCCATAGGAAATGAGAAAGATTCACCATTCTTGTCTTCCACCCACCTCGGAGTGCCTACAAGGGCGATGCTGTGTTTCCGTGGCGAGCCGGGGTCAAGTGCTAATGCTGAAAACGAGCTCCAAGTATAACATGTATAACGTAGCTGGTCCCCAAAATTAGCACCCAAGATCCACTGCGGAAAGCACCAGATGTTCCAAGAATGGTATACTCAAGCAGAACGTATCCATCAAGCGAAATAGAAAGCGTACCACTTGATTGACCCATGAGCCATCGCCTTCTTCCGATTGTATTTATTGTTAATTTGTTCTCGTCCTGAATATGCATGAAATATTTGCCACTGGACGTTAAGCAACCAACAATCAATCAATCAATCCCATATGGTATCTAATTTTGTATCTAATTTTAAATGTTCTGTGATAAATAGAGGGAAGAGTTCAATGTGGGAAATCTTTCTGAAAACATCCTACCGAGACGGTGAAATTTCCAAAGAAAGAGGAGGAATAATACGTTTCCTAATAGACGGTCTCTTCACCAACCTGAAAAATGAAATCGTCCATTATCACAAATACAGAATTACAAGCTGAATCTAATGAAAAGATATGCTAGCCGATGGTTTAGGATAACTGCGTCCACAGCCAAACGGGCCAACAGTCTGGGAACTCTGATGAATTATCCTGGTAATGATATGTTACACGTGAATATATTTAAAGCCTTTAATCGCAACTCACTATGGGGGATAAATCAGTATAGATCACCAGGGTGGTGTTCGATTCACTGTTTTGAACGTTCGGAATGTTCAGAACATCAATAAAATGTAAGAGAACTTGTTCCGGAACTGATTCTTCTGTACCCAGGACCGAGGTGGTGTGGTTAGAACACAAGATGGCGGTCACGGACATGGATGGGTATTTGCATATATGTTCAATGACCATTTACTCATTTGTTTATTTTAATTGTGTTATGAATCAATGCTGCGAAGTTCACATATGTCATTTCTATATTTTTTCATTGTTTAAAGTTCTGGATCAGTTTAACTGGTTTGACGACGCTAGATTAAGTCCCTTTTTTCCATCGATTTATTTTCTATGGTGTAAGGGACTTCTCCATTGTTGCATTAATCATATTCCTTTGAGCTTCTGGGATTTTTTTTTCTTCTGAAATGTGAAGTAGGCAAATAAAGAGGAAAACTGATCTTATGAACTCTTTCATGATTCGTGCTTATTTTTCAATGTATTTTGTAAATAGTCTACAGTTTTATTTGAATTATTATTCCTATTTATTTTAGGAATTGTAAGGTGCAGGAGATTTGTCAAGAGATTCATTGATCTTTCCCATTTTGAACTAAAAAACGGAAATAAGTAGCTCGAGACTTTTTCTAAATAAGGAATCGGAAATAAAAATTATAATTCTGATCGGACGTAGCTATGACTGTATACTCCAGCGCAGCCAAACGGACGCCCACTTTGTCAATGGTTTTATGCTTAAAATATTCCAATAACTGGCTATATAATATGATACTTAAAACAACATGATATATGAATCAATATATATTTTTGTTGTAGGTATGTAATGGATAACTTGAGGGATATGCTTTAATAATAAATTATTATGGTATACTGTTTGACGGAATATCAATGATCTCTTCTTAATAAATGATCATCCACTTCTACACTAATGTTTCATAAGCATGTGAATATTGGTAAATACAAGTTTGTTAATACAGTTTGATGGTACGCTCCTTTTTTTGATTTTATTATATTCAGTAAACATCTAATGGTTATAATGATATCTATTATATAGTCATTTTATAAAATTTACTGTTTGCAATATTATAAATTATTCCTAATAATAAGGATGTTCTTGTCCCAGGCAGAAAACCCTGGCCGTGTTAGGCGCAACATTTTGGAAGTTTTGGTCCTCGGTGCTCTTCGGCTTTGTACTTGTTTTGGCTTTCAAGCTTTTTTCATCTGAGCGTCACTGGATGGTCTTGTGTGGACGAGACGCACGTCTGGCGTATTGAATTTTAAGCCTAGTACCTTTTGTTAGCTATTACTCGTGTGTTTCTTTGTCCTATATGTTCTCCCATTTATTTGTATTGTGGTCCTGTCGTATGATTTTGGTGTTGTGTTTGACGTTGCCATTAAAGCGGGAGGTTTGGCATGCCACAAAACCAGGTTCAACCCACCATTTTTTTCTTAAAATGTCCTGTACCAAGTCAGGAAAATGGCCATTGTTATATTATAGTTCGTTTCTGTGTGTGTTACATTTTAATGTTGTGTTTTTGTTGTGTCGTTGTTCTCCTCTTAAATTTGATGCGTTTCCCTCAGTTTTAGTTTGTAACCCGAATTTGTTTTTATCTCTATCGATTTATGAGTTTCGAACAGCGGTATACTACTGTTGCCATTATTTAATAGGGTTTACTGTGTTTATCAAGTTATTTTCTTTGAAAATGATTTTTTATATCCAGATGGATTATAGTGGCAAGAAAATGTTTAACATTGCAAACTGTTTGAAAACTTTTAAACTGCCCAGAATCTACCTGTATTGCCTAAAACAATTGGTACATTACATTTTTATAAAATATGAAAATATATAAATATTGTAATTCATGAGCAATAGTTTAAGAATCAGTTTCTCTAATGATTTCAATGAAAAATTCCAAATAAGTCTGGTGGGAAATACAACAAGGCAATTAAATCCGCATGCAATTTATCTATTTTTAACTAAAGGGTTGGGAAACTGGTTTAAATGGACAAAGCTGAAAGAAATTCTGTTATCTATATACCTTTGGTGATGTAGTGATAAATCTGTCTGGACGTATGAAAATTTTCCCTGTAGATCTAAATGAGTTGAAAAAATTCTTTAATTTCTTTGGGGTATCACAATCAGAGGGTATTTTCAAGATTACCACCAACAGAGGAGAAACATTCCTGATAACTGTATCCTCTCAAAGGTACGAAGATTGAGTATAAAAACTCTCTCATCTGATCTGTACTCCAGTCTGTTGGCATAGAAGTTGTCTGCATGCTTCGCCTGAAATGAGACTGTGCTCTCTCTGTAATTCCCCCCAAGGGTGACTGGGGAATAGAAATATGGTCACCATTGGTCTTCCTCCGACCGGCAGTAAAACCCGTGCTAAAGTGGGGCGTCCGTTTGGCTGTGCGGGATGTACAAATTTGCAGCCGCGTCCAGTCAGAATGGGGACGTTAAATCCGATGCCTCGTGTAAAGAGAGTGCCACGCTCTTTGCACGTTAAGAACCCTTGCAACAACTCTTTGAGGGGTCCGTAGGTGACCTGTTGCAAGGCTAAATTTCTGTCCCTATCCAATATACCCTCATTTCCAGTGGCAGTCTAAATTTCTCCGACCTTAATCCCTTAATCTATTACAGAACCTACCTATTGTATTTATTGTGAACTTGTTCTCGTCCTGAATATGCATGAAATATTTGCCACTGGACGTTAAGCAACCAACAATCAATCAATCAATCTCTCTGTAATTTGTACTCCTACAATTCAAGTTACAGCATGAGGTTATTATTTTCCTAGCAAAGTTCTACCATTTAAAACATTTCTAAACTTAAGATAAATATATACAACACCATAATTGCAATTGGAGCTTATGATGTTTACATATTCAATTCATTTGAAGGGCTTAATTAAAATTACATCATTCATATGTATGAAATTATCTTTATTTTTCTTGTATGCTCAATCATTAAACTTTAACAACTTACTTCATAATTATATCTTTCAAATGCCTCATTAATATAATGCATATACATAGTAATAACCATTGCTTTCTTCGCTTGGTAGTAGTAACAATATGAATAGAATATGCATACTCTATTCCATCTGACTAATTTATACCTGGCTTATAATTTTCCTATTTCGCATTTGTTTACCAAATGTTGATTTCTTTAATGTCAAATTGAATCTAGATTATCTTGTACAGACTTTTTAGATTTTTTGTTGAATCAATTAAGGCATTACCATGAAATAGAAACCCATCATCCCAAGAGCGTAATTTAACATAAACAGAGAAATCATAAATGTAAACACTTTTGTTAGCCAATTTCTAATGTCCCCTATGAAATGGCAGATAGTGTAAATTGGCTTTTAAGTGTTATGTATAATACCCATTTACCATCAGAGTTGTGTCGAGAAACCACTATACATACCTAAGCCAACAGAAGTCAAATTGTCCAAGTGTAAATTGGTGTTTATCCTTGTTACACATGGATCTTGCAAACAAGTAATTTGCGCCCTAATGTAGAGCTTATCGGCATATCTGATGCAGAATTTCTTCTTGCAGCTCTTCCTCTTCTGTCTCTTTGATTCTGTTCTGAATGCCTTTACATTTATCAGGAATGACCTGCTTAATTCTTCTCCAAGCACATTGGCATGGCGTGGATTGTTCTGAAGTTCATGAAATCGTTTTAATTTCGTTAGTCAAAATGTTACAACTTATCAATGTTCCATCTAAATCACATTAAAAATTCAAACAGCTTGTAATTTTTCACATGTATTAACTTTGATGAATTTGTCGAGCTTCATTTATATCCATCCCCCAAGGGTGACTGGGGAATAGAAGTATGGTCACCATTGGTCTTCCTCCGACCGGCAGTAAAACCCTTGCTAAAGTGGGGCGTCCGTTTGGCTGTGCGGGATGTACAAATTTGCAGGCACGTCCGGTCTGAATGGGGACGTTAAATCCGATGCCTCGTGTAAAGAGAGTGCTATGCTCTTTGCACGTTAAGAACCCTCCGTGCAACAACTCTTTGAGGGGTCCGTAGGTGACCTGTTGCAAGGCTAAATTTCTGTCCCTATCCAATATACCCTCATTTCCCGTGGCAGTCTAAATTTCTCCGACCTTAATCCCGGACGCCCCTATTACAGAACCTACCTATTGTATTTATTGTTAATTTGTTCTCGTCCTGAACATGCATGAAATATTTGCCACTTGACGTTAAGCAACCAACAATCAATCAATCAATCATTTATATTCAAAGGAACGTTTTAACAATTATACACACGGCAGCATAATGTCAAACTACGGAAACTGGTCAGCTGTTCATTTCAATCTTTTTGTTTTAAAAAGTTGTATACCAAATATCTTGAATTTTAATTCTGAATCAACATGTTCTCTGCAAATAAGAAAGGGGTTAAGCGAAAGGCAGATGCTGGAATTAGATATTTTTTTCAGAAAAATTACTGCAAGTGAAAAAGAGAATACACCTCCGTCTACACCGTCAGTATCAGCAGAGGTCATTGCTTCTCCTAATCCCAAGCAAGCTATTTTTCAGCAATTGATAACAGCAAGCACCGAGTTTCTGGTTTCAATGGCAAGTGGCTGACTGAATTTCCAAAGCTTAAGAATGTTGAAGGGGGTTAGGAAAAGTTATAGATTTTACTTCATAAATATTATTGGCAACTTATTTGCAGAAATCGTTTAATCTTAATACAACATTTGACAATGTATCTCGTTCGTGTATTTTCAGTTCCAGTATAAAATACTATATTTTAAGAATTTTTAAATACTTTTTTGTTTACGGTGCATACGAAATGAAATTAATTTACATAGAATTTGGTCACGTATGATAATGAAATTAAACAACCTGAATCAAAATTTTGTATTATTCTTTTTTCAAAAGGATTGAAATGTGACTTGTGTATAAAACATCAAAGGGGACTCAAAAAGATTATACCAGGGAAAGCTGCATGGGTTATTTGCCATCCCATCATTTAAAGAAAGGCATGGGAAAAATTATGCTTCAGTAAAGAATGTAATAGATGATTTAATTAAAGAAAACTTTAAAGTCAAGAACCCTACAGAGGAGGAATTTGATAAATTTGTAAGACAGGTTATTCACCAGTACATGTATATGACAAAACAATTATTTGGATTTTATAAGTTAAAATGTTTATTCTGTAAAATTGTTCACAAGGTAAACATTTAAAAAATACATTTTAGGTCTACTTGCCATACATTGACAATATGGTAGAGAATTTGGAGAAGAAGATTCAAGATTTACCTCTGTTGTAAAGCGTTTCCGTATTTGATCCCAATAGTATACCTTAAGATCCAGAAGAGGCTGATGGTTATGGCAGGGAGCAAATAGAGGTAAATATTTTTATTATTCTTGTATATAATTGATTGATTGATTGTTGGTTGCTTAACGTCCAGTGGCAAATATTTCATGCATATTCAGGACGAGAACAAGTTCACAATAAATACAATAAGTAGGTTCTGTAATAGATTAAGGGATTAAGGTCGGAGAAATTTAGACTGCCACGGGAAATGAGGGTATATTGGATAGGGACAGAAATTTAGCCTTGCAACAGGTCACTTCTTGTATATAACAAAATATGAATACAATTAAGTAGGTCTGTAATAGTGGCCGTGCAGGATGGTGTGTGGGAAATTTTGACTGCCACTAGGAAATGGGGGTAAATTATATAGGAACTGAAATAAGTTTAACCGTGTAACAAGGATGGTGTACATGTATAACAGGGCAAGAGTTATCATGTAGTCATGGAGTGCATTGCTTTGGACTGTTGAGCATTCAGGCAGGAATAACATGACTGGTGCTAGCTGTACTGACGATAATGCATTGTTTAACAGAGGTACTTAGAGAAACAATGATCCAAGGTCTTTGTCAAATATAATGCTCAAAAAACCCAAAACAGGTGAAGATTTACTTGATGATAATAATGCAAATGCTCCAGGTGTTCGCGACACACCGATGTATTGTTCTGCCGAAGAACAGCTTTACAACAGTCTCTCTTTGTTCAAAATAAAATAAAAGTTTCGTCAACAAACCAGCCGTTAAGGAGAACATTCCTAAAGACCATGATGACCATGATTCGTTATTGTCCTGTCAAAGGTGCTCATCCTTTCATTCCGAAACAATTATTTGTTATTGGCGTATTGAGCAAAGCAGGACAGGGTCATCGTGGGATTGATGGCCTTTTCCGTCATTGACTGAGCAAGCCCTGTGCCTGAGAAAGATAATGATATCGTTACAGTTAATTGCCCGATCAGTGATGCAAGTTATGAACAGTTGAGACGGGAAATTAATCTTTTGGAAGAACCAAAACGGACTTGGTATCAGTATCTACTCGCGTTTTGTTCAGTGAGGTTGTTAAATTAAATAATCATTTTGTTAGCTTTTAGCGGACTCGATACAGTTTTGCTTTGTTTTATTATTTTTGTGATGTTGAAATATATTGAAGATCATGAAACATCTTTTTAAAGTTATGAAGAATGTGCGTTTAGAAAGAAATAAATTACATAGCATCGGTTCATCCTATATCAAAACTTGAGTGTTTTATAATTGTTTCAAGACACAAATTGTCATTTGTACAAAAGTAGTTATAATTGCAGATGTTTATGCAATATCTGACAATGTGTTTAATCCTACAGTGTTATTTTTCTGAAAGTCATTCACTTTTTAACTTTCGGACAAGTTTACGTCGCCCTTTCAATTTTAAATGTAGAGTGCAATACTCAAAACAAGAATGAACATACGAATTTAACTCAATTTTGAAATAAAAAAAAAAAAAAAAACATATTCAACATTTAAAGTTCAGTGATATGATTACGTTATAACAACGCCATATAAAATTAGTCCGACGACACACGACATTGAATGTTCATCTTTAACTGTATCGATTTCCTTTAGCGTTGAGCTCTTTAGTCTCGGGTAAATAGATGCACACATATATAATTATGGAACTTTTGTGCATTCAAATGTTTCATTATAGTTATTATATTGTTATATTTTTATATCAGTTATTTTTTCAAATGTCTCTCCCCCCCAAGGGTGACTGGGGAATAGAAGTATGGTCACCATTGGTCTTCCTCCGACCGGCAGTAAAACCCGTGCTAAAGTGGGGCGTCCGTTTGGCTGTGCGGGATGTACAAATTTGCAGCCACGTCCGGTCAGAATGGGGACGTTAAATCCGATGCCTCGTGTAAAGAGAGTGCCACGCTCTTTGCACGTTAAGAACCCTTGCAACAACTCTTTGAGGGGTCCGTAGGTGACCTGTTGCAAGGCTAAATTTCTGTCCCTATTAAATATACCCTCATTTCCCGTGGCAGTCTAAATTTCTCCGACCTTAATCCCTTAATCTATTACAGAACCTACCTATTGTATTTATTGTGAACTTGTTCTCGTCCTGAATATGCATGAAATATTTGCCACTGGACGTTAAGCAACCAACAATCAATCAATCAATCAATCAAATGTCTCTGAAGATCTTATGAAATAATCGATTACAATTGAGACTTTCAACAGAGAACTATGAAATTATTAGATTATGTCACAAAGTTATTCAGTTTTTTAAATTATTCTTAAAATATTCAAAATATTCCAATGATTCCAAAATAGCAGGTGCACAACTTCAATATATATAGAAGCTTCCTGTGAAGTTTCAGGGATCTGGGTTATAAACTGTAGGAGGAGTTGATTACATAAAACTTGTACCCTCCTCTCTTATTTTTGCTATACAATATAAAATGTTTTATACATTTAAAATGATTTTAATTTTTATAACCTTATCTTAGTGTTGAATTTTATTTGTAAATAAGCAATTGTGCTTTAAACTTGAGCACGGTCGGTTTAGTATATTGAAGGACCTTTTGTATGATTTAAAAAAAAAATATTTTGAATTGTAAAAATATTTGAATTGGCTCTCTCCGCGATATAGCCTTTTTGCGCTGATGCGGCCTAAAGCAAACACCAATCAATCAATATTTTTGCTGAAATATGACGAAGTTCCAAAGACCACAATACATAGTTCCCTACCGATTAAAAATTCATTGTACTGGAACAAAATGCTAACCTGATCAATAACTTGTCAGTGTGTAAACTGCATAACAAATATCAAGTGAATATCTTCAAGCATGACACAAACTAATGTGTTAATTTTTTTGATCTTATCCTTGTTTGCCGAGATTTCCATTGATTTTTGCATTTGCTGCTACACTTTTATTTGATTAACATAAACTTTGAACATTTTGTACAATCCACATAACAGTCATAATCAATCAATGCTAATCATTTTTTGCATCTAAAACTACAAGTTATCATTATTGTGTGAACATGTGCAATAAGTACTTTATAACATTTTTGGCAGTGTCACAGTGTGTGTAAAGATTTTTTTGAATTATTCTTACAGAAATTATTCATCCTATTGCATCTGCAGTAGTCAACAATGAAGAGGCAAATATCATCACAGTTAGGAATCATGGTAAGTTTCTTGCTGCTGTACATATTTCAACTTCTAAATCTTCAAAAATGTAAGAAAGAATATAAAAGCATGTGAACATCATAATAAATAAAAAGAAAATATAAGAAGGGTTGCTGTCACATTGATCTTTGATTATCAATGGCAAATTATAGCTTTGCATATTGTATTGAAATTTTACGTTTGCTGAACTGTTCGTTGCCATATATGTCTGTTGGCTAAGTTACTGTCATGACTGTCTCAATATCTTTTATTCATATTAAAACAAATAATAATTCACTACTTTTAAGTGTTTTTTATGTGTTGGTATTGGATGCATTGGATAGTTTAAGTGCTTTTTGAAGTGCTGGTCACAAATTAGATTGATTGATTGTTGGTTGCTTAACGTCCAGTGGCAAATATTTCATGCATATTCAGGACGATTGTCACAAATTAGAAATATTGATCATTTTCTTAATAAACTATATGTATATCCATTAAATTATTTGGAATAGACACATGATTTATCACCAATCTTTCAAATTATTACACCAATGTCCATAAATGAAGGTAATGCACCCTTACATGTTGATATTCTTTGTTAACAGAAAATTATGAAACCAGTGAAGAATCTGATGAAAGTAATGATGGTATGAATACAAATACAACTTCTAAACTGGAAAACTTGGGTACTTATTTTTTTATTACTTGCACATACATTAATTTATCATCAATCCATTTGTTCCTGAAAATACATTTTTTAAGGCCACTAACAATAAAAAAATAATTTTACTTATAATTTCAAATCATCTTCCCACAAAACATTCAAGATGAAAAGGTTCAAGCTTTTAAGAATAATATCTACACAAATATGAAAAACACAGTCTCATTGTACTTACCAGTATATGATGGTCCGTTATTTTGATTTACAGAAATGCTACCTATTGCAACACCCATCATTGACGATGGCAAAGACAGTGAACCCATACTGACAGAAGATAGAGATCTTGAACTGCCACAAGTCTGCCAATCTGCAAATCCTAGTATGTTTCTTGATGGAATATTCAGTAAAATAAAAAGAAAAAAGAAAAATAAATAAATGAAAATAAAAGAAAGGAAATGTAGTTCAAGATTAAAACATAAGCAGATTATTTTTGTAATTTGGAACAGGTATGTATGCTGTTCATTTTTTATACATTGGACAAAAAATCATGTTAGATTGCCATTATTTTGGCAATGTTGGTTTATAGACTATCTTTCTCAAGAATGTTCCCCGAGCAATACTTATATTACGTCAAATTTAGTTGTATGTTCAAATTTGCCAAATAAGACCAACGGTAAATACAGAACATCTATGAGGTCAAGCGACATTTATATGACTTTTTTTAAATTTCCTATTAACATTTCGACAGCAATCCAGTTGTAAATCCTATATATTGTAATTTCATTATATAATAATATGCAACACAACTGATAAAAAAAAAACATGCTACATAGGCACTTTGTTCATTTACAGATAAAAAATGCAAAACTTTGTGTAAAAGTTAATTCAAACAGTTCATGCTGCACCAGACTGTGTTAAGAGTTGATATTTTCTATCTTTTTACCAAGGATATAATCACGAATCGTATAATGCTCAGATAAGAAATAAACCATGAAAACACGCATGTTTTGCCTTGTACAAGTCATCACATACTATAAAACTTGCCTACCATAATGATAAATATTAATATTTAAGTATTACCTTAGTAGCAAAGAAATTGGTATTGACTGTTGGCTGTTATTAAAAACCTTCAATTTATTGACATTTAGATTTGATGAAACGAGGCCGATTACTTTAAGAAACTTAAGGAAAACCTGAGGGTTGTATTTTTTTCTTTTCAGGTAGATCAGATTCTTTGTTGGTTGAATCGCTAGCGGAATGCAAATATTGTTTAAGGAAGGCATATAAGGTATATTTATTTAATCAATGTTTATAAGCATGATTAAAAGTGTACAGTAAATTGTTTAAAAGTGTACTGTATATTGTTTGAAAGTGTACTGTAAACTGTTGAAAAGCCAATTAGTGTAGGCAGCATTAAAAATTGTATTAAGTTTTATATGAACATCATTTAGGTTTGGTCAAATATTAGTTTTATTCTCCTTATGAAATTTTCTGTCGTTGGATAAAATATATCAGACCTAGTTGATAATTTAAATGTCAGAATTTAATAAAATAAAAATCTTTAGAAAAAGTCAAGCCGTCTGTTACAATAGCGATCAAAAAATGTGGTAACAACATATTCAAAATAAAGCAAATCAACGTAAAATTGAGGGAAAAAATATGTCTAAGACAATGCCCAGACCATGATCTCATTCTTTGTGCAATTTGAAATATGACGTTTGTAGTCTGTTTATAACAATGAGCCAAATGAGCCAATTTATTCAACAAAATAAAGAGAATGATACCCAGTAATTGCTACACCAGTCTCATTTTTTCAGTAAATTGACGTAGTGTCAAAAAACAGGACAAACACATATCAGTTATAATAAATGCTATGCATTAAAACAAGACAATGCGTCCATATTTATATATGTTGGAAAATATGTTGCTAGCATAGGGATTGATTGATTGATTGTTGGTTGCTTAACGTCCAGTGGCAAATATTTCATGCATGTTCAGGACGAGAACAAGTTGACAATAAATATAATAGGTAGGTCCTGTAATAGAGGCCATCCAGGATGAAGGTCGGGGAAATTGAGACTGCCACGGGAAAATGAGGGTATATTGGATAAGGACAGAAATTTAGCCTTCGAACAGGCCACCCACGGACCCCTCAAAGAGTTGTTGCAAGGGTTCTTAACGTGCAAAGAACGTGGCACTCTCTTTACACGAGGCATCGGATTTAACGTCCCCATTCTGACCGGACGTGACTGCGAACTTATACATCCCGCACAGCCAAACGGACGCCCCACTTTAGCGAGGGATTTACCGCCGGTCGGAGGAAGACCAATGGTGACCATATTTCTATTCCCCAGTCATCCTTGGATAGGGAAGATAAAAGTGAATTTTGTTGATGTGATTATCTATGGCATTGGTATATAAAGATTGTTCGATTGATTGATTGATTGTTGGTTGCTTAACGTCCAGTGGCAAATATTTCATGCATATTCAGGACGAGAACAAGTTCACAATAAATACAATAGGTAGGTTCTGTAATAGATTAAGGGATTAAGGTCGGAGAAATTTAGACTGCCACGGGAAATGAGGGTATATTGGATAGGGACAGAAATTTAGCCTTGCAACAGGTCACCTACGGACCCCTCAAAGAGTTGTTGCAAGGGTTCTTAACGTGCAAAGAACGTGGCACTTTCTTTACACGAGGCATCGGATTTAACGTCCCCATTCTGACCGGACGTGGCTGCAAATTTGTACATCCCGCACAGCCAAACGGACGCCCCACTTTAGCACGGGTTTTACTGCCGGTCGGAGGAACACCAATGGTGATCATACTTCTATTCCCCAGTCACCCTTGGGGGAAAGATTGTTCGATATTTTCAAAATATCCAAGAGGAATAATCTCACAATTAGTATTTTACTACAATACATACATGTATGATGATGAATCACGACCATCTACAGTATATCTATAGATGAACAATTGTGCCGACAAAATAAAAATAGGTACATAAAAATAAGTAGATGTGGTATGATTGCCAAGTTTTAATGAAGTGGATGTGAGCAATTATAAGCCATTGTACGGCCTTGAACAATGAGAAAAACCCATACCGTAAAGTCGGCTATAAAAGATCCCGACATGAAAAATATGAAACTGAGAAAAGCTACACAAAACCTTATTTTCACAATAAAAAAATAATGTTCAAACCAGACAGAACTACTTATTAAAACGACTACATAAATTAGTAGACTACAGTATTGTCTCCTAGTTCTGGATATCAAGAAAATTGCATTATTCATAAATGTATTATAAGCATTCAATTTTATATGTTATATTTATATATTGGAAAACTAGATTGAAAATAAAGCTGATGTAAAAAGTTAGATCAGAACGAGGCAGTTCACATTATCCTAGAATCTGCAGGAATAAGTCTGAGGATATCGGCAACATCCAAGCTTACTATTTTGAAAGCTGTTGCTAGGTTTTGTTATCAAGGAAACATATATCTCCATGTAATCATTGTAACTAGAGATATGCCATAAGTTTTACTTTAATAATGTATATCTTATTTAAAAAAAAATTGCTAGCACCCTCCGAATATTAGATAAATTTACTAAGGCTTCAGCTGCTGAGGAAGATCTTTCATACTTTTGTGTGATGTAGAGGAAAAACGGAGAAGATCATTTTTCAGCAACATAGACCTGAAAGTAATTTAATCAACTATAAGCCAATTTTATAATTTAAAGACAGTATGATTGAGATCAGAAGGCAGTCTATTATAAACATACTACATGTTGCAGAAATGAAAAGCCAGTGAGTAAAACCTTCCCTTTCGAAGAGACCATTCAAGGTGCAATTTTTGCCTGGGTCAGGAGCTACTTGGAAAAGAAGAGCTACAAAACCTTACAGATCAATGCGAAAACCTCATAGAACTCAACACAGAAAATTTGGAAAATATTAAAAAAATAATAATTTGGGTCCGGAAAAATAGATAGAACCCAGAATAAAGGAAGAGAAAAGGGGGGAAAATCCTAGCAAACTTATTTGAAATAATACTTTAATAATCATTACATCATAAAAGAATATTAAAAGTAATATATTAATGTTTTATTTTTAATTCAACAATCTTTTAATGACTGAAATACAAGATAGCATAACTGCACCCCAATATTGAAATACTATGTATACTAACTTTAGCGCAATCTTCAACAATGGCTATAATGTGTTTGAATTAATAAAAGTTAAATAGACTTTTAGCAATTCATGTCTTTCTGTTGTTTTTTTTTCTTTTTTTTTTTCTTTTCAGATAAAGAATTAGATGTTTCCTTTGAAGATCTGCTGGTCTTTATTACAGGCGCAGATAATATTCCACCCACAGGATTTTCATCTATGATATATATTCAATTTTATGACTTTGAAAATGATAGATTACCCTTTTCATCTTCATGCGCTTTGTCACTGTCTCTCCCACGTGGAATAAAGGACCCAGAATGTTTATCAAAACTCCAATGACACGGCTGGTCAAATACGACATGTTCTGTCACATGTGGAAATGGTACCTTATTCTGAAATAGAAGTTATGATAGTCTACTGCCCTTCTGCGATGAAGAGGATTGTGCTCTAACGAAATCGCCAAAGAATGTCCAAAAACATGTACATTTAAAGAAAATCCTTTCTTAAAAATTGTTTTTTCTCTAGGTCCTTATCATTGATCTCCCGAAACATGATGTTATAATGCGGACTTGATTATCATAAAAAAAATGTTGATCCATTATGACCCGATAATACTCAGTATTATATGTATATATATGTTTATGTCGTAAATTAACTTTAAGAAATGTTTTTTCAGTGTTTTACATTTGCATGTATTTATAGGGTCCGTAGTATGTGAATTTTACAGGCAGTTCCTTCATGGAGGCAAAGTAGTAACAACATTATTGTATAAATCAGCTTATCAAATGTTTAATATATTCTGCAATTACCCTTGGGTTAACTAATAGTGGAGCGGCGAATGTTGAAAAAGTCGCTTAATTAACGAGTTTAAAGTACCTAAATACCTCATGGAATTTTGACGTCTTAAATTGTCTATCGATTATTCAGCTTCAGAAAAAGGTTTGTTGTAAATATCAAATGTGGTATAAATGACGTTAAAAACAGCCTTAACTGACGTTACCCTACTTGCCAAGAATACCCCACTGCTGATTCGGTAGACAAATCTCATAACTAACCCCTTCTAAAAATAATTTGTAAACGATATTGGTAAATACAGTTACTTTTGAACTTCATACACTATAAGGGCACTTTTAAGTAGTCCTATATGTAAAGCACAATGCATCTGGAAATTTTAAAAAATCATCGTTTTTAACCTAGCATTTTTTGCTTGTGCAGTATAGGTGTATTTCAAAGATACAACAGTAAAGCAGCAGTATAATAATTCAATCGACCCGATTTACTTTTTGAAGTTAATTCGTAAGATTGATTGATTGTTAGTTGCTTAACGTCCAGTGGCAAATATTTCAAGCATATTCAGGACGAGAACAAGTTTACAATAAATACAATAGGTAGGATCTGTAATAGATTAAGGGATTAAGGTCGGAGAAATTTAGACTGCCACGGGAAAATGAGGGTATATTGGATAGGGACAGAAATTTAGCCTTGCAACAGGTCACCTACGGACCCCTCAAAGAGTTGTTGCAAGGGTTCTTAACGTGCAAAGAGCGTGGCACTCTCTTTACACGAGGCATCGGATTTAACGTCCCCATTCTGACCGGACGTGGCTGCAACATTGTACATCCCGCACAGCCAAACGGACGCCCCACTTTAGCACGGGTTTTACTGCCGGTCGGAGGAAGACCAATGGTGACCATACTTCTATTCCCCAGTCACCCTTGGGGGGTAATTCGTAAGAAGATAAATATTTGGCTAAATATCTGCTTTTTATCCTGATAAAGTTGTCACAAATTAACCGACACTGTTGTAGTTTCTAGTTATAGACCCACATTAGGCGATTTAGCGAAGGTCATCTGTAGTCATTATCAAGCTTATTTCTTGTTCAATTTCCGAAGCCTGGAGATTTCTTTACGTTGTTTGGTATTGTTGTTTATTCGTTTATGTTGAATTTTACCGGGAAAGTGAATATCAGTGTAGGGTTCGCTTGGTTTTCAGGTGTGTTTGATTTGTTTTGTATTTAAGTAAATGGAAACTTTCACTGTCTCGTTAAAACTGGCTCCGCGCGATGCCAAGAAAAGGCGAGTTGAAGTTGGTGTTGACAAATGCATTATCTGCGATTCTGCTGTTGATAAAATTTTATTTATATCAACAGAATCTGGACGAAAAAGTCTGACAAATACTGCAGCAAAGAGACCTGATGATTTGTTCGTTTTTTTTTAATGAATTCTTTAATGATACAGGAACTGGATCAACCGTATTTAGGTATCATAGGTCGTGTTATAAAAGCTACAAAAGTAAGCAGAATTTAAATCAGTAGCACGTTCTTCGGCAGAAATTGAAGCACCAGATATGAAGCCCAATTTATCCAATTCTTGTCTGTCTAAAAAACAATTATCCTCTCAGTACATCAAAGTGTAATATTTGCAAGAAACTATCTCATAAAAAGGTGATAACATTACATACCATTGCATCTGCTGAAAGGTTAGCAAATTTAAAAGATGCTGCTGTTAGAAATGATTTATCAAATAGAGCAAGAAAATTTGCTCAATAATGCAGTTTATCATGTGGCATGCTTGACCACATACTTAGAATATAGACCAAAATTCACTGATAAATCTGCGTATGATTTGGCGTTTGAAAGAGTAGTTGAAACTATAGACATGGACCAGTCTTTTTTACCAGATAAAATTAGTAAGACCTACTGTAATGCCTCTAACCTAACGGCTAATCTTGAGAAGCACTACAAGGCTGCCATTGTGTTCTTTGGTCAACAAGGATAATGTTAATCAAGCATTGTATTGGCTAGCGATATTTCTATTGGAGACGCTGTTAGAGCCGCAAATAAAGTCAATGCAGAATTAGAATTGGCAGCTTGAAAGATAACAGCCCATTTATACCAGTTCATGCCATTGTTTCGTCTCTTGATACAATTGTCACCGGTATTCTGCCTTTCGTTCATGCCTTGAGTGGATGTGATTCCACTTCAAGTTTTTTTTGGAATCGGTAAAAAGTCCGTATTCAACCCCTCCATGTACCTTTGGTTGGAAAATTGTGCAAAATTACAAGTTAGGGACAGTTTTCTTTGAGGGACAAACAACATCAGACTTTCTACAAGATTTTATTTGTTCGTGTAAGGGAAAAAAAGCATGCCAGGCAGCATGTGTTTGCAAGGAGCAGGGTCTTACTTGCACTGATGTGTTTTTTGTCAAATGTAGATAGTTGCAACAATGTCCAGGCCGTATCAGCCGACATAGCTGATGACACACATGAAATATCATAAAAATTGGTTTTTTTTTTTAAATATTTTGTAAATTTATTTTGATTTTTTCAATGTTTCATTTTGTATGGAAACGGTCATGTTTCACTTTTTATATTTGTTATATAACACGCTTGCACTCATTGCAGTAATGTCGAATGAACATTCAACGTGGTATTACTCTAATAGATCACGCTACTGTTATTATCTGAAAAGGTATCGTTTATAGAGACAGTTACAATTCATTTGAAGAAAACTCAGTGACATGTCGAATCCTTGAAAACTGTAACAAAATTTAACATGACTGCAAATTTTGTTTGATTTATCAACAATACATTTCGGATACTCTTTTAAAAAAACTTTTATTCTGAAGTATTCCAGAAATGCTATTTGTCGAGGTCAAATATCAAGGTTATTCTGATACTGTCATTTGTTAAGCTTGAAATTGATATAACACGTGTTACCTTAAAAAGATCAAATAAAACGTTGTTATGACGTGAAGTGGAAATATGGAAAAACATCTAGTATGAACTGAAGTATTGATACATATTACTACTTATATAATTTATTGAATGGATTATTAATTTTGAAAAATATCAATGGTTTGTTTTTCTAGATAATAACAGGACAGGACAGTTTTTAAGTGATGAACTTTGACCTTGATTTACAGAAAGATTGGACCAGCTTTTATATTAACGACACATATTTTCAAAAAGTACACGATTAAGCTTTCCAATGAGCTATTAAAATGCCATGAGGTATGTAGGAAATTTAAAATTGTCCTCTCCGCCGCTCCACTATAAATATAAGGGTGAATAGTTGACGAGAAGTCGGAATCGCCTTACCTATCACCAAATGTTCTATTAAAACCTTGATAATTTCAAGTTGAATGTGTATTTAAATGCGACGTAGTTGTAAAGTTATCCCCAGACTTCAGATATCTGACACGTCACACAGGTAATTATAAAATAGTTATGGCGTTGTATGTCTTTAAAAAAACCACATATACGCTAATGATATTTACCCTGTTAAAACACTAAATAAGAATTAACACAATCAGTTTTTAAAACAAGATTCACATTGTGCGCAAAAGTTATGCTTTTCATCCTCTCTTAAATGATATTACTGTTTTTTTCTTTCACTTTTTGTCAATAATTTTGTCGTTGCATGTATTTTAAGTTGTTACCACATATTTATATAATGAGGACACCAGTGTTAACATGCCATCAACATAATTTATTGCTGAGAACACATGCTACTACTAAAATTTCTTCAATAAATGGCTTAATCAGGTCCCTGATGTTTTTTTTCTGACGCAGTCAGTATAATTTCGGTTTGTGACCCATTTATAAAGGACGCTTCACTATGGTAACGACATGCATGATGTCACAAATCTTTACTCTGATTGGACGAAATAACGGAATTGAACAAAAACCAACAAAAAAAGATATATGCTACAATAAAAGGAAAACATTACGGACATAAAATCAAACTTAAAAATATTATCCAGATAAATAAAAATAAATTCGGCAGGTGAAGAAGGTGTCATTATCACCTCTGTCAAATTGTTTGGATTTTGTAGGCTTAAGAAGGTTCATTAGATTCAGGTCAATTAAGCTATTGATAGCTCAGTGCTATAAATTATATCTTATCGACTAAAACTTCCAAGGCGTAATAATAATCTCAAAGAGTACAACATATTATACTTGAAATAAAGAATGTCAAAATACATATATCGCAAATTCAATTACTTGTCAAAAGCTGTATTAGATCATCTCTCTTTGGCGTCCGTCCGTCCCCGATATACACACCGAAATAGGTTGTATCTCTAATTGTTAAAGTTGTTCTTGACGTATAGTTATAATTGATATGTCTTCACGGATCTAAACTGTTTCAAGTTTGTTATTCATTACAGATTGTAACCTACTAATATCTTAATGTGTATGTCTATTTCACAGCTATAGGTATATACTTCTTTATCCCTGAAAATACCTATATATATACATTTAGTTAAGTACCATGCAGTATAATTTTAATTCTTTAGAGAAAAGCGCATATACTCAACTTTAACAATCGTCAGCCTTTTGCCGTCAAATTGTGTGCAATTTTTTTAACTATGATTTAAAAAAACCTGATAAAGATTCATGGTTTGTTTTAAACTGTATGCTCACATCTGAATGCGTCAGATATCTATTTTAAAGATAGTACTTGTTTTCATTCATTGCACTTATAGAATCCTTTCCTGTTTCTTTAGAGTTTTCTGGTGTTTTAAAGGAACGTAGGGCAGAAATTCACGGACAATACTCAGATGACTAAAAGTCACAATTTAGTTTTGTGTAATATACCTGACTAAGGTTTAGTGGACTAAAGACAAGTATAAAATATAAATCAAACGATTTGAAATACTTAAAGCAATTTGTCAGCATTGATATTTGTATGATTATGAAACATTACAAACACATACGACTTGTGTAATTGCTTACTTATCGCTACCAGCTCCATAATGGAAAAAACAATGTATTGGCATGTTTTTGAAATGTTAAATAATAAAGGCAGGAAGTAGAACATCTGAACGAACCGGAATTATTAAAGTTCCAAATCATAAAAAAAATTGAAGATGTCTTTATCATCAATTCAGTACGAAACTAAGTTGATTTGCATTCTCATCAATATCTGCCCAACATATAAACTTTCAAATGTATATCTATGAACCAAAGATTGATTTAAATTCTATCCCTTTTAAAATATAAGGCTTTACTTGCGCTGTCACTTAATCATTTTCACTTTCAATGCATGAGCTCCTTTTTTTTATAAAGCAACGAAATGTAAGCATTATAAAGAGACAATGCAAACATTTCTTCATATAATGAATATTACAATGTAAGGTAATGGTACACAACTGTAAACAAAAATCTAATAATTACTGATCAACATCAAATAAGCTAACAATATACAGTTGAAATTTTAGGAGAGCCAATCATTCGCGTCCAAATTCCAAGGGTTGCCAAATTTGGTCGACAGTATTTGTAGTCAATCTAAGAGAAAGGGGTTTTACTCGTGGTCCACAATATGGTAAAGTAATGTGGCCAAATTGAAGACATTTTTTTGTATCTGGCCCATAGATTTATGTTTGTTTATGTTACAAAATAACCTAACGGAAATAGCTGCGGATTAACATATTTACATATTTCGCACCTATGTCAGAATAGTTTTAATCCTGAACATTTGTCTCTAGAACTTCCCAATGTAAATTATAGCAGGCAAATATGTAAAAATTTAGTTCCAAAAACCTGTCAGATCCATGGAATGTACCCAGATTGCATATTTTAGTTGCAGCATGCAAGTAAAATACATAAATGTCACTTTCATCGTTAAGTTTAAATCTTTCACGCTTCGAAACAGTTCGTTCATGTTTATCAATAGGATTTTTTTACGCAACTGTTGGATGGTATTCATAAATTTCGTCTTCTCTTTTTAGTTGATGAACCGGACGCGAATTAGGAAAAAGTGGCACATAACAGTTTCTCTAGAAGGTAATATCTTTAGGATTTTACTTATTACATCCGCTTTTTTGTACCTTCACATTTTTGGGTACTTGTACCGAATCGCGTTTTCTCAAAGTTCTTTATTCCAAATCTAATGTTCATATAGTTACGTACTAAGTTTTCATCATCTTCTGTCATGTGTAAGCATCTGGCATGTTCAATCAAGAATTCTTTTCCCCAGAAATCAGTTTCTGACCCTTAACAAATTAATGAATAGGCACGGCATGTATCTCTACAAAGTCTTGTGTAATGGCCAATAATGCAATCCGCTACATAACTTAGGTCTATTTACAAGTCTATCCCATTCCCCAGCTGCCTTCTTTTGTCCTTCTGGGAAACATAAATAAACTTAAATCTGTTTTATCAATACTACGCAAATAGTGTTGACGCCAAGTGTCTGAGATCGCAAGTTTTTTTTTTATGTCAGGTTCACAACTTAACTATGTTTCTTGCTGAATCCGCTCTAGGCATGGCTGTCCCAATCTGTGGTCAACCGTCCAATATCTAGAGACTGACTGATCTTCCAGTAAATTCACCATGCAACTCCTCATTACCAATAGAGACCCATGGTTTTAGGTTTGCCGAACAGGAGACTTGGTGTCCGGTACGAATTGCGTTCTCTCCAGTGGACCTTAGATAGCTGGCAGTTTTGCAGAGCTTATTAGCATCCTTGGCCACTGAATTCTGGTTAAGAGCCAAATTTGAAATGAAAAAAAAGGTACATGATACAATGCATGTAAGGGGTTACATTCGAACTTGAAATATTTTCTTTTGGCTTTGTTAATCCTAGTTTTAGAAATGCTTTGATACTTGATCCTTCACCCCAACGTACAAATGCATGAACTTTCCAAACATCTTCCATAGTTTTACGGTATCATTGTGTTCAACTTTCAACTTGTCAGATACTCCTAACTAAATATCTAGCACTACAGTGGAAGATAAGTATCGACTCGTGACTACCTTGGATATGGTGGACTGAGGCATTTTATATTTGCTACGATAAATTATATTCTCCATTCAAGGTTTTCATTCAAATGCTTTTTTAAAACTAGTATTGGTACAAGCTATCTTGTACGTGGTCTACTGACCCATGGTTGTGTTCGAGATATCCATTGATCAAATTTAAGACAGAATGTCGAGTAGTTCATGCGAATCTGATATACATGGACCATGACAAGTTGCCGATAGTTGATAAAAGACCCAAAAAAAGCATTATGCAAATGAATCTTTAATTTCAGGTCCAGGTTCCAAAACCCAACTTACTCCAGCAACAGATTCGCAGTGATGTACAAGAACAACTATCAACTTTAAATAGACCAAATGAATCGCAATATATGTTACAACCTTTATTAGCAGAGAGCTCAGAAATCCCTAATGAACAATGTGAAATAATCATTGTTTTGGACCATGGGTCATCGGAGTCGGGTACTTTCCAAATTTAAGTTTCAAAATCAAATACATCTCATAGAGAGAAATCCGTTGAGGTTCCTCCAACATGTCCATTATTAAAACCATTTAATCATATGTGCGACCTTATTCTGCATCCATAAGAATTGTGACGGAAATTGATCAAAAGTGGGATACATTCATTGAAGAAACGGCATACTGTTACGTCGGTACCAACTGTCACCTTCAGCAGTTCCGCTTTCTGTCATCAGCTATTTTGTATTTGACCTTCGGCCTTATAAACACACACTGCCTTTTGATATAAAGCCAGTTATCTGTGCAGTTCCTATCCAAGGCTGGAATTAATAGCTTTTCTCCGTTAAGGATATTTCCATTTATATTTGTCATTGTGGCACAGGATTAAAGATGCAGAGAAGATGGGAATAATAAGGAATGACCATAATCTGCTTTAGGGTTTCACTAAAAGTATGTCAATACAATGCACATATATTTCAAATCAAGTAGAAATACTGAGTATGCTGTTTATTTAATGAGCTTCTGCGGTTTCCTTTCTACTATTCAATTTAAAACAGCCATGACCCAAGCTGATCTAAAAGAGTTATTGTTTACTTTCAAAATGACCAAAGCTGATTTGAGAAAATAAATCTTGAAAAAAAAAAACCACCAGCATGCCATAAAAAAAAACAAGTTGCAAAATCTTGTAGTTCTGAATATACTCAGTTGTCTAAAGATACTTTTAGTACAATTTTTCTTTCCAAACATCAAATATTGTAAATGATCCATTTGATGTAAATCCACACGATATTCAAGATTTGTGTAAACAACAATACCTCTGCTAAGGAATGTTTACAACATGATATGTACACAATTTTTGAAGTGTCAAACTCAAAACTTACACAAAGTAATGATAGAGTCAAAATTTTCGAAAAATTCATGTTCGAATGTGTCTCTTAGACAGACATTTTGAGGCTATTTCTCAACATATTCAGAGAATGTAGTTTCAACATTTTTAAAATTGATTTTTGAAGACATAATTGGTGAAATTATGGCACAGATGACCAAGGTGCAAAAAAACAACTCTGAAAAAGAGCAGTCACACCTTAGCAGCAATGACCAGTCCATTTTATTTCTACATATCAGGATACATTGTGAAATCGCTGCGTAAAAGATATACTAGATATAGTGCGCATGAACTTGGTGTTATTTCAAACTTTACCATGAAATCAGAAAGTTTCAATTTTATAACCCAATACAGCAAATGGTACAACATACACAATCACAAGCCATGTGGCACTTATTTTTGCTAATGTGCGAGATGGAACTTGTTATAAGCAATTCTACTAGCTTAGTTTTAAATGCAAATTAATTCCTAACTGGGCCCTAACTGGCAAATATTATGGAAGGTTTCATGGTCGAGTATTTTTATTGTAACATTCTAATGGCAAATGAAGATAGTTCAATGATCTTCAATTGTTTCATCTGTAACGGAAAACATTATCCATTTATTTCTGATAATTCGCGGTTTTGCAGTGGAATTAGAAAAGCAAATCCTTCAAATCTAGCAAAACAATCATCCCATAGTGTTAGACAGGTTTCATGAGACATTGGAGTGCTTATTAGCAGTGATTGAAAATAAATATTCTGTTGACTGTAATGCAAACATAAAATGTCATGAAACTCGGACCCAACATCATGGGTCGCATCAGGCATCCTTGCCGTTGATCACTTGTTATGAGGTTTACAAGCGTCTTATGTCGTTATTGAATTGGAATGTCATTAAATACCATTACATAAATAAATTCTACTGAATCCTTTTTTAAATATTGATATACTGTTTTATGATAACAAATCGTTGTAAAAATCTAGAAGCGGCAGTTCCCGCTGAAGCTCTCTGGAAGATCTCGCGTTTTCCCGCATAACGCGGTATTTTGCGGATATTAACAAGGCTATAATGGGACTTTCCTATCCTTCTATTTATATTTATCAAGTTGTACATATATCGATAAACCCCAAGGGTGACTGGGGTATAGAAGTATGGTCACCATTGGTCTTCCTCCGACCGGCAGTAAAACCCGTGCTAAAGTGGGGCGTCCGTTTGGCTGTGCGGGATGTACAAATTTGCAGCCACGTCCGGTCAGAATGGGGACGTTAAATCCGATGCCTCGTGTAAAGAGAGTGCCACGCTCTTTGCACGTTAAGAACCCTTACAACAACTCTTTGAGGGGTCCGTAGGTGACCTGTTGCAAGGCTAAATTTCTGTTCCTATCCAATATACCCTCATTTCCCGTGGCAGTCTAAATTTCTCCGACCTTAATCCCTTAATCTATTACAGATCCTACCTATTGTATTTATTGTGAACTTGTTCTCGTCCTGAATATGCATGAAATATTTGCCACTGGACGTTAAGCAACCAACAATCAATCAATCATATATCGATATAAGTTTGTTGTGTTTTAAGGTACACGTGTTTATGGTATTTATAGATAGATGTGTTTGATTGGATGTATACAAGTATACGTGTAGAATTTTATGCACGGATGGTTTGATAGTAGTTTAAGTCATCCGAGGCATTACAATCAAGTGTACTAGAGGCTTTTTTCGAAATAAATAATTATAAAAGTTATTTATTTACAGGATGATTGTCCAAGATTGGTCGCAAACATTGATGTACTTTGTAGAGATAAAATGAATTACGTGTATTTATTATCTGAATAAATTTTGTACTTCAATTTTGAAAGAGGTACTCAAATGTGAGAGTTTTGTATTATATTGATAAATGTTTTATGTTCGGTTGAGTTTACGAGAGAACGAAAGTTCGCAACTGCCAAAGGTCATTACGGTCACGTGACATTCTGAAATACAAATCGTCGAATTAATGGAAATATAGTATAACTTAGTTCAGAAACTAACTATTGATGTGACTTTCACGCGTGGATGTATTTTTAAACGGAAGAATTTATTAGATTCAGTTTATGAAAATTGTCAAGTTACGCTAGGAAAGCCAGTGAAACAACAAGTACAACAAGTTGTTGTTGAAGCAGCACAAAGTGTAAGCAAAGAGGTTGGCGAAATGTCAACCGGAAATGACCTTACAATACAAACATTGTGGGAGAATATATCCAACATGGCTGCTGTAAACAAACGACAGATAGATTCTCATAGAGAGATAATCGCTAATTTGGCACGTTTATATGAAATATGTTAACTGTTCAGGACTCTGACTCGGAAAATACGTCCCTTAAACAAAAGCCAATACAAAAGCAGAGAGGAATAAAGTTGATAATGACATTAACACTATTAGCAGTGAAAGTGAAGTGTCTGCCAATGGACTTGAAGATATATCCGATGAGGATGAGGAAATAAAAACTGACGTTATAGTCGACGCAAATGACGATGCAGAAAACAAAGCTTTTCTAATTGAACTGGAAAAAATGTATGAAGAACTGAAGAAATTTGGGGGAAAAAGAGGATCAGATGGCAAAGTTAGTTGATTAGGCAATCAACTAGCCATTGAAAACAGACACTTACAAAATTAGATGACACTTATTAAGTCCCAGAAAACTGTAAACGTTTACAGGTCCCAAAAGTCAACAGAGAAATCTGGAGAGGTTTTAAAAACAAAAACAAAAAACCAACGAGATCCAGATTTGGCATTACAAAATGTGCAGAAATACAGGACAACAACTTTACTGATGGTCGTTAAATTCCTTAATATAATGAAAACTGGAGGCGACATGAATGAAGTTCAAAGACATGTTCGAAATGTTGACGCATGGAAAAAATAATGAAAGTGTCAAAATTTCATTTTAAAATGGAAACATTGGTTCGAGCTTTAGAAAGCATACAACAAAATGATTACTTTGCATCAATTGATTTGAAAGACAATTAATTTAGTGAACCAGTTCATGAACAAGACCGCAAATTCTTAAAATTTGTATGGAATGATATCTCTTATCAATTTTGTGCATTACCACAAGGATTATCAAATAGTCCCAAGAATTTTTACTAAATTACTTAAAGCAGTATATTCTTTTTTGCGCAAAATGGGTAATATAAGTGTCCCTTACATAGATGATAGCTTACTTATAGCACGCACATATGAAGACTGTCAGAGCAATGTCAAAAATAAAATGCTCCGCAGAGCGCAGCTTGATAGGACCGCAGAGGTCGAACCCTGAACAGTTGGGGCAAGTATGGACACAACATTCAAGCTTGATACAGCTTTGCATTTGGATTGTGATTAAATATTTGACACAGCATAGGTTTCTGACACAGAATGAATGTGGTCTAAGAACTTAAAAAATTTAAATTGGACATTCACCTATTATGGTCCAATATCCAAAATCTAAATACATGGTTAGATTCAGCATATCAAAGAACCCCAAGAATTCAATTTTTGATGAAATCAAACAAAGTTTAATTTTGGACCCTTTTGACCTCAATGTGGACAAAGTTGATAACGGGGCCCAAAAATCAAAAATCTAAATACATGGTTAGATTCAGCATATCAAAGAACCCCATATATTCAATTTTTGTTGAATTCAAACAAAGTTTAATTTTGGACCTCGATTTGGACCAACTTGAAAACTGGGCCCATAATCAAAAATCTAAATACATGATTAGATTTAGCATATCAAAGAACCCTAAGAATTCAATTTTTGTTAAAATCAAACTAAGTTTAATTTTTGACCCTTTGGACCTTAATGTAGACCAATTTGAAAACGGTACCAAAAATTAAGAATCTAAATACAAGGTTAGATTCGGCATATCAAAGAACCCCATAATTCAATTTTTGATGATATCAAACAAAGTTTAATTTGGGACCCTTTGGACCTCAATGTGGACCAATTTAAAAACGGGGCCCAAAATCCAAAAACTAAATACATGGTTAGATTCAGCATATTAAAGAACCCCAAGAATTCAAGAATAAAACCCCATTGAAATTGGTCAAGAAATAAGCAATTTATAGGAAGTATCTTTTTTTGCACAACACTGTGCAATTAAATATTTCTTGCTATTGCGCAATACTGTACAATTGACAATTTCTTGCTATTGCACAATATTGTGCTATTGGATATTTCTTGCTATTGCGCAATACTGTGCAATTGAAGATTTCTTGCTATTGCGCAATACTGTGCAATTGAAGATTTCTTGCTATTGTGCAATACTGTGCAATTGAAAATTTCTTGCTATTGCACAATACTTATTATATAATAATTTACACATCCTGTTTGGTGTGTATCTCCTACCATACCATTATTATTTGCTTTTAAATATAAATCAGAAATAACCAACTTAAAATGGAAAATTTTAAAAGAAAAAAAAAAGAAAAAAAAGGAAAAATAAAAAAATCCCCCCCCCCAAATTTTTTGAACCCCCTTATGATTCATCACCCCCAAACTCAATCCCAGCCTTCCCTTTGTGGTATGGTACCTTGCAGTACAATTTCAGAGAGATCCATACACTTGAACACAAGTTATTGTCTGGAAACTAGAAAAATGTGTTTTTTTACCCCTTTTTGGCCCCAAATTCCTAAACGTTTAGGGCAATTACCCCCAAACTCAAACCCAGCTTTCCCTTTGTGATATGGAACCTTGTAGTACAATTTCAGAAAGATCCATACACTTACACACAAGTTATTGTCCTGGATCTAGAAAAATGCTTGTTTTTTGCCCCTTTTTGGCCCCTAATTCCTAAAATATTGAGGCAATTACCCCCATCATCAATCCCAGCCTTCCCTTTGTGGTATGGTACCTTGCAGTACAATTTCAGAGAGATCCATACACTTGAACATTAGTTATTGTCTGGAAACTAGAAAAATGCTTATTTTTGGCCCCCAATTCCTAAACATTTCGGCAATTACCCCCCCACTCAATTCCAGCTTTCCCTTTGCGATATGGAACCTTGTAGTACAATTTCAGAAAGATCCATATACTTGCACACAAGTTATTGTCATGAAACTAGAAAAATGCTTATTTTTTGCCCCTTTTTTGGCCCCTAATTCCTAAAATTTTGAGGCAATAACCCCCAAAATCAATCCTAGCATTCCTTTTGTGATATGGAACCTTGTGGTACAATGTCAGAGAGATCCATACACTAACACACAAGTTATGTCTGGAAGTTACAAAAATGCTTATTTTTGGCCCCTAATTCCTTTACTGTTGGTACCATGACCCCCAAAATCGATCCCAACCTTCCTTTTGTGGTATTGAACCTTGTGGTAAAATTTCATAGAGATCCATTCACTTAAACTAAAGTTAGAGTGCGAAAACCAATGTGTCTTCGGACGACGACGACGACGACGACGGCGACGCCAACGTCATACCAATATACGACCACAAAAATTTTTTTGCGGTCGTATAATAAACATGCTGGAACCATTTCTTTTTTCAAAAAGAGGTGTTGGAATGCGCCCAATGGTAGAAAACCCTGATGAAGATGTATTTATCCAGTCGATGTTGAGACTAAAGTATAGACTTGATCATTGTAGTATAAGCAGGGGATCGGCTGTAAGAGCAGCTTCAGGGGAGATAGTCCACTCTGGACATAGGCAAAAAAAAAATAGACATGAAGTGTCAGTTTTTGCAAGAATCAGACAGTAGAAGGTACATTGTCAGATAAATCCCCCGCCCCAAATTTACTTTTTTGTCTTTTTAACACAATTCTCAGAAATAATTATGTAATTAACAGGAATAGGTGTTTTTATCGCTATTTTACGAAATGTTCTTTTCAACTTGCTGACTGATAATTCCCATTCTCAGCACAGTCGAGTGATATGAAAAATTATCGCTAGAAACTGGGTGCATATACCTTTTGATCATGAAAAGTAGTTCCGTATATGATGTGAAATCTGAAATTTCATTTCAAGAAGTTTGAGTGTTTGGTAATAAATATAAACTTTATATACTGTATGTGAATGTGATTTGATGCTAGATATAAACTTAATATACGGTATGTGAATGTGATTTGATGATACTAGTTGATATAAACTTAATTTTCTGTATGTTAATGTGATTATAATGTTCATTCTATCATATTATTTTATGAAAAAAAAAATGATATATTTATGCCTTCACAAATGACATACTTAGGAATTTCCATATTTACTATTTCATTTTGTCTTTTATCAAAAACATGCATTCAATTTAAAAGACCATAATTTGCAGAACAGGATGCAACCCTCTGGCGCACATTGAAAAGTTGCAAGGTTGTAAGTTCCTGCCGTAGATGGAATATGATCGTAAACTTGACATGCTGCAAATCATATCTTGGGTGAGGGTGGGGAGGAGGGGAGATTGTATTAAAAGAAGTATGCTGGTTGATATGCATGTATGTTGTTTGGTGAAATATATCATTAGTACATCAGTTGTTTTCTTGAATTTTTATTCTTAAAACACTAACACTGCTTAAAGGATAAAATGTCTAGTGTGCTTCACGTTTTTCCCTGTTTTTGGTTACTGAATGTAGTAAATATAGCAGATTGATTCAACTAAAGGCTGAACATTACAGAAAAAAAAACAGCATTTGATTGATTACTTTTACTATGCAGTTAAACAAGACATTCCAATTAGACAGAAAACAAATATTGATACAAGTATAGGGTTGACAACTACACACAGGCACTTTTAGGCACTGAGATGTGACTGTGAACAGTATTGTTCCCTATTTATGCTGTTTTTGCACACTGCTTGGATGGTCCGTTAAAATGAAGACTTGCATAGACACGGATATAGCTTACAATTAGGCAACCAAGACAGTCCCAGATTTTCCTTAAAGCTATTGTTAAGTTTCCTGACTTTCCTCCACTTTCATAAAGTAACTATGTTCCTTAATTTCAAGATACCAAAGTGTTACCAGAAAATAGTGTTATATGTATGCTAAAAATGGTTTATACTGAATTCGTGGTTCACTGAACATGGAAAATGATAGTACGAGCAAACATTTTGTATTGTGGACACATATTCTTGTTCTACATCTTCTTTTCCAATACATTGAATTACAGGTGGGGATATAATTAGCACTACAAGTAGAGTTCAGTCTGTAGTAACTTTGAACAGTAAAGCAACATTGTCAAATAATGACAAGAAATGTTTTTATTTAATATTCACTTAAATCAACATTAAAAACTGATCCAATGTTACAGGTTGATGGCCCTTACAGGAGGAAAAATGTGCAGCCAACCTTAGAGCAGCCAATTTCAATCATGTAAAGAAAGACTTGAATATGTTCCTGTTACTTCCTGATGCCAACTCTCATCATCATCATCATCGTATTTATCATTCTAATACAGTGTTTACGGGTACTGTAATAATATTTTCAAAAGTTTATTAAGTCACTGTCAATTCAGAAATTAATGTGTGCATTTATTTATATGAATCCTTGACAACTGACAAAAAATGTGAAATATAATTAAAGCATTTAAAAGAATTACTGCTGAAATTGTGAATGCAGATTTTAATTACTGTAGGAATTTTGCGTTAATAGAAATAGCAATAATTTACAGTTCTAGATATAGTTTGTATGAGATCTATTATTTTATCATTGAAAAACATTGCGATATTTTTTTTATTTTTATAGTTTGGAGATGCATTATCACAAGCTGACAACTGGCATGACTGCATGGTATATGTATACATGTATATCCTGGGTTCAATTTAGTGATTATTTACATGTTCTCTTAAGACTTGAAACTGTTAGCCATTTATAGGACATATCAATTAAAACTTACACAATTTTTGAGTTAAGTTTAAAGATTATATGTCCTTTTGCAATGAAAAGTCACATGTTGACACACTTGATCATACTTGTATTTAACATCATGGCATATAGACTGAAAGCTTCTGTAAAAATTGATATATTTTATACTTTTACTTTCCTTTATTCAAGTGTCCTGCACATAAAAGATAATTGAAACAAATCGATTTATAACTTGGTCCAACTACAAAAAAGGTTGCTCTACTGGACTTTTCATAACACTGACACTCTTTATTGTAGTAAATGTCCCCTCATACACAAAAGGACACATCGTGTATATCTGGAAGTACTTATATTCACACACACAAAGTTGAAAATTTCTTATAAATGTTAAAACACCGGCATTTATGTTAAAATGAAAGATTATTGTATCTCTCGTTACGAGCGGAAACAATCCGCGCTTTTCCAGGTACCGATTTTAAATCGTGATCTTCGTTGCGATTTAAAACATCGCCGACAATAGGATATTCGTTAAATTTTTCTATATTTTGGCCTAGCACAACCTTTTAATCTTAAACAAAAGCCACCAATGGATGAAAATTATTTTTTGCATTTAAATACGAGCATGAAACTTGCTGGGGGTTTCTCCAATTTTATCTCTGAGAGTCGTACGAGGTAAACAAAGTTGACAAAATCACGGAATTTGACCATCAGAGATGTAAAATTCATTCCAAATAAACAATTTAAAAAAACTATTCTAACCCCCAGCACTTTTTAGTAACCTTGGTAGTTGGTTAACTTACTGTTAAAATTTGACAGAGAATGGTGAGGCGTAAAAGGTTGTGCTCGAGCCAAATACAAACGACAGTTTTAACTCATGACAACGGCATGTCACGTGACAGAGTTATGGTCACGGGGTCATATTTTTTATGTTAAATGATGAGAAATGGGACGACCTTTCATTATTGCCCATGTACGACCATGAAATATTCACAGTACAGCCACAGCTGACAATTCTCTTTCTACCCCCCTTTTTTCGTCATTTTTACCAAATTGCGTCCTTAATGTAGCTGCGTAAGTAATTTTGGATACGGTTTGAGTGATGGTCACAACCTAATTGGGGGCCAGATAAAATGTGAGCGTCCAAAAAATCGCAACTGCTACCTATGCTGATTAAGTTGGTGTCCGAGGATAAGAGTACTCGCTACCAGCGTAAGAAAGCCATCCTCTTCGGGAAACATTCAGGATCAAATAGTAATACCTCTCCAGAGAACAGGGCGTATACGCATATGTATCAATATCTTCAATCAATTGATTGATTGTTGGTTGCTTAACGTCCAGTGGCAAATATTTCATGCATATTCAGGACGAGAACAAATTAACAATACATACAATAGGTAGGTTCTGTAATAAGGGCTTCTGGGATTAAGGTCGGAGAAATCTAGACTGCCACGGGAAATGAGGGCATATTGGATAGGGACTGAAATTTAGCCTTGCAACATGTCACCTACGGACCCCTCTAAGAGTTGTTGCAAGGGTTCTTAACGTGCAAAGAGCGTGGCACTCTCTTTACACGAGACATCGGATTTAACGTCCCCATTCTGACCGGACGTGGCTGCAAATTTGTACATCCCGCACAGCCAAACGGACGCCCCACTTTAGCAAGGGTTTTACTGCCGGTCGGAGGAAGACCAATGGTTACCATACTTCTATTCCCCAGTCACCCTTGGGGGTATCTTCAATCAAACATACAGGACGAATTAACGACTATATTCAAGAAGTCTGTATCAATCTCTTCAATTAAATAGACAGGACGATTTAAGACTTTATTCAAGAAATATGTATCGGTACTTGTATCGATGGGCCGATACTTACCCTGCGTGACTATAAGTCCCGCAGGGTTAACTTCCTCTCTGTAGTCTGTGCTTCGGTACTTGTATCAATGGGCCGATACAACTGATGGGTCACTATTAATCCCGCAGAGTATTCTCCCTCTGTAGTCAGTGCCTCGGTACTTTCATGCTTTATTATTTACCATTACCATTTCTTAAAATTTCATTTGATAACTTGAGGAATCATTATGACACTAAAATTATGAGGGACAAAACATATTATTGTTATCATTTTCAATTTTTTAGTATCCCAGTTTCTTTTTCATATTTGTTCCAATGGCTTCAACGTTAAAAATATTAGAGAATACTTTTCCCTTGAGATGCCTTATTAAAAATCTTCCTCAAAGAAATTGAAAATAAGCAGCTAAAAATATTTATTCGGTTCCTACTTTTTGAAGGCTGATATTTTGATTTCAGAAGAGTTAGAACCTTTAATGTCGTACTGCCCGTACAACAGGGATGCGCGAAGGACCAACGGACAGTGGGAAAAGACTGATGTCAAGACAGTTATGAGAAGATTAAGGAAGATTTCATTTCAGTGTCACTTTTTTTTAAAACTTCTTGTGGAACGGGTTTCTGCTAGTAAATTATCATCGATTACTTCTACAAAGTATAAACGTTCAAAATGTCGAAATGTGCAATTGTCCCTGGTTGTCATACGTCACTGTGTACCTGTACACCGCGCACATGCATACGAACGTTCCACTTTGGCAAGGGTTTAACTGCCTATCGGAAGAAATACAACATTGCCATATTTTTAATCCCCCTGAGGCAAATCAATCTCCCCACGAATATGATTTGTTTGAAACATGAATGAGGGTTCTTTATAATAAGTTATTCTGATTGGCTAACAGCAATCTCGCGTCATTCTGCAATCAACCTTCAATTCACGAGCTTCTACAATAGAGTGCACAGGTAAATAAATGAAAAACTTGATAGTTATCGTGTTTTCATGATCATAGCGAAAAAATGTAATTATAAGTATTGAATGCTTCTTTAAGTGATTTCATAGGGTTGTAAAAGCGTTGACCATGCGCACATTTTTAGAATGAAGCGCGTAAGCGCTTCATTCAAAATGTACTTCGGTCAAAGCTTTTACACCCCAATGAATTTACAAAAAAAACTCAATTCTTAAGTGAAGGATTTAATAATATGATTGATTAATAGCTGCTAAACGTTCAATGGCAAATATTTCATGCACGAGACCAAATTAACAATAAATACAAAAAGTATGTTCTGTAATGAAAGCTATCAGGGACCAAGGTCGGGGACATTACGAGTACCACTGGAAAATGTGAGTAAATAGGATACGGACATACCTTTTGCCTACTACGGACCCTTTCAACAGCTGTTGCAAAGGATCTACCGTCCCATTACTTGGATAATACAAACGACAAAATTATTTTCTGTTTAACCCGCATCAAAACCTAAATTATGACATTTAACAAAATTTCCACCATTGACATACAGGACCATGTAGATGTGAGAAGCATTTAAATAATACTAAACAATTATAGATGTCAATACTTACACAAAACCCTTATCAAAGTGTTATGAATTATAAATATTTGATTAACGATGCTTCATTACGAGTAAGGACCGAAGAGTTATTCTTTATATTGGAGAGAAGCAAACACATTTTGCCGTTACAGTATACAATCTGAATAATTATGGTCTCCTGTACTAATTGAATTCTGTTTGGATGATGATTGGAGTTTAACGACCATGACTGGATAGAGAGCCGGATGCAGGTTATATTGATGTAATCATAAAGTAATTTTGTCGTTAGTAGTTTACAGGACAGAATTTTCAAATAATTTTGCAGGTCATGCTATTCTAAGCTTGGGTTTGTTATACGACCGCAAAAATTGAAAATTTTTTGGTCGTATATTGGTATGACGTTGGCGTCGTCGTCGTCGTCGTCCGGCGTCGTCCGAAGACACATTGGTTTTCGCACTCTAACTTTAGTTTAAGTGAATGGATCTCCATGAAATTTTACCATAAGGTTCAATACCACGAAAGGAAGGTGGGGATTGATTTTGGGGGTTATGGTACCAACAGTTAAGGAATTAGGGGCCAAAAAGGGGCCAAAAATAAGCATTTTTGTAACTTCCAGACAATAACTTGTGTGTAAGTGTATGGATCTCTCTGACATTGTACCACAAGGTTCCATATCACAAAGGGAAGGCTGTAATTGATTTTGGGGGTAATTGCCACAAAATTTTAGGAATTAGGGGCCAAAAAAGGGGCAAAAAACAAGCATTTTTCTAGTTTCATGACAATAACTTGTGTGTAAGTGTTTGGATATTTCTGAAATTGTACTACAAGGTTCCATATCACAAAGGGAAAGCTGGAATTGAGTTTGGGGGTAATTGCCCAAAACGTTTAGGAATTGGGGGCCAAAAAGGGGCCAAAAATAAGCATTTTTCTAGTTTCCAGACAATAACTTGTGTTCAAGTGTATGGATCTCTCTGAAATTGTACTGCAAGGTACCATACCACAAAGGAAAGGCTGGGATTGAGTTTGGGGGTGATGAATCATAAGGGGGTTCAAAAAATTTGGGGGGGGGGGGGGATTTTTTTTTTTTCTTTTTTTTTTATTTTTTTCCTTTTTTTTTTCTTTTAAAATTTTCCATTTTAAGTTGGTTATTTCTGATTAATATTTAAAAGCAAATAATAATGATATGGTAGGAGATACACACCAAACAGGATGTGTAAATTATTATATAATAAGTATTGTGCAATAGCAAGAAATTTTCAATTGCACAGTATTGCACAATTGCAAGAAATCTTCAATTGCACAGTATTGCGCAATAGCAAGAAATCTTCAATTGCACAGTATTGCGCAATAGCAAGAAATATCCAATTGCACAATATTGCGCAATAGCAAGAAATTGTCAATTGTACAGTATTGCACAATAGCAAGAAATATTCAATTGCACAGTATTGTGCAAAAGAAGATACTTTGTATAAATTGCTTATTTCTTGATCAATTTCAATGGGGTTTTATTCTTGAATTCTTGGGGTTCTTTAATATGCTGAATCTAACCGTGTATTAAGTTTTTGGATTTTGGGCCCCGTTTTTAAATTGGTCCACATTGAGGTCCAAAGGGTCCAAAATTAAACCTTTGTTAGATTTCATCAAAAATTGAATTATTGGGGTTCTTTGATATGCCAAATCTAACCGTGTATTTAGATTTTTAATTTTGGGTCCCGTTTTTAAATTGGTCTACATTAAGGTCCAAAGGGTCCAAAATTAAACTTAGTTTGATTTTAACAAAAATTGAATTCTTGGGGTTCTTTGATATGCTGAATCTAAACATGTGTTTAGATTTTTGATTATGGGCCCAGTTTTCAAGTTGGTCCAAGTTGGGGTCCAAAATTAAACTTTGTTTGATTTCAACAAAAATTGAATATATGGGGTTCTTTGATATGCTGAATCTAAACATGTATTTAGATTTTAGATTTTTGGCCCAGTTTTCAAGTTGGTCCAAATTGGGGTCCAAAATTAAACTTTGTTTGATTTCAACAAAAATTGAATATATGGGGTTCTTTGATATGCTGAATCTTACCATGTATTTAGATTTTTTATTTGTGGGCCCGCTATCAAATTGGTTCATATTGAGGTCAAAAGGGTCCAAAATTAAACTTTGTTTGATTTCATCAAAAATTTAATTATTGGGGTTCTTTGATATGCCAAATCTAACCGTGTATTTAGATTTTTGATTTTGGGTCCTGTTTTTTAAATTGGTCTACATTAAGGTCCAAAGGGTCCAAAATTAAACTTAGTTTGATTTTAACAAAAATTGAATTTTTGGGGTTCTTTGATATGCTGAATCTAAACACGTGTTTAGTTTTTTTATTATGGGACCAGTTTTCAAGTTGGGGTCCAAAATTAAACTTTGTTTGATTTCAACAAAAATTGAATATATGGGGTTCTTTGATATGCTGAATCTAAACATGTATTTAGATTTTAGATTTTTGGCCCAGTTTTCAAGTTGGTCCAAATTGGGGTCCAAAATTTAACTTTGTTTGATTTCAACAAAAATTGAATATATGGGGTTCTTTGATATGCTGAATCTTACCATGTATTTAGATTTTTTATTTTGTGGGCCCGCTATCAAATTGGTTCATATTGAGGTCAAAAGGGTCCAAAATTAAACTTTGTTTGATTTCATCAAAAATTGAATTATTGGGGTTCTTTGATATGCCAAATCTAACAGTGTTTTTAGATTTTTAATTTTGGGTCCCGTTTTTTAAATTGGTCTTCATTAAGGTCCAAAGGGTCCAAAATTAAACTTAGTTTGATTTTAACAAAAATTGAATTCTTGGGGTTCTTTGATATGCTGAATCTAAACATGTGTTTAGATTTTTGATTATGGGACCAGTTTTCAAGTTTGTTCAAATTGGGGTCCAAAATTAAACTTTGTTTGATTTCAACAAAAATTGAATATATGGGGTTCTTTGATATGCTGAATCTAACCATGTATTTTGATTTTGGACATTGGACCATAATAGGTAAATTAAAAAAATTGAAGTTCTTAGACCACATTCTTTCTGTGTCAGAACCTATGCTGTGTCAAATATTTAATCACAATCCAAATTCAGAGCTGTATCAAGCTTGAATGTTGTGTCCATACTTGCCCCAACTGTTCAGGGTTCGACCTCTGCGGTCGTATCAAGCTGCGCCCAGCGAAGCATTTTATTTTCAATTTATCTGTGGCATTCTTGTATTGAGTTACCTGTATTTAAATAATGAGCAACAATCTGACAAAACTAACTCCTCTTTATCCGATATCTGCGATGTCGGTTTACAGATAGATGTAATGTGGTGTTCGTCTCGGGAAAGACTATTTCCCCTGAAAGGACCCGACCTGGACTTATGATATATGACAAGAGA
Source organism: Mytilus californianus (assembly GCF_021869535.1). Lineage (NCBI taxonomy): Eukaryota > Metazoa > Mollusca > Bivalvia > Mytilida > Mytilidae > Mytilus > Mytilus californianus. The sequence continues at coordinate 5,507,209 of NW_026262673.1, forward strand.
AGGCTCTATTACTGTAATTACCTCTATTATCGGGCGTTGATGCTGTCTCTTCGTGTGTAACGTCTCTTCACTTCGAAGGTCAGTCGCAAGAGGGCGCTGCAGGCGTGCGCAGACTCCGTCCTCAGCTGCATCCATCAAGAGGCCCACTGGTGTCAGTTATCTGCTCCTAGCTTGGAGAACCCAGGGCTTAGGGTAAAGATACAACACCCCCCTCCTTCCTAAAAAGGAGGAACTGTAAGTTCCGACAAAGGCCTGACAACTGAAGACGCCCCTATTTCATAAAAAGTCAAAATCCTTAATTATTAACATAACCTACGAATGGGTTATCTAATCCAGCAAATATCATAAAACTTGCTGTTTCAAATCCACCCCCCTTTTCCCTGGGTATGGGGTTTCTAATTAAACTTTAACCTTTCCCTAAAAACATGGCATATAAAAATCACTATAGACAACTCGGCATTGGACAACTAAAAAAAAAATTTAATTAAAAACATTTTCACTCATCTTTCCTTTCCCTTAACCACTATAACTCTGAGCTACAACTCCGCACCGGCCATAGGTGCAAGCAATCCCTCAAGACCTAGTCCTGGAAACATCTCACCATGAGACGATAGCTCACTGTTCTTGCTAAGAACTGAGTCCAATACATAATGGATATAAATGGTGTTGTCCAACCCAGAATCGTCCTAATTATTGATTGCATATACAATATTTCAAAAACACATAAAACAAAAGATATTTCCAATAATCAAAATATACATAGATATCTGTAATCGCCAGTTCATTAATCTCCCCTCGAATTTCCAATTAATCTAAGCTACGTACTACTATTCTACTAAATCCCCATAATTATATCAAAGCACCTGTTCCAGCATGGAACAAAAAAAGGGAAAACCATGACCACAAAAAACGAAGTATACACCAATACCGTTCTTCAATATGGCGATAATATAAAAAATGTCCAACACTATTCTACTATACTACAATTTGTACACTGGCCTGGCTTTCAAATCCTGTGGAGTACAGCTTCCAGACAGGAAGCGGAGGCTAAAGCCAACAAAAAACAAAAACAAAATCCTTTTATGGAGTTCTAAATACACTGATGTTGTACATTCACTCCTTCACAACGACCACGAGTTCTGTCATGGCAGGCAGCAACTCCATCTTCACCGATCGTGTCAACTCCGCTCCTAGGTAGGTAAGCACGACCTCCTGCTCCTCCAGGTCAAAGAGATCCCTTGCCTGTGCCACCGCGTTTTCCATCACATTAATTGTAACTGATTTGCGTGCTGTTTGATTGTTCTGTTTGGGAGGCTGCCTGCCAGGTGGGCAATCTCTTTTGTAATGTCCCTGCTTGTGACAATAAAAACACGCCCCATCTGGAATCTGTGTCCTGCGGTTACCGGAACGATTATTATAACCACCTCTCCTGCCTTGTCCACGTCCACGAGAGGTATCTGCTCTATAGTCACGACTGGGCGAAGTACCATTAGATCTGTTTGATTGTCGCATCTCCTCAGTTAGTGTAGCCATTGAGGATAGTAGGCTTTGCATCTGTTGCATGCTCTGTTGTTGCTCTTCTCGTTGTTGTTGAAGCTGCTGCTCCATCTGCGACACTCGTGTGTCTATGGCTGATTTGGAAGAGCCTACCCCATGCACTGAGGGTGTATCACTAACTTGTGCTACTGGTGTTGGAGCTGCTGCTTGTTTCACCTCTGGTGTTTTTCCTTGAGCAATGTGGGCTTGTACAGCTTTTCTTGAATGTTGGAACCACTTAATTATATCAATTGCATTTTTAACCGATACTGGTTTAAATCCACATGCATGTTGGCCAGCCTCTGGATCATTGCAACCTTGACAAAATTTCATTACTGCTTGTTTTGTCATGTACTCTTCAGAGAGATCTCTGAAGGATTGTGTTGCCAAAGATAACACACGATCTGCCCAGTCCTCCAGGGATTCCTCTTTCTTTTGGGTTATCGTCTGAAACTGTATCTGTGAAGTTTCTTGTGGTTCCTGAAATCCAAAGCGTTTCACCATTTTAGTCACTACTGCACTAAAAGCAATGTCTTTGTTAGAGTCCAGCAGCACTGTATAAAAATCACTAGCCTTGTCCTCCAAGCACCAGCAAAGCTGGTCTCGTTTTTGTTTGTCTGTCCAACCTGCAGCCTCAGCGTACCCGGTGAACTTTGTGTAAAATGCCTTCCAGTTGCCTTTTCCTGTATACTTTAGGTTTTTGGGCATAGAAAAGAAAAATTTATTATCTTGTTTCATCGGAGCTGGCTTAGCTTTATGACGGTTGCTCGATGAATGGTGACCATCTGTGTCTGACTGACTATGTCTGTCTGAATTCCTTTTAGCGTGCTTTTTGCCTGAGCTCTTGTGTGGCGATGAGTGATCACTCACCTCCTCCTCAACGGGAGAAACATGTCTACTTGACACACTTTGTCTAGAATGTGTTCTGTGGTTTCTACTTTTGTGACGACTCCGACGGTACACTACCCCTGATGTAGTACTAGATGAATCTGAATCACTATTTGAGCAGCTTGTAACCCTAGATATACTTCTTCGGTCCTGAAACTGAGCCTCTGGTCGGTTGTTGTACATTTGTTGTTGTTGTTGTTGAGGGTACACTGGCAAGTGTGGAGCTGCACCATAATAACATGATTGAGCTGTTCCCTGAGCAAGATTTTGTATTGTTGAAGGCTGATCAGGACTCCCTTGTTGATATGGTATATTTCCAAATGGCTGTTGAGGCTGATGTAGATGTGCAGTAACATTGTGGAGATGTCGCACCGGCTGTTGTCTGTAAAATTCTTGTTGGTGCAGGATGGTCTGAGGCGGCTGCCCCTGTTGACCAATTGTGTTGATGAGGGGTTGTTGAAACCCTGACTGGTTGGTGTTAGGTTGGTGTTGACCTGGTCTGTTAAAAAATTGTTGTGTCGATAGAACTTGGCTGCTGATAGGTGGTATAGGTACAGGTTGGCTGATCGGTGGTTGATGTTGTTGATTATCAATCACCCTGATGGAGTTTTGTCGTTCGGCTGTATTACTTGGAATGGTATAGTTCTGTTGACTAGTTGACTGTCTTGTTGACCTGGGACAGAGTGGTTGATTGGCCCTGTTGACGGTCGGTTGAGGTTGTTGACAAGGTTTCCTTTCCCTGACTGGTGGAGTAGACCTATGTGCAGTTATAGGGTTTGACCTGTTGATGGTGGGTTGAGGTGGTTGTTGACCTGTAGCCCTATGGTTGACTGGTTGATTGACAGTTGTCAGAATTGACCTGTTGAAAGTTGGTTGAGTAGGCATTTGTCTGTTCGACATGGATGTGCCCTGTGGTTGATGTTGTATGTTGCTTAAAGTATGCCGGGTAGATTGTTGAATTGTTTGTTGAGTTGGGTGTGTGTTGGTGACAGTGTGATCACCAGGTAGTTGAATGGCTCGAGTATGTGATCGAGAGTAGTTGACGTTATGCTCAACAGGGAGTTGAACAGCTTGTTGACGTTGTTGGTTGAAGTTGACGGTATGTTCCACAGGCTGTTGAACAGTTTGTTGACGATGGTTGAAGTTGATGGTATGTTCAACAGGCAGTTGGACAGTTTGTTGACGTTGTTGGTTGAAGTTGATGGTATGTTCAACAGGGAATTGAACAGTTTGTTGAGGCGGTTGAATATAGTTGACTGAATTATCTAACGACCGACTGTGTTGGTTGTTTGTTTGCCTATTGTGGCTGTAGAAGTCCTGCTCAGTAGGCGGTTGACTTTGTTGAAACCTATCATTGAGATTAGGGTTCTCTAAATCTCGCTCTATCATAACAGTTGATAGCTCGTATGCTTTACAGTTTCCACCCACAAACCTGGGTTGCTGGTTCAGCTGAACTTCTATCATACTTTCACTATTGTCGTGTTGAATACCTACAGACTGGTTGTTTTCTTGACACCTAAAGGCCTGATCTTGACTTGGCGGATCTGGCTTATCTGATGGTTCATATTCGACATTTTCCTGTTTATCATATTGTGATCCACGTCCAGAGCCAATTACTTCTGGTTGTAATGTTTGACTGTGAAGTAGTGATTCCTCACAACAGGACAGAATATCATCTGATATTCTGCAACGGTCCATCTCCTGGGTAGGATATTCATTTTCGTCGATGCATGATGGCACGGATCTTGTCGACTTGTGATCAACCTGTGAGTTCCACACTGTACGTTGCACTGCAAGTGTCGAATCCATGACAATCTCAGAGTCAGAAAAAACCGGTTGATGTAATTTAGGTTTTGTATAGATTTCACCCCCCTGGACAGGTGCGTACGTAGAACCGTGTTGGTCTATCCACCTCTGTGTGTCTGTCTTAAATTGTTGGAAATGAGCAATCTCCTGCCTAATAGTACGAGGAGTACAGGGTGTTGACTCAAAATTGGCTCCCCCTCCCTCATGTGATTTTACCTGGGTATCTGTCTCATAGTCTTGTGACACATGTGGCTGACCTTGATACCTTGCATCAACATTGTCCATGTCATTCAATTCACATGGGGAAAAATCAATAATCTCTGACAACTGGGACATTTTATTTCTCATATATGGTATTTGGGCCAATATTTCAGGTGTAATTGTTATGCCATTATTTCTCATAACCATGATTCTATGAGCGGTAGCCGTACCAATGCCAGGTACATGTAGGAGAACAGACTCCGGACTGGAGTTAATTTTAATTTTATACCCACTCATTGTGTTTAATAATGACCTATATGCAATGATACTCTCAATATAAATAAATGACAAGACAATAACCAAAGAAAAAACAAGTCTTTATTGATTTTAAATCCCGTTTACAAATAGCAAAGATGTGTATTGCATATGTAAACAAATCACGGAAATCACTTCCGGTATTGATCTCAAGTGTCGTCGTTACCTGGTAACACGAAATCACGCGAGACTCAATCTGAAAAAATCAATACTTTGAACAAAGTTTGAAAACTTTCACAGACAGTGAAAAACCTATCCCAAAACGTTTTTTTCAATGAGGTACTGCTTCTAAAGCTTTTATTTGAGCCTAAACCGACTTCCGAGGTCACATAATAGCCAAATAAATTCTGCAAGTCACGCTTGATTGCACCTGGTCAAAATTCCCTGACCAAAATGGCTACCCAGGTCCCACGATGTGCGTTCGAACCACCCGCACTACCAATAATGTGGTGTTCGTCTCGGGAAAGATCATTTCCCCTGAAAGGACCCGACCTGGACTTATGATATATGACAAGAGAAGGCTCTATTACTGTAATTACCTCTATTATCGGGCGTTGATGCTGTCTCTTCGTGTGTAACGTCTCTTCACTTCGAAGGTCAGTCGCAAGAGGGCGCTGCAGGCGTGCGCAGACTCCGTCCTCAGCTGCATCCATCAAGAGGCCCACTGGTGTCAGTTATCTGCTCCTAGCTTGGAGAACCCAGGGCTTAGGGTAAAGATACAACAGATGGATCAACGACTTACTACTTTCGATGACAGAAACCAATCCAACGCTGTACAGTCTACATTGTTGTATATGTATATGTAAATACCCGCGTCAACATACACTCCAAAACCCAATATGGATGTGGAGTGTTTTGCCGACTGACGTCCGAGGGTCTGTATCCTAGGTGTTAGATAATGGACCGCCATTTCACTGTCTCGCGACTTAGGTCCTGATACTGCTTCCTGTCATTGTTATTACTATGTCCGAAACTCATCGACCAGTACTCTATCATCTTTTTCTGTTGTCAGTATATTTTCGATTTATAAGTTGGAATGTCCCTCTGGTATCTTTCGCCCCCTTTTACAATGATTTGGGAGAAATTGGGTGAATCAAATGTTAATTCAATAGTAATTTCAGAAAAAAACTAGACAAGGGGTGTTGATAACGATATTTTAACATGTTATACATGCACCACAAACACTACCATATTTACTTACCAGTACTTACTTTTAGGCAGAACTGCAGATAATATTAATGATGCTGTTTTAAATCTCGAAGCAACAAGAAAAGAAAAACCCCGAAAAAAAGAATCAAAGACTCTTTAACGCAATTTGTTCGCAGTAATCATGAAAGATATGAAACATTTTTTACAGGTTCCAAAATCGTTTAAAATCCCTTAGAGTTGATTTATATTAATCTGAAAGTTTTTAAACTGTTTTGGTCCAATGACGTCAAATTTATGAAAAAAAAAACAAGCGTGATTTTTTTATTATATTTATCAAAAAGGACAAACAAAAAAATATCTTAACATATAAAAGTATATGCATTTAACTAAATCCCTTTGCTCCTTTACAACATGAGTGTTATATTGTACATCGTGCTCTGGTTCTTTTTTTTTCAGGTAGAACAAATTGCGAAAAGCCAAAGAGACAAGAGATACTTTTAAACTCATAAGTTAAAAATAAACTGACAACGCCATTCCAAAAAAAAAACGAAAAAGACCAAAAGACAATCGACAGTATACAAAACACAACACAGAAAACCAAATACATGTGGAGCAGGAACTGCTTACCTTTGCGGAGCACCTGAGATCACCCCCGGTTTTTGGTGGGGTTCGTGTTGCTCAGTGCACCCGTCAAATAATCATACAGACAACTTAATGTCTATTCCAAAAAAAGATATCATGTTTATTGTCTGTATATACAATTCTTGTCAGATTATATCAAAGGGGACGTTGGAAATCTGTTCTTTTCTTTCTTTTTATTTAATTTTATTTTCTTCACTTTTATTTTTATAAAAAAAAAATGTTTTAGCCACAAAACGTCCAAATATGGGCCAGAGTTTTTTCACAGCCATTGCAATGAGCAGTTTTATTCTACTCATCCAGCTTCTATACTTCCATTGAGATTATACTGCAAGTTCTGAAGACTACAGTGACTTACATTAAAAGTCGGGGTAGCGATAACTAAGCTCTTGTAAAACAAAAGCAAAAACAAAATTCAGTTTACCGTTCAACATTTTTTGAAGTTTCAAAATGAGGGAATGTCCCGCCAACGTTATCTGAAATCACTAGAGTACAAGTACCAGACAAGGACTGATGTATGGATGGTTCTTGTAGATATCATATACATGTCTACTGTGTTTTATTCGTGACTGTATACTTTGAATGTTTCTTTCCAGGATATGCACTGTCTTTTATTTAAAACCTTTCTTTTACATAAATGAAGTGCTTTTTAATGTTTACATAAACAAATAAAGACTTCTTTAATATATATTCATTAATTTAAGAAATAAGAAGATATAGTATAAAATTGAGAATGGAAATGGGGACTATGTGAAAGAGACAACAACCCGACCAAAGAGCAGACAACAGCCGAAGACCACCAGTATGATTGCCATTTTATGTTTAAAACAATAATCGAAAATCAAATATGTTAAAAACAACAAACTGTATAACTCATTTTCCTAAAACAAAATCGTAAAATTCAGGGCGTGTCAACGAAGCTGTCTTAGGACTACGGTGTGTCTTAGGATGGTTTTGGTAACGAACGTCTTCTAAGATAAAATATGTCCTAAATTTGGCCCTAAAAGTAGGATATATACATAGGTGTCTTAGGATAATCTTAGGATAGTCCTAAAGGTTATGATGTCCTAAGTCGAAATGCAAATAACAAATATGGCCTTCAGTCAGTATTTGAAAAAACGTATTTTTGTGTAGATATATACTACCCCATGTCTACTCCTTAATATTATTCGTTGCCACATTTGATAGCTTGTTGAATGAAATCTCCTATGCTTATATACTTCGGCAAACAGAATTTAAGAATAATAATTATTTCCTTTATTTCAACAGGATAACACATTTAGTCGAAATACCAGTTTAAATAAGGTCCAGGAGTGGTGTTCTCGGAGCTATCTTAGGATTAGGACGTGTCCTAAGACCATCTTATGACACGTCTTTTTTTGCTATTTTTGCTATTTTTGGCTATATATAGGATCTCTAGTTTTAACAGTAGATCTATGATAATGTATTAGTAGCTTCTTTACGAGGACATTTCACTCTTAAAGAAAGAAAAAAAAACTGTCATTAAGACTATTTTTAATGGTTGAATTCAAGAAAACAAAAACATAGGTTTTAACATACCTAAATTTAATTACACTCATTTGACAGTTTAAGATCAGACATTATCTTATTTTCTAAAAGAGAAAGGATGTAACAGTATTGGCTATAAATACTTTATCTATTTATACTATAGTAACACGACCACATAATGATAATGAGATATACGTGCTATGATAAGACATGCATTATATACATATATGCCAGGTGTATCTCTGGATTGGATGAGGTATGCAGAAATGACTTTAAAATTGTGTCCAATTCAATAGTAAAAATCTGAGTCTAAAGTATACCGGCAAAAAATAAATAGTGTATGAAAATCCCTACCCAGGAAAACAGTCAATTTGGAAAAGTACACACGTCCTAAATTAAATTGTTGATAACAGACCCAAATTATTACAATACCTTAGATTGTGTAAATTACAACTTTTGAAACCGAATTTATCGTAGTTCTTCATACCCCGGGTAAAATAACCTCTTCATGAAAAACGCGTCTGATTACCCGCAAACCGTATATATTTATATGGGGAGTTAAACCCCGAAGTTGGGCGTCCGTTAAGAATGGGGATGTTAAATCCGATGCTGCGTATAGAAAGAGTGCCACTATCTCTACACGTTAAGAAACCTTGTATCTACTTTTCGAGGGGTCCGTAGGTGACATGTTGCAAGGCAAAATTTCTGTCCCTATCCAATATTCCTTGGCTTAAAAGCATATTCCGTGGCTTCAGTTTTCATATATGTTGGCTGGGCGGATCCAGCCATTTTGAATTAGGGGGTGCAAACAAGGAGAAATGGGGGTTTCAAATATGTCCCCATTCAAATGCAACAACAAAACACATTGTATTTTCAACATATTTAAAAGAAAACTGCATTATTATTATTGAATGATATATATATAACATACACCCAAACATTGAATTTATGATATACAATTATTTCATCTTGTTGTATTATCAATTATAAATCTATTGACATTTAAAACAAAATTTATTTCAGGAACAAGGTTCCATCTAGGGAATCCGTCATGAGAAAGTTTAAAGAATAATGATATGGATGAAAAGTTAAAAAAAGACATATGTAGCAATAACCCATGATGGTTAGACTAGCTTGAACACTAAATCCTTCTTTACCACCACAGTTCCATTACATAACTAATACTTGGGTGATTAAAAGTGCTCTTCTTGGAACAATCCAAATGAAAGGATGTCATACATCAGATAGAATAGCTGTAGAGTTAAGATTTACCAAACAGAAATGGTCACTTCTCCAATCTTTAGCAACTACCAATAATGCTGCTCTCAATTGTGATTAATTGATTGTAAGTTGCTTAACGTCCATTGGCAAATATTTCATGTATGTTTAGAAAGAAACAAGTTAACAATAAATACAATAGGTAGGTCTTGCAATTGAGGCCATCCGGGATGAAGGTCGGGGAAATTTGGACTGCCATTGGAAAATTAGGGTATATTGGATAGGGACCGAAATTTGGCCTTGCAACAGGCCACCTACGGACCCCTCAAATAGTTTGTGCATGGATACTTAGTGTGCAAAGAGCGTGGCACTCTCTACAAACGAGGCATCGGATTTAACGTCGCCATTCTGACCAGACGTGGCTGCGAACTGGATACATCCTGCACAGCCAAACAGACGCCCCACTTTGGCGAGAATTCAACTGCCGGTCGGAGGAAGACCAATGGTTATTATATTTCTCTTCAACAGTCACCTTTGGGGGTCTCTCAATTATGGTAAAGTTAGCAATACATAACACTTATATATCAGGTTCTGATTCCAGAAATAATGTGATAACACTCATGATTTGTAATCCAACCAGTACATATATCCACTTGAAATAGGGTCACTGGGGAATATAAATATATTCTCCACCGGTCAAAAAAAAAGAATGCAGCAGTCAACATTGTGTTACAAGCTTAATCGCTATAAAACAATAAAAATGTCAACAAAGCAAATCAAAAAGGCATATAGACAAAACACATACGCAAACACGAAAAAACAAGAATACAAATATTTATCATAGCACAAAAACGGGCCCCCAAGGGTGACTGGGGAATAGAAATATGGTCAACATTGGTCTTCCTCCGACCGGCAGTAAAACCCTTGGGGCGTCCGTTTGGCTGTGCGGGATGTACAAATTTGCAGCCACGTCCGGTCAGAATGGGGACGTTAAATCCGATGCTTCGTGTAAAGAGAGTGCCATACTCTTTGCACGTTAAGAACCCTTGCAACAACTCTTTGAGGGGTCCGTAGGTGACCTGTTTCAAGGCTAAATTTCTGTCCCTAACCAATATACCCTCATTTCCCGTGGCAGTCTAAATCTCTCCGACCTTAATCCCGGACGCCCCTATTACAGAACCTACCTATTGTATTTATTGTTAATTTGTTCTCGTCCTGAATATGCATGAAATATTTGCCACTGGACGTTAAGCAACCAACAATCAGTCAATCAATCACAATAATGGGATGTATAAGTACCGATCCACGTCAAAAGAATATTACCAATAATTGTTAAAACAGTAAAAGTAATAATTTTCCAAAACAAATAAGGAATACTATGAGCCGTAATTAAGATGATAAACAACGTCAGTACCTAATATCTACACTTTAAGACCATCGTGTGTTACATCAAGGAAGGTGATACGGAATATTTATCAACAAGGTATTATCCCCAAGGGTGACTGGGGAATAGAAGTATGGTCACCATTGGTCTTCCTCCGACCGGCAGTAAGACCCTTGCTAAAGTGGGGCGTCCGTTTGGCTGTGCGGGATGTACAAATTTGCAGCCACGTCCGGTCAGAATGGTGACGTTAAATCCGATGCCTCGTGTAAAGAGAGTGCCACGCTCTTTCCACGTTAAGAACCCTTGTAACAACTCTTTGAGGGGTCCGTAGGTGACCTGTTGCAAGGCTAAATTTCTGTCTCTATCCAATATACCCTCATTTCCCGTGGCAGTCTAAAATTTTCCGACCTTAATCCCTTAATCTATTACAGAACCTACCTATTGTATTTATTGTGAACTTGTTCTCGTCTTGAATATGCATGAAATATTTGCCGCTGGACGTAAGCAACCAACAAGGTATTGGGCTGAACGTTTTTAGAAAAATTTCGTACTACTTTCGACAATTTTTTTTTTAAATTTACCTGTGTGACCTCGTAGATGAACTCATCATAGATACCAGGATTTAAAATTTCTATTTGAGACAGATGAGCGTTTCGTTTACCAGACTCATCAGCGACGCTCAATTAAATAAAAGTTAAAAAGGCCAAAATAAAGTACGAAATTAAGAGCATTGATGACCAAAAATTCATATTAGTTTTGCCAAATACAGCTAATGCACACATGATATTAGACATTATACACGACAACGTATCCTACTAGTATTGTACTATATTCTCCAGATGGACCCGTTTCATTTCACAGAAAGAAGTAATTTTAACTCAATAATTGGGTTCATTATCAGCAAAGTAGTTTATTATCATTATGTTTTATAATTGAGATACATAAATAATTTTGACAGTCATAGATGTGATAAACGTGATGCTGATTCTAATTTTCATAGGACAAGGTAAACACCGTATCGTCGAACACATGACATGCTTGACACGGCATAGTGGGTTTGAAGCGGAGAGGGGAAAACCGACCAAATTTAAATACAGTAAACTTTTTGGTGAGAGTTATTAAATATCTCCCCCCGGTGGATCGCTATCCTTGCCGTGGTCGGGGGGCTTGCGTGTCTCAGTGACCCCAAGAGCTATGCCAGCTGGAGCTTCGTCTCCTAGTAGGGTTACCCATGCTGGACAGGTCGAAGGGTAGAGACCAGACTAAAGTGATCCGAACATCGTACGAGTTGCCCGATGTTTTGAATAAAATAGGCTCTCCAACCCGTTGGCCGTGGGTTGCTACCCGTGTCGGTGGTTCACGAGATCCTTGCGGATAAGGGCTGTAGCCAGACTCCTTACGGTTAGAAAATACCCGGACGGACGAGACTATTGTTCAATAAGCTGCTTTGGCTCCAATATCATCTAAACGGGAGGTCGGATGGACCCAGTTCGATCAATCGGCTGGTCATGTCGAGCCCTTCAGTTAATCCTCAACAATAAGCTTTCTTGTAACAATTTTCATTATATACACATGTGTTTTAAATTAAGCTATTTATATTTCGGAAAACTGAAGAAGGCGATGGCTCATGGGTCAATCAAGTGGTACGCTTTCTATTTCGCTTGATGAATACGCGCTGCTTGAGTATACTAGTCTTGGAACATCTGGTGCTTTCCGCAGTGGATCTTGGGTGCTAATTTTGGGGACCAGCTACGTTATACATATTAAACTTGAAGCTCGTTTTCAGCATTAGCACTTGACCCCGGCTCGACACGGAAACACAGCATCGCCCTTGTAGGCACTCCGAGGTGGGTGGATGACAAGAATGGTGAATCTTTCTCATTTCCTATGGCACAACAAAACCAACCCTCTAAATCAGCTTTAATACATAAAAAAAGAAAATGTTATGATTCAGTGCCCTGTCAGGAAGATGACAGTTGGCCCAGGTTTATTGTAATAAAAGGAACAGATGAAAAACCAATTTCCAAAATATCTCCCTTTGTGATTCACAAACAAATTCAAAGCGTTGCTGGTACTGTAAAAAAAGTTTCAAAAATGAGATCAGGCAATTTGTTGGTTGAATGTTCCAACAAAAGTCAATCAACAAATTTGCTAACAATGACAACAATTACAAACTTTCCTGTGTCTGCCTCTCCTCAAAACAGTTTGAACAGCTGTAAGGGGATCATTCGAGACAGAAGTCAATACATTGGTGACCTTACCGTGGAAGAAATCTGTGAGGAACTTTCAAGCCAAGGTGTAACTGATGTTGTGAGATTTCAAATATAAAAGAATGGAAATATAATCAAATTAAATACATATCTTTTGACCTTTAGAACTCCAACTCCTCCTCCATCTATTACTTTAGGTTGCTTCGGAATCAGAGTTGACAGGTTTTATCCCTAACCCAATTTGATGCTTCACTTGTCAAAGGTTTGGTCATGGAAGCAAACAATGTCGTGGTACGCAGAGATGCTTCAAGTGTTCTGACGAAGGACACGAGGGAACAACCTGTCACTCTGAATCTTCTAAATGCGTAAACTGTGGTGAATCCCATTTTTCATCATCTAGGGACTGCCCTGTTTACCTTAAAGAAAAAAATATTATCAAAATTAAAACAGAAAGAAACATCAGTTACCCAGAAGCTAAACAGATAGCTTCTGTTTCGAATGATCTCCTCGTTTCGAACAGACCATCGTACGCCAGCAAAGTTGTCCGTTCATTCAGTCACGAGCATACACAAACTCGCATGACCTGGCCAATTGATGCTGAGACATTTACAATGCTGTCTGTTGAAACAGAACCTAACGATAAAATATTAATTCCAAGAAAACCAACACCTTCTAAAACCAGTACTCAGTCAACTCAATCTTCCTTACAGAGCTCAATGTCATTATCAAAAAAAAATGAAAAAAAGAAATCAAATAAAAAAGATGCAGTTAAATCAGACAGTTGGGGCGGTGAATCTGTCTGGGATCTTCCCAGTGACATAGATGATTCTTCCATCTCCAATAGTCTTCCTTCATCTGCATCTAAAAAGTTATCTTCTACATCCAGTACAAAGTCTACTACAGCCCCGTCTCCTCTTCGTTCTCCAGAAAAGAAGGATGTCCAAAAGAAGCCAGTAAATACATCCTCTCAGAAGTCTTCTGATTCGAGGTCGCGGTGTAGGGGTCGAGGCGGAGTAAAAGCAGCCGCGTGTTGTCCTGGAGATCGACGACTCTCCTCACACAACAGATTTTCAACACTTATCGACTAAACTGAAATGGAAATCGAAAGTGTTCCGCCACCCGAAAGATCAAAATCTCAGGGTGAGCGAAATAAGAATGCTGGCAAACTCGACAGCATTCGCCTTTCTATTATCAAATCATGACTTATATCATCCAATGGAATTGCCGAGGTCTTAAAATAAATCTTCTCGGGTTAACGCTTCTAGTTCAGTCATTTTTACCTACTGCATTTTGTCTTCAAGAAACTCATTTAAAAGAAAGTGACAATGTATCTTTAAAAGGATACAACATGTATAGCACATTTTCTAAGGTAGATGAACGTGCTGCAAGCGGATCATCAATTTTTGTGAAGGACAACGTCATTCATAGCACAGTCCAACTCACCACGGATCTGCAGGCAGTTGCAATTCGTTTATCATTAGATAAAACAATTACATTATGTTCTATATATATTCCACCCAATTCAATTATAGATAAAGCTAAACTCAAAAACCTCACTGATCAATTACCCTCACCATTTATACTTATGGGCGACTTCAATGCCCACAACCCCTTGTGGGGAAGCAAGTCTCATAATATCAAAGGTAAGATCATTGAGGACTTTGTCTCTCAAGAAGGATTATGCATTTTTAATGATGGATCTAATACTTATCTTCATCCTGGAAACGGGTCTTATTCTGCTATTGATATCACTATTTGCGATCCCTCTCTTCTTCTGGATTATTCATGGCGTGTTCATGATGATCTATGTGGAAGTGATCACTTTCCAATAGTACTTGAACATCTTTTTACTTCATCCCCAAGGGTGACTGGGGAATAGAAGTATGGTCACCATTGGTCTTCCTCCGACCGGCGGTAAAACCCTCGTCAAAGTGGGGCGTCCGTTTGGCTGTGCGGGATGTACAAATTTGCAGTCACGTCCGGTCAGAATGGGGACGTTAAATCCGATGCCTCGTGTAAAGAGAGTGCCACGCTCTTTGCACGTTAAGAACCCTTGCAACAACTCTTTGAGGGGTCCGTAGGTGACCTGTTGCAAGGCTAAATTTCTGTCCCTATCCAATATACCCTCATTTCCCGTGGCAGTCTAAATTTCTCCTACCTTAATCCCTTAATCTATTACAGAACCTACCTATTGTATTTATTGTGAACTTGTTCTCGTCCTGAATATGCATGAAATATTTGCCACTGGACGTTAAGCAACCAACAATCAATCAATCAATCAATAATCGCCTTGTTTGGTTCCTGGAATCCAATGGGTATTTAGCCAATATCCAGTGTGGATTCGGCCAAGGTCGCAGTACTCTTGACCATCTTGTTCGATTCGAATCATTTGTCCGTAATGGTTTTGCGAAAAATGAACATATAGTGTCGGTCTTTTTCGATCTAGAAAAAGCCTATGATACTGCATGGAAGTATGGTATTTTAAAAGATCTCATTGATATGGGGTTGAAAGGCAATATGCCAAATTTTATTTCGAATTTTCTATCTAACAGACAATTTAATGTTAGAGTAAATTCAACCATGTCTGATCTGTATGATCAAGAGATGGGTGTCCCTCAGGGCAGTATTTTATCTGTTACATTATTTAGTCTTAAAATCAACAGCCTTGTTGAAGTTTTAAAAAGTAATATTGAAGGTTCATTGTATGTTGATGACTTTTTAATATGTTATAGAGGCAAAAATATGAATAACATAGAAAGACAATTACAGTTATGTCTTGGAAGAATTGAAAAATGGGTTAAAATGTTCCACTTCAAAAACGGTCGGGATGCATTTTTGTAACAAAAGGAAATTGCATCTTGTTCCAGAACTCACTTTGTACGGCAACCCAATAAAAATGGTTGATGAAACCAAATTTCTTGGGTTAATTTTCGATAAAAAGTTAACCTTTCTACCCCATATCAAAATGTTAAAATCGAAATGTTTAAAAGCATTAGATATTTTAAAAGTTGTCGGCAGCACCGACTGGGGTGCTGATCGCAACATTTTACTTAATTTATATAGATCTCTAGTTAGATCTAAACTAGATTATGGCTCTATAGTGTATGGCTCTGCAAGGAAGTCCTACATACAAATTCTCGATGCTGTGCATCATCAGGGTTTGCGTCTCTGTCTTGGCGCATTTAAAACCTCACCAGTTGAGAGTCTGTATGTAGAGGCTGATGAACACTCACTCTCTAACAGACGTTTGAAGCTTGGACTTCAATATGCTGTCAAACTAAAAGCCTACTCAGACAATCCTGCCTACAGCTGTGTTTTTAATCCAATTTATGAAGATATTTTTGCAAAACATGAAAATAAAATTCCTCCGTTAGGTATATGTTTAAAACCACATTTAGCTTCTTTTGATTTAAAATCTGTTGCTCAAGTTGAAACTTGCAAATGTCCTCCATGGGAACTTCCCAAACAAAAAATTATATTTGATCTCCGTGAACACAATAAAAATAAAACAAATCCTCTTTTAATTCAGCAACACTATGCTGAAATCAAAGCCAATTATTCAGATTTTTCAACTGTCTATACTGATGGATCAAAAGATGGTGACAGAGTTGCATCTGCTGCTGTCTTCAGGGACAGAGCTGCAACTCTCCGTTTGCCATCTGATGCATCGATCTTTACTGCTGAAGCAGAAGCAATAATTTTGTCTTTGAAATTTATTGCTTCTTCAGATAAATCCAAATTTATTATATGTTCTGATTCACTTTCATGCTTACAAGCTATACAAAATACTAAAATTAAAAACTCAACAATTCTCAAAATTTTATATGTAATGAGGAATTTAAAAATTCTTCTTAAAGAAATATTATTTCTATGGGTGCCGAGTCATGTTGGAATCCTTGGAAACACAGCTGTAGACCTTGAGGCAAAGAATGTCCTGGGTGACCCTTTATCTAACTGTGATATACCATATACCGATTTTAAATCTAATATTAGAGAATATGTTTTTAATATATTGAAAAATGAATGGAGTAAAAAAGATGATAATAAATTACATGAAATAAAACCTAATTTAGGTAAACCTTTCAATAATTTTATGTGCAGAAAAGGTCAGTGTGTTATTTCTAGATGTCGTATTGGTCATACTAGAATAACACACGAATATCTTTTAAAAAATGAAGTAAACCACAATGTATACCTTGTAACTGCAAGTATACTATTAAACATGTTTTAATCAGTTGTATGGACTTTGCTGATATTCGTAAGAAGCATTTCAATGTCAATAATATGTATGATTTATTTAATAATGTTCCATTTACAAATATTGTTTCATTCTTAAAAGAAGTTGGAATATATTCTAAAATATAAAAAATTTATTATATTTAAAACGATTTTTAATTTTATCACGTTATCTTCATGTTCATTTTTATTTGTAAATAATCAATTTGCTTTAATCTAGAATTTTAGTTTATTGAAGGGCCTTTTGTCTGATTTTAAGAATATGCTTGAAATTGTAAAAAATATTCGAATTAGCTCTCGCCGCGATATAGCCTTGTTGTGCTAATGCGGCGTAAAGCAACCAACAATCAATCAATCAATTAAATATCTCATATGGAAGTGTTCAATGCCCAACAGGGAAAATTATCTGATAATCTTCACAAACTTGTTTGAATGTAAACTCCCTCGTACTAGCACTAACATTACCGTCGGAGAAGTGTACACCAGTGGGTGAAAGTACCAGACTTACTACCTCAATCGACAACAGCGACAATGGTAACTTCTGAAGACGACGAAGCAAGGGGAATGTTTGTCAGGGTAAGACCTCTAATATTTCACCAGCCGGTTTATCACCATCTTATATCACCAAGATATAGAGTGGACACGATCTTTACCATAGGACATGTGGTTGTCAACTGAAACCAAAGTTTTTTACCTTGACCTTTGACCTAGGAAGTTGTACAAACATTATGACACACCATTTGGTGTTGGTTAATATACATGTCAAGTATAAAGTATGAAATAATAACGGTTCTCTAGATATAAAGCGGACACTATTTGTTACGGACGGACAGACTGGTCACTATAGGGCGACCCGCCATTCGGCGGGGCTCTAATTAATGTGTTCTGTCACTGCATATATAAGTTAGCAAAACTGGCGGTTACATTCCTTCAACTATATAGTTCAATTGATTTTCTAATTATATCACCGGTAAGTTCTATCAATGACTATGGGAACGTCCAATATGAAAAATATAAATATATGACAAATTAGTCTGTAAAGTTCGTTCATTTCATTTAACAGTTCTGCAGTTATATATTCTCCCTTATCTTAAAGAAATAAATTAAATCACTAAAGTAAAATATTGTCAAATTTTCAGTCCTAACATTCAAATATAAAATGCCGAGCTTGACTTTTACATTTTATATTGAAGAATAATGCAATTTTAAACACGGAACAAATATTTTTCAAGATTACTTAGTATCGCGTTCCTTTATATGGTAAGAAGATAACACAAGTAAAGATTTTAATTTTTAAACACAGACCTGGTTACCGAATACTCATAAACACAGCCTTTAGACAGGAAGCGGAGATTAAGTCCTCTCCAATATAAAATTAGTATTTGCTTCTCCGCTAAGCACGCGACATTAAGGAGTAAGAGCAAGCACTGGTCGGATCGGAGTCTGAATAATGTTTCCTGGTAAGGTGACATGTCTGCCTTCGGAATGTTATTTTGAGAACTAGCACGTTAAAAATCCGTCTCAGTGTGGCGGTCTAGTACAAAGCAGGGTTAATAATCATACATTATATGATTATCTGAATAGTTGACTGAAAACAAAATGATTTAATATCAAATCTTGATAGTCAGTTCTAAAACATACCTTAGCAACTATCCTAAGACTGGTCTAGGAGAACGTACCTTGGGAACTATCCTAAAACTCACCAAGAATAGTTCCTAGGTATCAATTTGTTTAAACACATTAACAAACTGCATTAAAGTTTTCTTCCGGACATAGTCTAGCATACTTCTTTACAATGGTGGCTGGGGCTAAGCATCTTATAATATAATCGGTTTGAATAAGTTCTCCAGATGTCAGTGTTTTCTCACTCAATGGAAAGTCATTTAAGGTGGATCCCTACAGATATAGTAATTTTTTTTAACCATTGAATTTTTCTTATAATTTGCATACCTATACTATGTAATGGCCTCTATAAAAATTTTAGTTAAAAATAGTATGTCACCAGACTCGTTTCCATGGTAACGGTCACCAAAGTTGGTACATCACGTTTATGCATAAATACATACCTGATGTAGAAACTGGATTTTTCTCAAGCATTTAAGAGTATTTTGAAAGGTTTGTTCTTCATTTATTACAAAATTAACATTAACAATGTGAATAAAACACAAATAATGGCAGTTTTATTCATATTTATTAATTTTGGCTCCAATTTCATCAACACTGATGCACACAAAAAACACAGATTTTGTCAAAAATTTCTATTTTTCTTAAATTTCCAAAAAAATGGTCCAATGAATATTTTTTTTTAAATTTGACATAAAATGGTCAAAACAATGAGCTTTAAAAAAATATAGAGAAAAATATGGTTCACCAGACTATTTTTTGACCTAAAAAAGTTTTTGTGACCCCTAACGACACAGTGATCAACAGCAGTTCTTTGTATATCTTTCAAAATTGTGTGTACAAAGTGTGACACATGTTGTCATATCCTTTGTTAAACTTACACAGAATAATACAGTTTCACAAGACAATCAAATGAATGCAATTTTTTTATTTCTACGAACAACGGTTACCATGACAACAGGACAGGAAGTTGGAAAATTAAAGTTTTTGCATTTTTCTGATGTGCAAGAGTTACTACATAACAGACAAAAAGATATCAAATACCATGATTTCAAAGCTACAACACATGGCTTCCATGTGAATGTAAACAAATATTATGATAATGCAGCTTATATAAGCATTACTGCAGTCTAAAATGAGCAAAATAAATTACTCAGCAGTTAGCGAAAATCACCATATATTTTTTTCTTTCAATTATCGATTCATAAATACCAGTCATGCAAGTAAATGGATTAAAAAAATGTCAAGACTTTGTCACCCTGTCCTCAATTAATGATTTAAGTTTGATGAAGCATAATGATAATACATTATATATTTTCAGTTGTCATAGTAACATAACCAAAAAATGATGAAGTTATAACTTTTTCAAAGGTTTTTCAACTTTCTTTATTTTTAATGCCTCAATAATTAAGCAAAAATATAGATTGTTATATTTAAAAATATGTATATAGTTTACTCCTCTGATTCAGTCAAATACTGATTGATAGTCATAGATTAATTAGAGTTCACTTTGTTCCCTGTCAAAATTGTCAATCCTTCCATATTGAATAGTACAGGTTGCTGCTCCCAGTCAGATATATCATATTACTATTAGTGGTATTAAGAAAAGAAAATACCAGTTATTTTATTCACTTCATTTAAAATGTCACATATTGGCATGTTACATCTCTGGAATAGCTTTGATCCACGGACAGCAGCTACCCGAGTGATGTCACCATTTCTTGAAAGACGTCTTGTTTGAAAATCAAAATCTACACATTGATCTATATATATATATATATTATAAAGAATATGAGAAGGAATTTGCTGAATGTCACAAGCACTAAAGCATTGTCGGTTTACTTCAGTTTCTATTTCATATGTTGGTTCTTCTTTGACATTTGAACTATGTGGGGCCTTCTTTTGAACAGAAAATATGAAATATTCTGGTTCGTTTCCATGGTAACGGTACCCAAAGTTAGCATTTGCATTGTATGTTTAAATTATTACTGAAGTAACTTTAATATACATTTTTCAAGCCTTCAATATTAAAATGAAAGATTTGTTCTGTATATATCACACACAATTAGTGTATAAGTAAAAAAAAACACAAACAATGGCAGTAGTATGTATATTAAGTCATACTGACAAAGAAACAATCACCATAGCAACACACCAAAAAACAAAGATTTTTGTTAAAATTTCTTATTTCCTTGATTAAAAAAAAATTATTCATTGAATTCTTCTATAAATTTGATATGTTTTATCCAAAACAATGTGCTTTCAAATAATTAACAGAAAACTATGAATATTCTGACTATTTTATGTGGATGTTTGTACACCCTCAAAACAAAAAAAAAATAGCATTTTTTTGTTTATTTTAACTATTATGTACAGAATATGGCACATATGGTAAATTTTCTCATATACTAATAGGATATAATGTTATGTGAGGAAAAATTACAAACGGATAGACGAACAGGGGCAATTAATATGCCCCTCAACATTTTTTCACTGGTGTAACAACCAAGAACAGTGCTCTAGGCCCTCTGCCTCTTACACCATATCTAACATATCCATGAAAATCAAATTTTACCAACAAAGTATTGGCAAACAGGAAGTTGGCTTCTTAGGTTGTGTATTGCAAGTGTGAAAAGTTTCAATATCTATTAAGCCGTTAAGGAGGAGTTGGGCCCATAAGACCTGTTACCACATATGGCAATATTAAACTATGTAAGTTCAACTATCTCCCTTGAAATTTTTCAGACCAGTATTATTTTCCTTCAGGCACATTCACAGGTTGTATACTACAAGTGTGTAAAGTTTCATCAATATCTATTAAGCTGTTAAGGAGGAGTTGCGCTTACGAGACCTGTTTACACATATTGCAATATTAAACTGAGTAATTTCAATTATCTCCCTTGAAATATTTCAGATCAGGATTATTTTCCTTCATGCACATCCTCAGGTTGTGTACTGCAATTGTGTAAAGTTTCATCAGTATCTGTCCATTCGTTTAGGAGAAGTTGTGCTTACTAGAAATATGGACAGACAGACAGACAGATAGACGGATGGACAGGATGATTCCTATATACCCCCCAACACTTTGTTTGTGGAGGTATACAAAACCATGACTGAGTCGGAGGTGAATGCATACAATTAACAAAGAATATTTATGATGTACCTTATCAAATGACATATGAATTTATAACCATAAATATACCAAAAGCAAGATTTGATTTGCAGCAGGTCAAGTTTACGAGTTTATTCCATCTACGCCAGTGACTTACAACCTTGCAATTTTTCACAGTGTGCCAGAGGGTTGCATCTTGTTCTGCAAATCATGTTTCACATGTACAATTATTTTTTTCACCAAAAGTTAAAGACGCCAAAATGATTTTTGTCAGAGTTACATAAATTTTGCTCAACTTTCCTAAAATATATGTCATTTGAAAAAGATATAATTTTATTAAATATAGTGTTTAATAATATATATATATGAACAGTCAAATCAGATTTCTAGAATAGCAATAACTTCATTTACATTAACATAGTGCTTCAATGAACAGGAATGCATAAGTTTAACATACTGCGAAAAACTCATAAATTAAGGTGGTGGCATATACTCACTTCTTATATTTAAGAATTTGTTAATTATATGTAGAACTAACCAAAATTGATATAGGTCTTTAAAATTAGATTTTTTTTTAAATACTGGGCATTTTGGAATCATCATAGTAAAACTGAAAAAGGGGATAACTGTATTGTAAATTAATTTTCCAAACAGCCCCTAAAATAGACTGTTAATTACTTTTACAAAAGCTGGGACACCATGCACCACACAATGATATAGTCAACTATACACATTTATGACAAAATAGCATACTTTCAGAACAACATACAAATTATTATATTTCATTTCCATTCAAACATACACACACAGAATTAAAAAATTGAATCATACACACACAAAATTACTATAGCAGAGATAGAATCAAGGGAAACATGTTATGATTTTAGCTTGGTTAATCATGTTTGCTAAGGTAGAATCTCTTTAATATAAGCAATAGGAAGGAGACCAATTAAAGGCAGTTTCTGTACTGTACCAACAAACATAAAAATGCAACATTCTTTTGATTTCTGTTTTATCAAAGTTCACTTATTATTTCTCTGACTCCGTTAAATGTTGAATTATAGAACCAACATATTTACAGTTTACTTTGTTTTCTGTCAAAATAACTTTAATTCCATTAATGTCTCTTGTCTTTGCAATTTTTAAGTGAGATAAAGTAATTCCACTTCTAGCTAATTTGAAACATGTTGATGTATTGATGACTTTTTTATCAACTAGAGGCTTCAAAGATAATCTAGAATGATAAAAGTTATCATGGTGCAAATCATCATCAGTACAATTTTCACGTAGTTTCTGGTAAAACAGTTCCTTCAAAGATAGAACATCCTTTTTAGCATTACCCCCCAAGGGTGACTGGGGAATAGAAGTATGGTCACCATTGGTCTTCCTCCAACCAGCAGTAAAACCCGTGCTAAAGTGGGGCGTCCGTTTGGCTGTGCGGGATGTACAAATTTGCAGCCACGTCCGGTCAGAATGGGGACGTTAAATCCGATGCCTCGTGTAAAGAGAGTGCCACGCTCTTTGCACGTTAAGAACCCTTGCAACAACTCTTTGAGGGGTCCGTAGGTGACCTGTTGCAAGGCTAAATTTCTGTCCCTATCCAATATACGCTCATTTCCCGTGGCAGTCTGAATTTCTCCGGCCTTAATCCCGGACACCCCTATTACAGAACCTACCTATAGTATTTATTGTGAACTTGTTCTCGTCCTGAATATGCATGAAATATTTGCCACTGGACGTTAAGCAACCAACAATCAATCAATCTTTAGCATTATGAGCATGATATTCTGTTCCCAATACTTACTTTACAAGTGTCTGCTGTTTGTAATTGCCAACCTTATCTTTTGAAAACACTCGCTTGGAAAGTTTCAATGTATCAATGAAATCTTTCACATGTGTAGAAAATGTAGCAAACAAATTAAATTCTCTTACTCTGTTTTCCAAAACCATCATATCAAAATTGGTTATATTGTGTTCTACAAGAACAGGTTTGTTTTGTAATTTTAAAAAATCAATAAAATCTAATAGTGCTTGTTCAATAGCACAAGTCTGAACTATGGTTCCATTCAGGTACATTTTATTTGTAGAGTGTGAAAATGTAAGACCTGTGATTTTACTGGCTTCGTGTGTGATTTCACATCTTGGCATTATATATCTTTGAAATAAATTTGACCCACTTGATGCAGCAATTTGGGTGATGTCACTATTCCGAGATATACCTGTTGTTTCCAAATCGAAGATAATGAATTCTTCAGAATCATTTATAGTTAGACGAGAAGGTATTTGCTGAATATCAGATATTACTATATTCACTTCTGTTTCATTTTCATATGTGGTTCCTTCTTTAATCTGTGAACTGAATTCTGACTTCTTTTTTCAATTTTCGAAGTTGAATCCTTCTTCTTTTGAAATGAGTGGTTTTTTGATTAATTCTGTGTCTGTTTAACTTTTTATCCATTTCCTTGGCTAGTTTTAGAGTATGTTGCCCTGGAGACAAAAGTGATGCTTCATTGACCTGAAATATTATTAATATATGTGTCACCAGGTGAAATAACATAACTTTATATTTTTCTAAATAAATTAACTTGAAAAACTTTAACCTAAAAATACACCTATGGTATATGCAATATGACAGATAGAAATAATGTGGGTCCATATTATCTATAACCTATGAACATGGTTTATTCTAATTCAATACGGAATTTTTTATAACATTGTTTAAACTGAACTAAAAAAAGAAACACAACTGCTAAGTTTGTTTACAGTTGACACAATGGTTTCATGAAAAAGATAGTGTAACAAGGGCAATGCAAAGCATGGCATCCCCTGGCTGTGTAAATAATCAACTCTGTGACCTTGACCTTTGACCTTGAAATTATAAGGTTCTAGATATTACTTAGTATGTATACTGTACCACGTTTTGTAAACACTTATTGAAGGATGTTGATCCTAGTGTGTTCAAAAGGGTGTTAAAGAATCTATAAGTGTGTTGGCAATGGAATAATAAAGTGACTGATAAACTGAATCAGTTGCAATCTATCACAGCCAGTAAACCATGAAAACAAGGTCAAGGTTTAGTTAAATATGGTATTCAATGTTCTGAGGAACTGACCTAATCGGGAAAACTTGTTACAAAATTAACAGTCATTAAACATGAAAGTTAGGTCAAGTACATCTGACATGAAACAGACAGAAACCTTGCAACATAAGGCCTAGATGGGTGTTCTCGGTCTACTACCTTTTGAGTTATAAAGATTTTGAAAAGTTTTTATAAAAAAAAATGGTTTTATTGTTGTTTAAAATTTACCTTTGACAACCATGTATAGCCTTCATTCTTCTGTAAAACTGAAGCAGATAACCTGTTGCTCAAAGATGAGGATCCACCATAAGACCTATATATAAATATAAATGTTAGCTACATATATTTTACCAGTCACTTATTTACAAAAGGTAAATATTATGTGATTCACAAAGCCACAAGTCTCTTTAAAAAAAGCAACTTATAAATGTATATATAAAATGCATGAACATTCATTATCAGAAAATTTGATATTGATTTGTACAAATAAATTTGATATTTACAGACAATATACATGTTGTTTTTCTTTCAACAATTAAATAAGACAATTCTAGTTCAAAATCATTATTTCAAGAGTCATTAAACTTTTGTATTGAGGAATACACTGGTGGGTAATTTTACAATAAGATGACACCATATTAAGAATCCACCTAAGCCTCCTAATGGGATTGGTACCAGAGAAGATGATATTGATAATATATATATATATATCCTTGTTTATATCCTGTTTTTTTTGTGGGATTTGTGTCACTTATTTTTCTAGTATTCTGTGTTGTTGAATGTTTGTCTTGATTTTTTTATTTTTTATTTATAAAATAAAAAAGCATAATTTTAAAGAATTAAAAATATGAAATGTATCATCAAACATCCTGAATTTAATTTGGCACAATTAAATGAAAAAATTCAAGTTATAAAATTATCATCTCAATAATTTACATAATGTACCTTGATTTTGGAGCTTTGCTTGCAACTATGTGGTTAAAATTTTCATTGGCCTGGGTACATCCCATATTCTGCAATGTGTTTGCCCTCCTTTCATATTTCTCCATCACTTCACTTAACTCCTATTTCAGGGCATCATTCGACAAACATTCACCATTTGGCAAACTGCTATACCTATTTATAAAAAGAAAATTAGTATCCACATGAAAAAAATGATTGTTCAAACATGTAATTTTTTTTTTCTTCAATTTGAGCCTATTTTACATATGATACTTGTCCTTGCTGATTGCCATATTGACCAGCCCTAAAGTAATAACACTCAGTAGTTATTATTAAGGGCATAATTAAGAAAGGTCGTACATGTATAACTAAAATTTGAAATTGATCTGTAATTTATTCATCTAAACCTTATATTAAAATTGAAACCAAACTAGAATTTGAAGATGTATGTATCAACTCACTAAACCAGTATCACGAGCACATGTTATGCATAACCCAAGTATTTGGTCAAAATCAACTACAGTTTTCATTATGCACAATTTTTCATGAAAAAGAGACATATCTGTTGAATGAGAACAGTGAATATTGCCTCGCTGCATATATATTCTATACCCCCCAAGGGTGACTGGGGAATAGAAGTATGGTCACCATTGGTCTTCCTCCGACCGGCAGTAAAACCCGTGCTAAAGTGGGGCGTCCGTTTGGCTGTGCGGGATGTACAAATTTGCAGCCACGTCCGGTCAGAATGGGGACGTTAAATCCGATGCCTCGTGTAAAGAGAGTGCCACGCTCTTTGCACGTTAAGAACCCTTGCAACAACTCTTGGAGGGGTCCGTAGGTGACCTGTTGCAAGGCTAAATTTCTGTCCCTATCCAATATACCCTCATTTCCCGTGGCAGTCTAAATTTCTCCGACCTTAATCCCTTAATCTATTTCAGAACCTACCTATTGTATTTATTGTGAACTTGTTCTCGTCCTGAATATGCATGAAATATTTGCCACTGGACGTTAAGCAACCAACAATCAATCAATCAATTATATATTCTATATGTACCTGTCGCAAGTCACAAGCCAGTAATTTTAGTGCTTGTCGCTTGTTGCTGTGTGTCTTATTTGATTTTCATTGATAATTTTTATATAAATCTGGCTGTTTGTTTATGTTGGAGCCATTTGTAGCTTACTTTGTGGTTTAAGTCAAGGTTCCACATTGAAGGCTGTGATGCGACCTACAATTGCTTATATTAACTACTTTAGGTCCTGGATTGAGATTTGTCTTATTGGCAATCAAACCCGATCTTCTAGTGTTTTTATTAGGTATTCCCGCATTTTGATTATTACCATTATCCATATAAGTCCTTGTCATGAATTTAAAAATATCTTACTTAAAATTTTATGGATCTTTTGCATATGTGCACCATTCTGCATTTTCACACAAGGTGTGGTCTCCAATGATGTGTAAAACCATTCTCTTCAAAGCTAGCTGAATGTTTTCCACAGATCGAGTGTTTTCTTTGATGGCATACATAAAGCATCTCAATATATATGGAATGACATCAGGGTGTTTCAACTGCCATGTCTGGTTCCATACCTTTGCTCGATCCATACCAATTTTTACTACAGTCATGTGCAGGAACAGTTTCTTTTCTTTGCTGATGGTATTCACATACTTTGCAGATGTGGCTCCTAAGACTAAAGTCCATGACTTTTCCAGTGATTGAACCAATCATACTGGCATGACCTATAAATATTATCATTACTGATTAAAACTGTGCTATAAATATTGAATGTCATGAACATTAAATGCTAACATAACTTATTATTGATCTTTATGTAAAAATCTCCTCTATAATTGCAATCCTTAGACCTTTTATTGCAGCATATATTTTATAGAGAATAAACAGCATATTTGCATTGACATTATGACAAGGTATACATGGAGAATTCAAGCAAATTTTATTATTTTGACATTGTCGGGTAAACTGATATAATTAGGATTCGACCATTTAACTTCATGGGGGGTGGGGGTTATGTTTTTTTCCTAAAAAAATATTCTGATTGTTGAACACAATTCGCACTTGATCTTTTACTTGTCATGGTTTAATTATATGCCAAATTTCAAGTCAATATCTTTAAGCATTATAAAAAACAAAATGTGAAAAACCAATTATTTGAGTGAAGTACAAGGACCATAACTCTGCAAAACGTCATCAGACCTGAACAAAATTCAAACTTTATCTATAACTTATAATGGTTAAACTATATGGCAAATATGAAGTCAATACCTTCAAGCATGACGAAAAAAAAAGTGCAGAAACAAATTACTTTTTACATCTTATTTCTTGGGAACACTTAGAATTAGGTCAACTAAAGGTACTTTCACAGTAAGATATACAGTTTAAAAACAGTAATATAAGATATCTTGAATGCAGATAAAATAGTAGAACTAGAACAGTTTTCCACATGAATGGAATAATTGAATGATAATTTATATACCTGTATTGCTGTCATAGTGCCAGCCTCTTCCACGTTTTTGCCATCCTCCATCAAAACTGACTTCAATCTAATAAAAAGGGCAGAATAAATAAATTAATTAATTATGTTTGTATTTTCAAAAAACTGCTAAGAACAAGGAATTATTTGAATCTGGAAAATTGATCCGAAATTTATGATGAAAACTAACCCAACTAAATAGGGTTAGCCATGCGCGCATGGCTAAGGGGGGTTAGTTAGTTCATACTGAAATAACAGTGAAAGTAAACTTACCCTTAGCCATGCATGCATGGCTAACCCTATGTAATTGGGTAAGTTTTCATCATACATTTCCTATCAATTTTCCAGAATTCAAAATTATTCCAGATTCAGATAATTCCTTGTTTTAGTAACATATGCAAAAATCTATTGATGTTTAATTTGATCTTGTTGAAGTTAGGCTTATATACCAGTAGTTAAGTTTAGATGTCTTATAATTAAAAAAAACTTGATAGTCATCCTGATCAAATGATTTTCAAATAAACAGCTGCGCCTAGAGCACATGATACGCCCGTATTGGGCATACAGAAATTGGAAAAAATTGCCTGAAATTCCAATTCAGCAATTGTTAAAAGTCCTGTAACTCCAGAACAACAAATAGATAATAAAACATCAAGAGGGAGCTTCCTAATATCAATCCCACTAATAATGCAAAGTTTCAAGGAATTCAATCCAGGCATAATAGAATGATGTGAAAAATTGCCTTAATTCAAATGGTTAAAGTCCCATAACTCTGAAACAACATGACATTTTTTTTCTAAATCAAAAGGGAACTTTCTTCTGTCAATCCTAATGTTGTGTTATTATAACTAGAGGAAAGGTTAAAAGGAATTTGAGCTATAATCCGAAAACTGGAAAATCCCCCTTTATTTAATAAAGTCCCATAAATCCTGAACGTAAAATCTGAAATTAAAAAAAAAAGAAAGGGAGCTTACATTCATAGATATAAACAATTCACCAAAGTTTAATGGAAATTGGTGAAAACATTTTTGAGTTATTGTCTGATGTGTTGACGACGGACAGACAGACACACGGAAAGACGGACAATGGAATACCATAATACGTCCCGTCTTTGAGGTGCGTATTAAAATTAAGTTGCAAAGTAAATAAAATAAATTTTAAATAACCTTTGGTCCAAGATTGGTTCATTTATGCTATATTTCAAGCAGTTATGTAAAAGTCAAACATTGTGACAGAAGAGACAGAACAACAACTAATTGGAAATCATGATTTGAGGGCAAACACTTTGAATGCAAGAACTTAAAAAAATCTTATGGTCAAATATCCAAATCTAAATACATGATTACATTCAGCATATCAAAGAACCCTAATAATTCATTTTTTGTTAGAATTAAACTAAGTTTAGTTTGGAACCCTTTGAACCATAATGTGGACCAATTTGAAATCAGGGTAACATTTAAAAGTATAAAATACAAGGTTAGATTCGTCATATCAACGAACCCTCTAGAAATCAATTTTTGCTGAAATCAAACGTTTAATTTTGGACCCAGAAATAAACTGGGCCAAAAATCAAAATCTAAATACACAGATTCAGCATATCAAAGAACCGAAAGAATTCAATTTTTGTTGAAATCAAGTAGGGTTTAATTTTGGACCCTTTGAACCTAGTAATGAGGACCAATTTGAAAAATCTAAATACACAGCTTAATTTGGCATATCAATTAACCCCAAGAATTGGATATTTGATTAAAAAAACAAATATACTAAGTCTAATTTTGGACCCTTTGGACCTCCATGTCCATCAATTTAACAATAGGCCCCAAATTCCAAAAAATAAATACATGTTTAGATTAAGAATATTAAAGAACCCCAAGAATATTCAAGACTTAATATTAAACCCCATTGAAATTGGTCAAGAACTAAGCAATTTATACAAAGTTTAAGAAAAGTCTTGTTTTTGGCACCTTATTATATGAACAAAAAATATTACCTTCCCATTACTTAAATTTTTTTCTTGCTGTTGAACAGTTTTACATGATTTAATAGCAGCTTCAAGTATTTTCTTTCCAACTTCATTTTCTTTCTTCTTGATTGTTGATGGATTGACTGGGAACATTTAAACCAGAAAGAAAGTTGTTCACATGTGTAGACCCCTGCATGTATCATCCCTGAAAAGGTAGCATACAGAATTTTGATGTTGTTTTATTTACATCTTCAGTAACATAGATTTGAGGCTTACAATGTAAGACTTTTCTTATTTAAGACATTATTACAAATTTTACATTTGTACTAAATAGATATCATTTTCGACCGAAAAGTTAGTTTATGTCCCAGTATGGTTTACGTCATACAGATTCTCCTAATAAAAAATAAAACATTTTTTATGTTTAACGATTAAGAATTAGATTTTTTATTCAATGTAGACAACAGGTATAGTGGTAAGATGCTCAATGTTATCGTTGAAGGCCATAAATTTACATTAATCTGTTATACAGATGTCATTTTGTCTCAGATTGATAAGTGAAAAAGAAGTCACGATTATATTTACTTCGAAACAAACATGAGATCAAGAAAAGCAAATGAATTGAAAATGTTGGTTGTTAAAAAAGAAGAAGTCATGATGTTTACTTCAAATCAAGCATGCAATTTAAATGAGAATAGGATACATATTTGAGGCCGTATCTTTACCTTTAGATGCTTATACAGATGTAATTTTGTTTCAGGCTGGAAAACAACATGAATCAAGAAAAGCAAACGATTTGAAAAAAAGTGTTTGAATTAGCTTACTATACAGAATATGTTTAACTCATTGTTGAAGACCATATATTGCAAACGATTGGGACATTTTGACACTCCCCATCATTATATCAATTATGGAAAAAGACTCTAATACATTAGTACACAAATGAAGCGCCATACTGATTAGACGGACATAGATTTGCTCATAACAAAAAAACTGGACTCAGATTTAGGGCCGTATCTTTTTTTAACGGACATAGATTTTTGAGAATGACGTCACGATTAGACACACATTTGAGAAACTGACATTGATTTAAGGTAATACACAGATCTGAGGCTTACCAATTTACTGCATAAAGAACTATAAATTCACAAAGAAGACAATACAGATGAAATTAAAATACTTTTTATGCACATTTGAAAATTCTATTCATGTTATAAAATAATTAGGTTAAATGGGACAGCACTTGTTTCATGAATGAGGCAACTGTGAATCGAGAATTTCTTAATTAGAGAAGGGGTGGCTATAATTTTTGAGGTGGGGCCCAAATTAAATTTTGCCCCAAAATAAGGTTCTGGGCCCATGGATCTGCCTATGGGATACATATTTTTTGAATTCCAGGCAGAGAAACGTCCCCTTTTTACCTGTCAGAACAGATTTCCACCATTCCCAATCCACTGATCACTTAAATGTCTGGTCTTGTACAAAAGCAGACTATTAATGTTCATTATAAATCATCAATACTATGCTCAGGGCCCAAACATACCTATAAATTGCTGTTTAGGTGTTCCCCCCGGTGGATCGCTATCCTTGCCGTGGTCGAGGGGCTTGCGTGTCTCAGTGACCCCAAGAGCTATGCCAGCTGGAGCTTCGTCTACTGGTAGGGTTACCCATGCTGGACAGGTCGAAGGGTAGAGACCAGACTTAAGTGATCTGAACATCGTACGAGTTGCCCGATGTTTTGAATAAAATAGGCTCTCCAACCCGTTGGCCGTGGGTTGCTACCCGTGTCGGTGGTTGACGAGATCCTTGCGGATGAGGGCTGTAGCCAGACTCCTTACGGTCAGAAAATACCCGGACGGACGAGACTATAGTTCAATAAGCTGCTTTTGCTCCAATATCATCTAAACGGGAGGTCGGATGGACCCGGTTCGATCAATCGGCTGGTCATGTCGAGCCCTTCAGTTAATCCTCAACAATAAGCTTTCTTGTAATAATTTTCATTATATACACATGTGTTCTAAATTAAGCTATTTATATTTCGGAAAACTGAAGAAGGCAATGGCTCATGGGTCAATCAAGTGGTACGCTTTCTATTTCGCTTGATGGATACGCTCTGCTTGAGTATACTATTCTTGGAACATCTGGTGCTTTCCGCAGTGGATCTTGGGTGCTAATTTTGGGGACCAGCTACGTTATACATGTTATACTTGGAGCTCGTTTTCAGCATAAGCACTTGACCCCTGCTCGCCACGGAAACACAGCATCGCCCTTGTAGGCACTCCGAGGTGGATGGATGACAAGAATGGTGAATCTTTCTCATTTCCTATGGCACAACAAAGCCAACCCTCTAAATCAGCTTTAATACATAAAAAAAGAAAATGTGATGATTCAGTGCCCTGTCAGGAAGATGACAGTTGGCCCAGATTTATTGTAATTAAAGGAACAGATGAAAACCCAATTTCCAAAATATCTCCCTTTGTGATTCACAAACAAATTCAAAGCGTTGCTGGTACTGTAAAAAAAGTTTCAAAAATGAGATCAGGCAATTTGTTGGTTGAATGTTCCAACAAAAGTCAATCAACAAATTTGCTTACAATGAAAACAATTACAAACTTTCCTGTTTCTGCCTCTCCTCACAACACATTGAACAGCTGTAAGGGGATCATTCGAGACAGAAGTCAATACCTTGGTGACCTTACCGTGGAAGAAATCTGTGAGGAACTTTCAAGCCAAGGTGTAACTGATGTTGTGAGATTTCAAATAAAAAAGAATGGAAATATAATCAAATTAAATACATATCTTTTGACCTTTAGAACTCCAACTCCTCCTCCATCTATTACTTTAGGTTGCTTCGGAATCAGAGTTGACAGGTTTATCCCTAACCCAATTCGATGCTTCACTTGTCAAAAGTTTGGTCATGGAAGCAAACAATTTCGTGGTACGCAGAGATGCTTCAAGTGTTCTGACGAAGGACACGAGGGAACAACCTGTCACTCTAAATCTTCTAAATGCGTAAACTGTGGTGAATCCCATTTTTCATCATCTAGGGACTGCCCTGGTTACCTTTAAGAAAAAAATATTATCAAAATTAAAAAAGAAAGAAACATCAGTTACCCAGAAGCTAAACAGATAGCTTCTGTTTCGAATGATCTCCTCGTTTCGAACAGACCATCGTACGCCAGCAAAGTTGTCCGTTCATTCAGTCACGAGCATACACAAACTCGCATGACCTGGCCAATTGATGCTGAGACATTTACAATGCTGCCTGTTGAAACAGAACCTAACGATAAAATATTAATTCCAAAAAAATCAACACCTTCTAAAACCAGTACTCAGTCAACTCAATCTTCCTTACAGAGCTCAATGTCATCATCTAAAAAAAAAGAAAAAAAGAAATCAAATAAAAAAGATGCAGTTAAATCAGACAGTTGGGGCGGTGAATCTGTCTGGGATCTTCCCAGTGACAATATGATTCTTCCATCTCCAATAGTCTTCCTTCATCTGCATCTAAAAAGTTATCTTCTACATCCAGTACAAAGTCTACTACAGCCCCGTCTCCTCTTCGTTCTCCAGAAAAGTAGGATGTCCAAAAGAAGCCAGTAAATACATCCTCTCAGAAGTCTTCTGATTCGAGGTCGCGGGGTAGGGGTCGAGGCGGAGTAAAAGCAGCCGCGTGTGGTCCTGGAGATCGAAGACTCTCCTCACACAACAGATTTTCAACACTTATCGACGAAACTGAAATGGAAATCGAAAGTGTTCCGCCACCCGAAAGATCACTATCTCAGGGTGAGCGAAATAAGAATGCTGGCAAACTCGACAGCATTCGCCTTTCTATTATCAAATCATGACTAATATCATCCAATGGAATTGCCGAGGTCTTAAAATAAATCTTCTCGAGTTATTGTTCCCCAAGGGTGACTGGGGAATAGAAGTATGGTCACCATTGGTCTTCCTCCGACCGGCGGTAAAACCCTCGTCAAAGTGGGGCGTCCGTTTGGCTGTGCGGGATGTACAAATTTGCAGCCACGTCCGGTCAGAATGGGGACGTTAAATCCGATGCCTCGTGTAAAGAGAGTGCCACGCTCTTTGCACGATAAGAACCCTTGCAACAACTCTTTGAGGGGTCCGTAGGTGACCTGTTGCAAGGCTAAATTTCTGTCCCTATCCAATAAACCCTCATTTCCCGTGGCAGTCTAAATTTCTCCAACCTTAATCCAGGACGCCCCTTTTACAGAACCTACCTATTGTATTTATTGTTAATTTGTTCTCGTCCTGAATATGCATGAAATATTTGCCACTGGACGTTAAGCAACCAACAATCAATCAATCAATCTCGAGTTATTGCTTCTAGTTCAGTCATTTTCACCTACTGCATTTTGTCTTCAAGAAACTCATTTAAAAGAAAGTGACAATGTATCTTTAAAAGGATACAACATGTATAGCACATTTTCTAAGGTAGATGAAAGTGCTGCAGGCGGATCATCCATTTTTGTGAAGGACAACGTCATTCATAGCACAGTCCAACTCACCACGGATCTGCAGGCAGTTGCAATTCGTTTATCATTAGATAAAACAATTACATTATGTTCTATATATATTCCACCCAATTCAATTATAGATAATGCTTAACTCAAAAACCTCACTGATCAATTTCCCATTACCATTTATACTTATGGGCGACTTCAATGCCCACAATCCCTTGTGGGGAAGCAAGTCTCATAATATTAAAGGTAAGATCATTGAGGACTTTGTCTCTCAAGAAGGATTATGCATTTTTAATGATGGATCTAATACTTATCTTCATCCTGGAAACGGGTCTTATTCTGCTATTGATATCACTATTTGCGATCCCTCTCTTCTTCTGGACTATTCATGGCGTGTTCATGATGATCTATGTGGAAGTGATCACTTTCCAATAGTACTTGAACATCTTTTTACTTCTGCCCAACAGAGAGTACCACGTTGGAAACTTGACAAGGCGGACTGGTCCTTGTTTGAGAATCTCTGTCAAGCGGAACTTCAGTCAAAGATGTTTGAGACTGTACAAGATCCAATTTTAACTTTT
This sequence comes from Mytilus californianus, assembly GCF_021869535.1. NCBI lineage: Eukaryota > Metazoa > Mollusca > Bivalvia > Mytilida > Mytilidae > Mytilus > Mytilus californianus. The sequence goes on from NW_026262673.1 coordinate 5,542,574, forward strand.
AATACAGTTTTAACGTTAATTGCTGACAGAACTATTCCTAAGACCTCGGCAAATCCGAAACATCCCAGCAAACCATGGTTTGATGATGCTTGTGATCAAGCAATAGGTGACCGTAAAAAATCTGAAAGACGGTTCAATCAACAACCAACGACGGAAAACTTGAGTAATTTCCGTATTTTTCGCGCTAAGGCACGTCGGACTTGTAGGCAAGCACGACGAACGTCTTGGAAGAAATTTGTTTCGGAGATAACATCTCGCACTCCGATGACAAAAGTATGGAACATGATACAAAAGATAAAAGGTAAAAATTCTAAAGCCACAGTTTAAACATTAAAAAAATGGCAATGATTTATTAACATCTGAAAAGGATATTGCCAACAAGCTTGGTGAAACTTTTGCGAAATCTTCTTCTTCTAACAACTACAGGGAAGATTTTAAAAAGTTAAAAAAACAAAAAGAAAAAATTAAATTAAACTTTAAATAAAAAAATGGTGAAAATTATAATAAACTCTTTTCTCTTGAAGAACTTAAAACATCTCTGTCAAAAGCCCATGATACAGCTTGTGGGCCTGATAATATTCACTACCAACTGTTAAAACACTTGCCAGATTACTCGCTGGAAGCTCTTTTGCAGCTTATGAATAACATCTGGGAATCTGGTGATTTACCATCAATCTGGAAGCTTGCAACCGTCGTGCCTATTCAAAAACCAAGTAAAGATCACACGGATCCTATTAATTATCGGCCAATTGCTCTTACCAGTTGTGTCTGTAAAACACTAGAACGGATGGTCAATGATCGCCTTGTTTGGTTCCTGGAATCCAATGGGCTTTTAGCCAATATCCAGTGTGGATTCCGCCAAGGTCGCAGTACTCTTGACCATCTTGTTCGATTCGAATCATTTGTCCGTAATGGTTTTGCGAAAAATGAACATGTAGTGTCGGTCTTTTTCGATCTAGAAAAAGCCCATGATACTGCATGGAAGTATAGTATTTTAAAAGATCTCTTTGATATGGGGTTGAAAGGCAATATGCCAAATTTTATTTCGAATTTTCTATCTAACAGACAATTTAATGTTAGAGTAAATTCAACCATGTCTGATCTGTATGATCAAGAGATGGGTGTCCCTCAGGGCAGTATTTTATCTGTTACATTATTTAGTCTTAAAATCAACAGCCTTGTTGAAGTTTTAAAAAGTAATATTGAAGGTTCATTGTATGTTGATGACTTTTTAATATGTTATAGAGGCAAAAATATGAATAACATAGAAAGACAATTACAGTTATGTCTGGGAAGAATTGAAAAATGGGCCTCGGAAAATGGGTTTAAATTTTCCACTTCAAAAACGGTCGGGATGCATTTTTGTAACAAAAGGAAATTGCATCTTGATCCAGAATTCACTTTGTACGGCAACCCAATTAAAATGGTTGATGAAACCAAATTTCTTGGGTTAGTTTTCGATAAAAGGTTAACCTTTCTACCCCATATCAAAATGTTAAAATCGAAATGTTTAAAAGCATTAGATATTTTAAAAGTTGTCGGCAGCACCGACTGGGGTGCTGATCGCAACATTTTACTTAATTTATATAGATCTCTAGTTAGATCTAAACTAGTTTATGGCTCTGCAAGGAAGTCCTACATACAGATTCTCGATGCTGTGCATCATCAGGGTTTGCGTCTCTGTCTTGGCGCATTTAAAACCTCACCAGTTGAGAGTCTGTATGTAGAGGCTGATGAGCACTCACTCTCTAACAGACGTTTGAAGCTTGGACTTCAATATGCTGTCAAACTAAAAGCCTACTCAGATAATCCTGCCTACAGCTGTGTTTTTAATCCAATTTATGAAGATATTTTTGCAAAACATGAAAATAAAATTCCTCCGTTAGGTATACGTTTAAAACCACATTTAGCTTCTTTTGATTTAAAATCTGTTGCTCAAGTTGAAACTTGCAAATGTCCTCCATGGGAATGATATTTGATCTCCATGAACACAATAAAAATAAAACAAATCCTCTTTTAATTCAGCAACACTATGCTGAAATCAAAGCCAATTATTCAGATTTTTCAACTGTCTATACTGATGGATCAAAAGATGGTGACAGAGTTGCATCTGCTGCTGTCTTCAGGGACAGAGCTGCAACTCTCCGTTTGCCATCTGATGCATCGATCTTTACTGCTGAAGCAGAAGCAATAATTTTGGCTTTGAAATTTATTGCTTCTTCAGATCAATCCAAATTTATTATATGTTCTGATTCACTTTCATGCTTACAAGCATGGTCCTGGAGATCGACGACTCTCCTCACACAACAGATTTTCAACACTTAATGACGAATCAGAAATGGAAATCGAAAGTGTTCCGCCACCCGAAAAATTACAATCTCAGGGTGAGCGAAATAAGAATGCTGGCAAACTCGATAGCATTCGCCCGTCTATTAACAAAACATGACTAATATCATCCAATGCTCCGTTTGCCATCTGAAGCATCGATCTTTACTGCTGAAGCAGAAGCAATAATTTTGGCTTTGAAATTTATTGCTTCTTCAGATAAATCCAAATTTATTATATGTTCTGATTCACTTTCATGCTTACAAGCTATACAAAATACTAAAATTAAAAACCCAACAATTCTCAAAATTGTATATGTAATGAGGAATTTAAAAATTCTCCTTAAAGAAATATTATTTCTATGGGTGCCGAGTCATGTTGGAATCCTTGGAAACACAGCTGTAGACCTTGAGGCAAAGAATGCCCTGGGTGACCCTTTATCTAACTGTGATATACCATATACCGATTTTAAATCTAATATTAGAGAATATGTTTTTAATATATTGAAAAATGAATGGAGTAAAATAGATGGTAATAAATTACATGAAATTAAACCTAATTTATGTAAACCTTTCAATAATTTTATGTGCAGAAAAGATCAGTGTGTTATTTCTAGATGTCGTATTGGTCATACTAGAATAACACACGAATATCTTTTAAAAAATGAAGTAGAACCACAATGTATACCTTGCAACTGCAAGTATACTATTAAACATGTTTTAATCAATTGTATTGACTTTGCTGATATTCGGAAGAAGCATTTCAATGTCAATAATATGTATGATTTATTTAATAATGTTTCATTTACAAATATTGTTTCATTTTTAAAAGAAGTTGGAATATATTCTAAAATATAAAAATGTTATTATATTTAAAACGATTTAAAATTTTTATCACGTTATCTTAATGTTCATTTTTATTTGTAAATAATCAATTTGCTTTAATCTAGAATTTTAGTTTATTGAAGGACCTTTTGTCTGATTTTAAGAATATGCTTTAAATTGTAAAAAATATTCGAATTAGCTCTCGCCGCGATATAGCCTTGTTGTGCTAATGCGGCGTAAAGCAACCAACAATCAATCAATCATTTTTATTTGTAAATAATCAATTTGCTTTAATCTAGAATTTTAGTTTATTGAAGGACCTTTTGTCTGATTTTAAGAATATGCTTTAAATTGTAAAAAATATTCGAATTAGCTCTCGCCGCGATATAGCCTTGTTGTGCTAATGCGGCGTAAAGCAACCAACAATCAATCAATCAATCAATCAATCAATGTCAATAATATGTATGATTTATTTAATAATGTTTCATTTACAAATATTGTTTCATTCTTAAAAGAAGTTGGAATATATTCTAAAATATAAAAATGTTATTATTTTTAAAACGATTTTAAATTTTATCACGTTATCTTAATGTTCATTTTTATTTGTAAATAATCAATTTGCTTTAATCTAGAATTTTAGTTTATTGAAGGGCCTTTTGTCTCATTTTAAGAATATGCTTTAATTTGTAAAAAATATTCGAATTAGCTCTCGCCGCGATATAGCCTTGTTGTGCTAATGCGGCGTAAAGCAACCAACAATCAATCAATCAATCTGTTTAGGTGTTAAGCATCAACAATATATCACTCAATCAATATGCATTTGTCCATCTTTCTTTACACATCCCAACTCAACAATGTTAATGAGCAGGAGATAAATGCTAATTGCAAGTTCCTATTGTATTACATGTTCGCCCAAGGTCCGTTCGCGGTGGGTTGGTTCGCCCATGGATTCTGTTGGCCCTAGGTTCGTTTGTAATTTAGATTATTTATAATGTCTTTCATCTCACTAATTGCTGTATTAAAATTACTTATGATGGATTATTAATAATGAAAAATAAAATAAAGAAGTCAGCTTGGTATGAGTTTAAACAATGAATGTATTAAGATTGTAAAACTGTATTTTCACTTGGCTAAAATTCTTTAATCTCAAGTTTGTTATATATATGGAAGAGGAAAATGGTGTCTCTTCTCTCTGAAATAATGTATATATGTAAGCAGAACACTATAAGTAACAGCACAACTTAATTTCTTAATATTTTGTTTTAATTAATTTAAAGTCTCAATACAGTGAGACAAATAAGTGAAGGGGGAAAGCACTCACAAAGCACACAAACTTAAAAGATAATAATATAACAATTAAGACAATATAATAAAATTGTATCAGAGTGATTATATAACTTACATATAAATGAAATGAAAGGAAATATACAGCAAAACAAGATTAACAGTCGGCGAAATTTCTAACAAACAATAACTTAGTTATCATATAATAAAATATATGCTAAGAAAAATCAGCGCGAACGGGCCTACTAGGGCGAACAAGAAGTAGAGCGAACGAGAATCAGAGCGAACGGACCCGGATTCGTATTGGACCTAGAACAGAAGCTTTGGTTAAATCTAGAAAAATGGATTCATCACTACTTAAAAAAAAATTGGACAGCACTTCCCCTGCACGAAGCACCTTCAAAATACCCCCTCCCTGTTTGCCCAGGCCAATGAAAGAGGGATTAAGAAAGAGTAGAGAAGGCATTGGTCAAACTCATTTATCAGACATGAGCTTTTATCTTCTCATTGAATTTACGAAACAGTAAATCACAGTAAAATATTCAACATGACCCCGTCGGGTAAAAGCCAGTATTGGTATCTTCGACGTATACATACAGATATAGATTCTGTGGAAATAAAATGAATCTTACCAATTGCAGATTTTGAATTTACGAGAAATGCTCCTTTTCCATTCCTTTTTCCTGTCTCTACACTGTTGCATGCCTTGCAACTACTGCAAGGAATGTTCAAAACGCTTCCGAGGCTGTATTTCCGTTCCCCTACAGTATCCAGTAATTGGAGAGGACAGTTGCACATTTTACAAAAGAGGTTTTGAGCAAGGTGAAGCAATTCAACTACTCTTCTTCCTTCTTTCCAACTGTCATCGTGCGACGGATCGTTTGATACAGTTACCGATGCCCCTACGTCAAGCAAGTTCACAGTTTAAGATAATGTCATCTTGCAAATTGTCAGTAAATTTGCCATATGGATGGTCGTCGGTACATTTCTTGTTCATGTATTTCATCCTTGATGACCGAACGTAGTTTATTTTTCTGTTAAACTTCCCGTTCTTCCGATAACGAGCCATCGCGGTTGTTTACTTGTTACCAGACGACACTATAACTGTTCCCAGGTCTCCGATTTCCAAGCGACATATTCGCGCGTTAATATTGGGAACCAGTCGTAATTGGGTTATTTCCCTTAGTATCGGGATCTACCTAACGGTTACATCTGAAACAATTATCTTTCAAAAGTTGTCGAATTTATTGTATAATAAAATAAAATTTACAATAAGGAAGTTGCGGATTTAAGATTACATCTAATACAATTATCTTTAAAAAATGTCCGAATTTAAAGTCGTAAAATTATCGATACAGAAAGTGGCTGTTTTAAGGTTACATCTTATAAAAACATCTAGAAAAAGTGACCGATTTAATGTCACATCTAATACAATTATTTTTAAAGTGACTGATTAAAGGTTACATCTAATAAAATTATTAATAAAAAGTAGTTGAATTTATTGTAAAATTATCAATAAAGAAAGTCACCAATTTCAGATTACATGTAATACAATAATCTAGGATTTGATTTGATTTTTAGTGTTTTAACGCCACTTTTAAGCACCGCTTTTGGGCTATTTCGTGGCGGCCAGTTTTTATTGGTGGAGGATACCGGAGTGCCCGGAGAAAGCCACCGATCTTCGAGAGGAAAACTGACAATCCTAGTCAATTAAGATTTAATTAAGAGTGCACCCGCACGAGCGGGGTTCGAACTCACAACCTCAGTGTTGACTGGCTAGTGATTACAGTAGTAACTACTTAGACCATTTGGCCACCGAGGCCCCTCAAAAAATCTAGGAAAAAAGACTGATTACAGGTTACATCGAATGGAATTGTCTATAAAAAGTAGTCGAATTTATTGTAAAATATAATAAAATTATCAATTAAGAAAGTGGCCGATTTATGGTCACATCTTTCACAGTTAACTTTCAAAAGTGACTGATTAAATGTTACATATAATACAATAGTCTATAATAAAAATTCGAATTTATTGTAAAATTATCAATAAAGAAAGTGACCGATTTCAAGTTATATGTAATACTATTAAAATGAAAAAGTGACTGCTTACAGGTTACATCTAATACAATTATCTATTAAAAGAATTCGAATTTATTGTGAAATATAGTAAAAGTGACATTTACAAAAATTATCTAAAAAATAACCGATTTAAGGTTACATCTGATACAATTGTCTTTGAAAAGTGGTCAAATTTATTGTAAAAAATTAACAATTGAGAAGTGACTGATTTAAGGTTAAATCTTATATACTTTTCTATGAAAAATGTTGGAATTAAATGTAAAATATAGTAATATTATCAATACAGAAATTGTAAAATTATCAATAAAGAAAATTGCCGATTTAAAGTGACATCTATTAAAATTATCTTAAAAAATGATTTAAGGTTACATCTGATACAATTATCTTTCAAAAGTAGTAAAATTAACAATTAAGAAGTAACCGATTAAAGGTTACATCTTATATAATTTTCTATAAAAAAATGTTGGAATTAAATGTAAAATATAGTAAAAAAATGGCCGATTTAATAAAATTATTTAATAGCAGTGACCGATTTAAGGGTACATCTAATATAATTATCTATTAGAAGTGGTCGAATTTATAATGAAAATGTAGAATTATCAAGAAAGAGAGTGGACGATTAAGTTTACATCTTATACAATTATCTGTAAAAAGTGGTTGGATGTAGTGTAAAATGTAAAATCAGCAATAAAGAAATAAGCTTATTTAAGGTAAATTTTAGTAAATCTATCACTGAAATAGAGATTGAGTTAACCTAACGTTTAATGCAATTATTATTTAAAAACAAATCGCCGATTTAAGAGTAAAAAAAATAGTAAAATAATCAATCAATAAATTGTCAAAAGAAATGGTAAAAAATAGGAAAATTATCAGTAAAGAACGCGACCGATTTAAGGTTACATCTTATAAAGTTCTCAATAAAAAGTGGCCGAATTTATTGTAAAATTATCAACAAAGAAAGTAGCCGATTTAAGGTTTCGTCTAATAGTTTTTTTTTTTTCTAATAAAGTGACCGATTGTAGGTAACATGTAAAAACTTATCTAGAAAAGTTACCGATTTAGAGTCACATCTATTACATATACCTTTCAAATGAAATTAAATGAAATTAATAACATGTAGTACAATTATCTTGAGAAGGTGACTGCTTACAGGTTACCACTTATCCAATTATCGATAAAAAATAGTCCAATTAATTGTAAAATATAGTAATATTATTAGTAAAGAGAGTGGCCGATTTAAGGTGACATATACTAAAATTATCTAAAAAAATGACAGATTTTAGGTTACATCTGATACAATATTCTTTCAAAAGAGGTCGAATTTATTGTAAAATATAATAAAAGAAGCAATTAGGAAGTTACCGATTTAGGGTTACATCTAATATAATTATCCAAAAAGAATGTTCGAATTTAATGTAAAATATAGTAAAATTATCATAAAAGAAATTGGCAGGTTTAAGGTAACATCTAATAAAATTGTCTATAAAAGTAACCGATGTAAGGTTACATCTAATAAAATTATCTAGAAAAAATCACCGATTTAAGGTTAAATCTTATACAATTTCCTATAAAAAAAAGTCAAATTTATTCTAAAATGGTCAATAAAGCAAGTGGCCGATTTTGGGTTACATGTAATATAATTATCTTTAAAAAAATGACTGCTTATATGTTACATGTAATACAATTATCTATAAAAAAAGTAGATCAAATTATTGTAAGTTATATTAAAATTATCAAAAAAGAAAGAAGCAGATTTAAAATCAAATCTCAAGAAATGATCTAGTGACCGATTTAAAGTTACATCGAATAAAATTATCTAGAACAAATGACCGATTTAAGGTCACATCTAATACAATTATCTAGGAAATGTGACGGATTTAAGGTTACATCTGATATAATATAAAAAAACTGTCTGCTTACAGGTTACAACTAATACAATTATCAACTAAAAGTGACTGATTAAGCATTACATCTAATACAATAATCTATAAGCAGTCGAATTTATTAAAAAATTATAAATAAAGAAAATGGCCGATTTAATGTAACATCTCATACAACTATCTAGAAAAATGACCGATTTAAGAAAACATACAATTATCTTTTAAAAGTGACTGATTGAAGGTAACATCTAATACAATTATCTAGAAAAAGTGACTGGTTACATCGAAAAAAAAAGTGGTTGAATCAATTGTCAAATATAGTAAAATTATCAAAAAAGAAAATTGCCGATTTAAGGTCACATCTATGATTTTTTTTTAAATGACTGATTTACGGTTACATCTAATACAATTATCTAGAAAAAGTGATTGATTTAAGATTACGTCTTATAAATGTATCGAGAAGTGACCGATTTAAGGTATCATCTAATACAAATATCTAGGTAAGTGACTGATTTCAGGATACATCTTATACAGTTATCTATAAAAAGTAGTCTTATATATTGTAGAATATAGTAAAATTATCAATAAAGAACTGTCCGATTAAGGTGATATCTACTAAAATTATCCAAAGAAATGACCGATTTAAGGTTACATCTGATACAATAATCTTTCAAAAGAGGTCGAATTTATTGTAAAATATAATAAAAGTAGCAATTAGGAAGTGACCGATTCAAGGTTACATCTATGACAATTATCTAAACAGAATGTTTGAATTTGATGTAAAATACAGTAAATTATCATAACAGAAACTGGCCAGTTTATGGTTACAGCTACTAAAATTATCTAAAAATTTGACCGATTTAAGGTTACATCTAATAAAATTATCTAGAAATAGTTACCGATTTAAAGTTACATCTAATCTATTTATCTTTTAAAAGTGACTGATTAAAGGTCATATCTAATACAAGTATTAAAAATGTGACTGATTACAATTTTCATCTCATACAATTATTTATAAAAAGAAGTCGAATTTATTATAAAATATAATAAAATGATCAATAAAGAAACTGGTCGATTTAGGTTACATATGATACGATTATATAGAAATTTGACTGATTACAGGTTACATCTAATACAATTTATATAAAGAAGTCGAATTTATTGTAAAATATATAAATTATCAATAAAAAAAGTGGCCGAATTTAGGTAACATCTTATAAACTGATCTAGAAAAAGTGACCTATTCAAGGTTACATCTTATAGAATAATCTAGAAAAAGTAACCGATTTAAAGTCAGATCTATGACAATTATCTTTCAAAAGTCACTTAATTAAAGGTTACATGTAATACAATTATCTATAAAAAGTAGTCGAATTTATTGTAACATGTAATAAAATTATAAATGAAGAAAGAGGCCGATTTAAGGTAACATCTTATAAAATGATCTAGAAAAAGTGACTGATACTAGAAAAAATGACCGATTTAAGGTTAAATCTAATACAATTATCTTTCAAAAGTGACTGATTAAAAGTTTCATCTAATACAATTATCGATAAAAAATAGTCGAATTAATTGTAAAATATAGTAAAATAATTAATAAAGAAAGTGGCCGATTTAAGATCACATCTATTAAAATTATCATAAAATATCACCGATTTAAGGTTACATCTGAAACAATAATCTTTCAAAAGTTGTCGAATTTATTGTAAAATAAAATAAAATTTACAATTAGGAAGTTGCGGATTCAAGATAACATCTAATACAATTATCTTTAAAAATTGTTCGAATTTAAAGTCGTAAAATTATCGATACAGAAAGTGGCTGTTTTAAGGTTACATCTAAGAAAACCATTTAGAAAAAGTGACAGATTTAAGGTCACATCTTATAGAATTGTTTTTCAAAAATGACCGATTAAAGGTTTTATCTTATACAATTATCTTAAAAAAGTAATCGAATTTATTATAAATGATCAATAAGGAAATTAGCCGATTTCAGGTAACGTGTAATACAATTATTAAGAAAAGATTAAAAGTTACATCTGAAACAATTATCTATAAAAAGTGGTCGAATTCATTGTAAAATGTAGTAACATTATCAATAAAGAAAGTGGCCGATTTAAGGTGACATTTAATAAAATTATCCAGAAAATTGACCGATTTAAGAGTACATTATAATACAATATATTTTTGAAGTGGTGGAATTTATTGTAAAATATAATTGAATTAACAATTAAGAAGTGAACGATATAAGGTTATATCGTAAACAATTGTCTATAAAAATGTTCGAATTATATACTAGTCAACAAATGAAACGATACAAGGCAATGCATTTTCCATAGATAATGAAATTGGATACACTAAACCAAGGTAAAAAATTGCCCAATTGGCCTTATATTTACAGTGTTATTTCTATCTTAACCATTGATTTAAGGCAAAAACGTGAAACATTTTTTTAGAATTTTTGTTATTTAAAACATCGTATTTTCACCCCAAAATCAATATAAGGATTTAAAACTTAAAACTTAAACATAGTCTGCTTTTAATTTTGAATGCCTTTGCAGATATCTGAGTGCTCAATTTCCATCTTCGATATTAAGTGCCCTCTTTTGTCAACATTTTTCGCAAAAAAAATTTGACTTTGTGTTCAATAACACGGGATTTTCTAACTTTCCAATTTGGTCAGATTTTTAAAATCATATGCACTTGCTTTACAAAGGAATGTTTTGCGTTGAAGAATTTAACAATTTTTCCTATATATTACATTTTATGATAAATTGGAGTTCAAACTTATGTTTTGTTTCTTTTGTTGAATAGTATATATAAAATTATCAATTCAGAAAGTGGCCGATTTAAGATAACATCTAATAAAATTCTTTAGAAAAAGTGACCGATAAAAGGTCACATCAAATACAAATATATAGAAAAAGTTACTAATTCAAGGTCACTTCAATACAATTTTCTATAAAAAGTGACTGATTAAAGATTACATGTAATACAATCATCTATAAAAAGAAGCCAAATTTATAGTAAAATCATCACTAATGTAAGTGGCCGATTTCAGGTTGCATATAATATAATTATCTAGAAACATTGACTGATAAAAGGTTACATCTTAT